>NW_028128557.1:0-408000 GCF_965231255.1 Vanellus vanellus | reverse complement strand
GGGGAGGGGGATGGGGGGGGGTGACTGGGGGCATCTGAGCTTCCCAGTTACACGGGCGTAATTAGTGCACCATTAATAACCACTTTGGCTCTGCTAACCAACTGCGGCGAGGCCCCCACCCCGCTTCAGCACAGGCTTCCTGATGCCAACACCTCCCCGAGCCACTGGGTAAAGCTGCGCCTGGCAAAAAACCACCACCACCCCAAAAAAACCCCACAGCACAGCCCCCACTCCCCACCCACCCCTTCTCCCCCCATCACAGCCATGGGGCAAACTCCCACCACCACCACCCCCCAATCTCAGCTCGGCCATGACCCCCCCGAGACACTGGAAAGAGCGCAACGGAGAGCGAGCTCAGGCTCGTGTGAGCTGCAGAGATTTCTCTTTTTCTTGTGATGATGTTGTCGTTGGGTGGGGTTTGGTTGTTTTTTTTTCACGGAACACTTTGCAGTAGAGGACAAAAATATGGTGTCACAGCCCCTGGGGCCACACTGGCACCGCCACCTCACCCACCCCCCCCACCCCACCCCACCCCCCCCCCCGCTCCCGTCCCTCCTCTTCCCAGCGGCTTTCACCACTTTCCTTGCTTGGTTTTGTTTTGTGTTTGGTTTTGTTTTTTTTTTCCTTACAACCTTTTTTTATATTTGGGTTGGGGTTCTTTTTCCCTTTTTTTCCCGCCTTTCTTCCCCCCCTTTTTTCTCTTTCTCTTTTTTTTTTTCTTTTCTCCTTTTTTCTTTTGCTTTTTTTTCTTTTCCCCCTTTTTCTTTCCACCACTTTTTTTTCCCCTTTTTTTTCCTCCTTTTTAACATTTCTCAAGCTTTCTCCAAAGGAACAGCCCCTGGCTCTCAGCTAGCCAAAGGAGACTACGGAAGAGCATTGGCACCCGTGGGAGTGGTTTCCTTCTCCTGCTTCACACTCGGTCGAGATCGTTTTTTCCAACTCGTCTTTTTTTTTTTAACAAATTAAACAAAAAAAAAAGCTCCAAGTATCAGTTTTACAAGGCACACAAAATCTCTAGAAGGGAAACACAAACGCAAGGTGCTGAGGTATGAAAACCTGAGGTGTTTTTTTCTGTGTGGATGTGTGTGTGTCATCTGGGGTTGGGGGTTGTGTGTGCTTTATTTTTGAAATTTAAAAAAAATAATAATTTTGCTAGGTTTTTTGTTTTTGTTTTTTTTTTTTTTTTTTTTTTTTCCCCAGCCCTGGGCTGACAACCTCTTGGAAATCCGGTGTTTCCCCCGTCGTGGTTTGGCCTCAGCCGGCAACAAAGAACCACGCGGCCGCTCGCTCCACTCCCGCAGCCGGGGGCAAAATCGGAAGAAAAAGGCAAAAAACTCGCGGGTTGAGATAAAGGCAGTTTAAGAGAAGAGCAACGGGAGGGGCAAACAATCCCAATAACAGCGGTAAAGGAATAGACGGACGCGATGACAGCGCCTCCGCGCACCGACCGGCCCCGCACCGCCGCAGCCCGCTCCCAGCCGCCACTTCCCGCCCCCTCCCCCGGCGAGCTCCCCCCAGCCCCGGGCATGGCTCACAGGGGATGGGATACCTGTGTCCCTGCCGGCTCCTCGGGGAAATTAACCCCATCCCTGCCGGAACCAGGACACCCCCCGCCCCTCTTTCCCCCCTTCTCTCCTGCAACCCGCATCTTTCAGCCGCGTCGGGGCGGTGATGGAGAGCGAAGGGACAGAGGGACAGCCGGGACGGGGGGACGCAGCAGATGCCAACCCCAGTTTGGGACTCAGGGAAGCAAAGAGGAAAGGGCGCGTGAAAGAGAAATGCCTCTTTGAGGAGACGGGATCCCTTCTCTTGGCTCATACAGGCACTGCTCTTCTCAAAGCCCTTAAGAAATCGCTTTTTAACGCTCCTTTAATTATTATGGGGGGTTTCACCCCCTGCTGGCAATCCTACATCCCTGCTCTACCGGGCATTAGAGAACCACTGGACTAGTTCCTGTCCTTGAACCTCGAGAAAAGCCGGCTTTGGCTAAAAACCAAACATCCTCCTCCCGCCCCCACCCCCTCTGAAAAAAAAAAAAAAAAAATTAAAATCCTTACCGCCTCCCCCACGGCACCGGCGCCACCGGCAGCCGCCCCCCCCACCGCCACGGCACAGGCGCCTCCGCCGCCGCCTGCACCGGCACCGGCACCCGCACCACCGGCAGCCGCCCCCCCCACCGCAACAACACCGGCCCCTCCGCCGCCCGTCCCGGCACAAGCCGCGCCCCCCCCCGCAGCGGCACAAGCCACGCCGCCGCCTCTCCCGGCACAACCTACTGCAGCCACTACAACCAGTACCAAAACTACTCCAACTCCATCAAAATCGGTACAAGCCGCCCCGGGAACCAGGAGCAGGAAGAGGAGGTCAACTCCTTCCCCTGCCCCTTACCACAAAGACCACCTCAAGTCACATAGCTTGGGGGAGAGTTCTGAACAAGATCCAGGGGAGGGTCCTTCAAGACCACAGAAGGGAAAGAGACCTTTGAAAACAGACAAAGGCCAGAGTCCTTCTAGAGCAGATGCTGGAGAGGCCCCTTCTGGGGCAGCCTCCCCACAGGAGGACTCAGATGTAGAGGGAGTTGTTCAATCCTTCTCCGTGAAAGATCTGAGAAGTATCAGGAAGGACTTTAGTCGTCATGAAGGCGAAACACTTGTCTCCTGGTTGCTCCGATGCTGGGATAGCGGGGCAGATACCCTAGACTGAGATGGCAGAGAAGCTAGGCGATTGGGAAACCTGTCCAAGGATGGAGGGATTGTACCTGAAAGAACTGCCTGTGCGAGAGGTGATTTATAGTGATGGGCAAGCGATAGTAGACCCTGATGAAATGCCATGCAAACGATCTCTGCTCAAAAAGTTTGTACAAAGTGCACCATCACCATATTCCCACCCATTGTCAACAATGGTCTGGGGAGGATCCGATACTGACACACCAACTGTAAATGAAGGGGTTAAGAAGGTACGACAGTATGAAGACAGTCTCTCTGGTCCCTTCTCTGTGGCAGCCATAGAAAAGCTGACTGTGACCACCAAGAAAATGACTGAGAAACTGACTGAGAAAATAGAGCAAATGACCCAGAAATTAGTTGAGCAAACCGATAAACTGTTTGATAAACTAACCAAGGTGGAGGAAAAACTCCATGCTTTCCCTGTACAGACTCATGTTGCAGCTGCTAAGAGGAAACGCCCTCCTACTCAAGAGAAAAACCACCCTCCGACTCAAGACAAATCAAAGCCGATGCGAGATATCCTGTGGGTTTGCCTCTGTGAATATGCAGAAGACATGAAGAAGAGGGATGGAGAACCTACCTCAGCCCTACAGGCACAGGTGCTTGAGTTGCAAAATGAAGCCGATAGAAGAAAGGATTCTTACAGGAAGAAGGTTGCTCCAACCTACGGTAGGCGATCCTACGGACCAGGTAGGAACCAATCTGATAATCGTAGGTACTACGGTCAACAGTAGAGGTGCCCTGCCTCCAGCCAGGAGGAGGAGAGGGACAACCGACTGTATTGGACTGTGTGGATTCGATGGCCTGGCACATGAGAGCCACAAAAGTATAAAGCCCTGGTGGACACTGGTGCACAGTGGTGTTGGGTTGTTTTTTGCTGTCTCCAGGGAGTTATCTAATGTGAAAAGAGAAGTATTTATTTCTTTATATAATTTAAATATTTATTTTCATAAAAAGAGCCTTAAGGGAACAAAACTCTACCTGGTAATAAGAGAGGGTGATTTATTCTTTTTTTTATTTAACTGAAAAAAAGTTGGATGTAGCGATGTGGATTTTCGCTCCCTCACAATCCCCCAGGAAGAGGATTGGAGCCAGGAGGAGCATCGGAGCACAAAAGCCACGAAGCGATGGTCACAATGTGCTGAAGGGGCAATCGGGGAGTTGTTCAGCGGTGAGATGAGCAAGCAGCATCCCGAAAATCCGCCCCTGGAGAGGGGTTAGTGGTGTACGGACACTCTCTGTGTTCTGTAAGCCCCCTTTGGGGAGCCCCTGCTGCCCCCTTGGCAGCGCCCGGGTGGCTGTGACTGCTGAAAGCTGGTTTGGTGCGTTGAGGTGTTAGGTGGGGTGGCACAGCCCCTGCCCGCCCCGGGAGGGGGGACACCACCTCTCCGGTGGCACTGGATGGGTGGGAGGGAGGGAGGGAGCACAGCTCTGGAAGCCATGGAGAAAGGCGTGGGGGTGTCCCTCATCGTGGCAGCCCCCAGCAGCCCTACCCCGCCACCCGGCCACCCCAAGGGACACCCAAGCCCCATCTTGGTCTTCTCCCCGTTGGGTGACGCCCTTCCACCCACCCCGGAGGTGCGCTCCTCTCCTGCGGGGGGGACGCCCAGCGCTCGCCTGGCTAGAGAAGCACCCGGGGGGGGGGGATGGGGGTGGGTGACTGGGGGCATCTGAGCTTCCCAGTTACACGGGCGTAATTAGTGCACCATTAATAACCATTAGTAACCACTTTGGCTCTGCTAACCAACTGCGGCGAGGCCCCCACCCCGCTTCAGCACAGGCTTCCTGATGCCAACACCTCCCACAGCCACTGGGTAAAGCTGCGCCTGGCAAAAAACCACCACCACCCCAAAAAAACCCCACAGCACAGCCCCCACTCCCCACCCACCCCTTCTCCCCCCATCACAGCCATGGGGCAAACTCCCACCACCACCACCCCCCAATCTCAGCTCGGCCATGACCCCCCCGAGACACTGGAAAGAGCGCAACGGAGAGCGAGCTCAGGCTCGTGTGAGCTGCAGAGATTTCTCTTTTTCTTGTGATGATGTTGTCGTTGGGTGGGGTTTGGTTGTTTTTTTTTCACGGAACACTTTGCAGTAGAGGACAAAAATATGGTGTCACAGCCCCTGGGGCCACACTGGCACCGCCACCTCACCCACCCCCCCCACCCCACCCCACCCCCCCCCCCGCTCCCGTCCCTCCTCTTCCCAGCGGCTTTCACCACTTTCCTTGCTTGGTTTTGTTTTGTGTTTGGTTTTGTTTTTTTTTTCCTTACAACCTTTTTTTATATTTGGGTTGGGGTTCTTTTTCCCTTTTTTTCCCGCCTTTCTTCCCCCCCTTTTTTCTCTTTCTCTTTTTTTTTTTCTTTTCTCCTTTTTTCTTTTGCTTTTTTTTCTTTTCCCCCTTTTTCTTTCCACCACTTTTTTTTCCCCTTTTTTTTCCTCCTTTTTAACATTTCTCAAGCTTTCTCCAAAGGAACAGCCCCTGGCTCTCAGCTAGCCAAAGGAGACTACGGAAGAGCATTGGCACCCGTGGGAGTGGTTTCCTTCTCCTGCTTCACACTCGGTCGAGATCGTTTTTTCCAACTCGTCTTTTTTTTTTTAACAAATTAAACAAAAAAAAAAGCTCCAAGTATCAGTTTTACAAGGCACACAAAATCTCTAGAAGGGAAACACAAACGCAAGGTGCTGAGGTATGAAAACCTGAGGTGTTTTTTTCTGTGTGGATGTGTGTGTGTCATCTGGGGTTGGGGGTTGTGTGTGCTTTATTTTTGAAATTTAAAAAAAATAATAATTTTGCTAGGTTTTTTGTTTTTGTTTTTTTTTTTTTTTTTTTTTTTCCCCAGCCCTGGGCTGACAACCTCTTGGAAATCCGGTGTTTCCCCCGTCGTGGTTTGGCCTCAGCCGGCAACAAAGAACCACGCGGCCGCTCGCTCCACTCCCGCAGCCGGGGGCAAAATCGGAAGAAAAAGGCAAAAAACTCGCGGGTTGAGATAAAGGCAGTTTAAGAGAAGAGCAACGGGAGGGGCAAACAATCCCAATAACAGCGGTAAAGGAATAGACGGACGCGATGACAGCGCCTCCGCGCACCGACCGGCCCCGCACCGCCGCAGCCCGCTCCCAGCCGCCACTTCCCGCCCCCTCCCCCGGCGAGCTCCCCCCAGCCCCGGGCATGGCTCACAGGGGATGGGATACCTGTGTCCCTGCCGGCTCCTCGGGGAAATTAACCCCATCCCTGCCGGAACCAGGACACCCCCCGCCCCTCTTTCCCCCCTTCTCTCCTGCAACCCGCATCTTTCAGCCGCGTCGGGGCGGTGATGGAGAGCGAAGGGACAGAGGGACAGCCGGGACGGGGGGACGCAGCAGATGCCAACCCCAGTTTGGGACTCAGGGAAGCAAAGAGGAAAGGGCGCGTGAAAGAGAAATGCCTCTTTGAGGAGACGGGATCCCTTCTCTTGGCTCATACAGGCACTGCTCTTCTCAAAGCCCTTAAGAAATCGCTTTTTAACGCTCCTTTAATTATTATGGGGGGTTTCACCCCCTGCTGGCAATCCTACATCCCTGCTCTACCGGGCATTAGAGAACCACTGGACTAGTTCCTGTCCTTGAACCTCGAGAAAAGCCGGCTTTGGCTAAAAACCAAACATCCTCCTCCCGCCCCCACCCCCTCTGAAAAAAAAAAAAAAAAAATTAAAATCCTTACCGCCTCCCCCACGGCACCGGCGCCACCGGCAGCCGCCCCCCCCACCGCCACGGCACAGGCGCCTCCGCCGCCGCCTGCACCGGCACCGGCACCCGCACCACCGGCAGCCGCCCCCCCCACCGCAACAACACCGGCCCCTCCGCCGCCCGTCCCGGCACAAGCCGCGCCCCCCCCCGCAGCGGCACAAGCCACGCCGCCGCCTCTCCCGGCACAACCTACTGCAGCCACTACAACCAGTACCAAAACTACTCCAACTCCATCAAAATCGGTACAAGCCGCCCCGGGAACCAGGAGCAGGAAGAGGAGGTCAACTCCTTCCCCTGCCCCTTACCACAAAGACCACCTCAAGTCACATAGCTTGGGGGAGAGTTCTGAACAAGATCCAGGGGAGGGTCCTTCAAGACCACAGAAGGGAAAGAGACCTTTGAAAACAGACAAAGGCCAGAGTCCTTCTAGAGCAGATGCTGGAGAGGCCCCTTCTGGGGCAGCCTCCCCACAGGAGGACTCAGATGTAGAGGGAGTTGTTCAATCCTTCTCCGTGAAAGATCTGAGAAGTATCAGGAAGGACTTTAGTCGTCATGAAGGCGAAACACTTGTCTCCTGGTTGCTCCGATGCTGGGATAGCGGGGCAGATACCCTAGACTGAGATGGCAGAGAAGCTAGGCGATTGGGAAACCTGTCCAAGGATGGAGGGATTGTACCTGAAAGAACTGCCTGTGCGAGAGGTGATTTATAGTGATGGGCAAGCGATAGTAGACCCTGATGAAATGCCATGCAAACGATCTCTGCTCAAAAAGTTTGTACAAAGTGCACCATCACCATATTCCCACCCATTGTCAACAATGGTCTGGGGAGGATCCGATACTGACACACCAACTGTAAATGAAGGGGTTAAGAAGGTACGACAGTATGAAGACAGTCTCTCTGGTCCCTTCTCTGTGGCAGCCATAGAAAAGCTGACTGTGACCACCAAGAAAATGACTGAGAAACTGACTGAGAAAATAGAGCAAATGACCCAGAAATTAGTTGAGCAAACCGATAAACTGTTTGATAAACTAACCAAGGTGGAGGAAAAACTCCATGCTTTCCCTGTACAGACTCATGTTGCAGCTGCTAAGAGGAAACGCCCTCCTACTCAAGAGAAAAACCACCCTCCGACTCAAGACAAATCAAAGCCGATGCGAGATATCCTGTGGGTTTGCCTCTGTGAATATGCAGAAGACATGAAGAAGAGGGATGGAGAACCTACCTCAGCCCTACAGGCACAGGTGCTTGAGTTGCAAAATGAAGCCGATAGAAGAAAGGATTCTTACAGGAAGAAGGTTGCTCCAACCTACGGTAGGCGATCCTACGGACCAGGTAGGAACCAATCTGATAATCGTAGGTACTACGGTCAACAGTAGAGGTGCCCTGCCTCCAGCCAGGAGGAGGAGAGGGACAACCGACTGTATTGGACTGTGTGGATTCGATGGCCTGGCACATGAGAGCCACAAAAGTATAAAGCCCTGGTGGACACTGGTGCACAGTGGTGTTGGGTTGTTTTTTGCTGTCTCCAGGGAGTTATCTAATGTGAAAAGAGAAGTATTTATTTCTTTATATAATTTAAATATTTATTTTCATAAAAAGAGCCTTAAGGGAACAAAACTCTACCTGGTAATAAGAGAGGGTGATTTATTCTTTTTTTTATTTAACTGAAAAAAAGTTGGATGTAGCGATGTGGATTTTCGCTCCCTCACAATCCCCCAGGAAGAGGATTGGAGCCAGGAGGAGCATCGGAGCACAAAAGCCACGAAGCGATGGTCACAATGTGCTGAAGGGGCAATCGGGGAGTTGTTCAGCGGTGAGATGAGCAAGCAGCATCCCGAAAATCCGCCCCTGGAGAGGGGTTAGTGGTGTACGGACACTCTCTGTGTTCTGTAAGCCCCCTTTGGGGAGCCCCTGCTGCCCCCTTGGCAGCGCCCGGGTGGCTGTGACTGCTGAAAGCTGGTTTGGTGCGTTGAGGTGTTAGGTGGGGTGGCACAGCCCCTGCCCGCCCCGGGAGGGGGGACACCACCTCTCCGGTGGCACTGGATGGGTGGGAGGGAGGGAGGGAGCACAGCTCTGGAAGCCATGGAGAAAGGCGTGGGGGTGTCCCTCATCGTGGCAGCCCCCAGCAGCCCTACCCCGCCACCCGGCCACCCCAAGGGACACCCAAGCCCCATCTTGGTCTTCTCCCCGTTGGGTGACGCCCTTCCACCCACCCCGGAGGTGCGCTCCTCTCCTGCGGGGGGGACGCCCAGCGCTCGCCTGGCTAGAGAAGCACCCGGGGGGGGGGGATGGGGGTGGGTGACTGGGGGCATCTGAGCTTCCCAGTTACACGGGCGTAATTAGTGCACCATTAATAACCATTAGTAACCACTTTGGCTCTGCTAACCAACTGCGGCGAGGCCCCCACCCCGCTTTAGCACAGGCTTCCTGATGCCAACACCTCCCCGAGCCACTGGGTAAAGCTGCGCCTGGCAAAAAACCACCACCACCCCAAAAAAACCCCACAGCACAGCCCCCACTCCCCACCCACCCCTTCTCCCCCCATCACAGCCATGGGGCAAACTCCCACCACCACCACCCCCCAATCTCAGCTCGGCCATGACCCCCCCGAGACACTGGAAAGAGCGCAACGGAGAGCGAGCTCAGGCTCGTGTGAGCTGCAGAGATTTCTCTTTTTCTTGTGATGATGTTGTCGTTGGGTGGGGTTTGGTTGTTTTTTTTTCACGGAACACTTTGCAGTAGAGGACAAAAATATGGTGTCACAGCCCCTGGGGCCACACTGGCACCGCCACCTCACCCACCCCCCCCACCCCACCCCACCCCCCCCCCCGCTCCCGTCCCTCCTCTTCCCAGCGGCTTTCACCACTTTCCTTGCTTGGTTTTGTTTTGTGTTTGGTTTTGTTTTTTTTTTCCTTACAACCTTTTTTTATATTTGGGTTGGGGTTCTTTTTCCCTTTTTTTCCCGCCTTTCTTCCCCCCCTTTTTTCTCTTTCTCTTTTTTTTTTTCTTTTCTCCTTTTTTCTTTTGCTTTTTTTTCTTTTCCCCCTTTTTCTTTCCACCACTTTTTTTTCCCCTTTTTTTTCCTCCTTTTTAACATTTCTCAAGCTTTCTCCAAAGGAACAGCCCCTGGCTCTCAGCTAGCCAAAGGAGACTACGGAAGAGCATTGGCACCCGTGGGAGTGGTTTCCTTCTCCTGCTTCACACTCGGTCGAGATCGTTTTTTCCAACTCGTCTTTTTTTTTTTAACAAATTAAACAAAAAAAAAAGCTCCAAGTATCAGTTTTACAAGGCACACAAAATCTCTAGAAGGGAAACACAAACGCAAGGTGCTGAGGTATGAAAACCTGAGGTGTTTTTTTCTGTGTGGATGTGTGTGTGTCATCTGGGGTTGGGGGTTGTGTGTGCTTTATTTTTGAAATTTAAAAAAAATAATAATTTTGCTAGGTTTTTTGTTTTTGTTTTTTTTTTTTTTTTTTTTTTTCCCCAGCCCTGGGCTGACAACCTCTTGGAAATCCGGTGTTTCCCCCGTCGTGGTTTGGCCTCAGCCGGCAACAAAGAACCACGCGGCCGCTCGCTCCACTCCCGCAGCCGGGGGCAAAATCGGAAGAAAAAGGCAAAAAACTCGCGGGTTGAGATAAAGGCAGTTTAAGAGAAGAGCAACGGGAGGGGCAAACAATCCCAATAACAGCGGTAAAGGAATAGACGGACGCGATGACAGCGCCTCCGCGCACCGACCGGCCCCGCACCGCCGCAGCCCGCTCCCAGCCGCCACTTCCCGCCCCCTCCCCCGGCGAGCTCCCCCCAGCCCCGGGCATGGCTCACAGGGGATGGGATACCTGTGTCCCTGCCGGCTCCTCGGGGAAATTAACCCCATCCCTGCCGGAACCAGGACACCCCCCGCCCCTCTTTCCCCCCTTCTCTCCTGCAACCCGCATCTTTCAGCCGCGTCGGGGCGGTGATGGAGAGCGAAGGGACAGAGGGACAGCCGGGACGGGGGGACGCAGCAGATGCCAACCCCAGTTTGGGACTCAGGGAAGCAAAGAGGAAAGGGCGCGTGAAAGAGAAATGCCTCTTTGAGGAGACGGGATCCCTTCTCTTGGCTCATACAGGCACTGCTCTTCTCAAAGCCCTTAAGAAATCGCTTTTTAACGCTCCTTTAATTATTATGGGGGGTTTCACCCCCTGCTGGCAATCCTACATCCCTGCTCTACCGGGCATTAGAGAACCACTGGACTAGTTCCTGTCCTTGAACCTCGAGAAAAGCCGGCTTTGGCTAAAAACCAAACATCCTCCTCCCGCCCCCACCCCCTCTGAAAAAAAAAAAAAAAAAATTAAAATCCTTACCGCCTCCCCCACGGCACCGGCGCCACCGGCAGCCGCCCCCCCCACCGCCACGGCACAGGCGCCTCCGCCGCCGCCTGCACCGGCACCGGCACCCGCACCACCGGCAGCCGCCCCCCCCACCGCAACAACACCGGCCCCTCCGCCGCCCGTCCCGGCACAAGCCGCGCCCCCCCCCGCAGCGGCACAAGCCACGCCGCCGCCTCTCCCGGCACAACCTACTGCAGCCACTACAACCAGTACCAAAACTACTCCAACTCCATCAAAATCGGTACAAGCCGCCCCGGGAACCAGGAGCAGGAAGAGGAGGTCAACTCCTTCCCCTGCCCCTTACCACAAAGACCACCTCAAGTCACATAGCTTGGGGGAGAGTTCTGAACAAGATCCAGGGGAGGGTCCTTCAAGACCACAGAAGGGAAAGAGACCTTTGAAAACAGACAAAGGCCAGAGTCCTTCTAGAGCAGATGCTGGAGAGGCCCCTTCTGGGGCAGCCTCCCCACAGGAGGACTCAGATGTAGAGGGAGTTGTTCAATCCTTCTCCGTGAAAGACCTGAGAAGTATCAGGAAGGACTTTAGTCGTCATGAAGGCGAAACACTTGTCTCCTGGTTGCTCCGATGCTGGGATAGCGGGGCAGATACCCTAGACTGAGATGGCAGAGAAGCTAGGCGATTGGGAAACCTGTCCAAGGATGGAGGGATTGTACCTGAAAGAACTGCCTGTGCGAGAGGTGATTTATAGTGATGGGCAAGCGATAGTAGACCCTGATGAAATGCCATGCAAACGATCTCTGCTCAAAAAGTTTGTACAAAGTGCACCATCACCATATTCCCACCCATTGTCAACAATGGTCTGGGGAGGATCCGATACTGACACACCAACTGTAAATGAAGGGGTTAAGAAGGTACGACAGTATGAAGACAGTCTCTCTGGTCCCTTCTCTGTGGCAGCCATAGAAAAGCTGACTGTGACCACCAAGAAAATGACTGAGAAACTGACTGAGAAAATAGAGCAAATGACCCAGAAATTAGTTGAGCAAACCGATAAACTGTTTGATAAACTAACCAAGGTGGAGGAAAAACTCCATGCTTTCCCTGTACAGACTCATGTTGCAGCTGCTAAGAGGAAACGCCCTCCTACTCAAGAGAAAAACCACCCTCCGACTCAAGACAAATCAAAGCCGATGCGAGATATCCTGTGGGTTTGCCTCTGTGAATATGCAGAAGACATGAAGAAGAGGGATGGAGAACCTACCTCAGCCCTACAGGCACAGGTGCTTGAGTTGCAAAATGAAGCCGATAGAAGAAAGGATTCTTACAGGAAGAAGGTTGCTCCAACCTACGGTAGGCGATCCTACGGACCAGGTAGGAACCAATCTGATAATCGTAGGTACTACGGTCAACAGTAGAGGTGCCCTGCCTCCAGCCAGGAGGAGGAGAGGGACAACCGACTGTATTGGACTGTGTGGATTCGATGGCCTGGCACATGAGAGCCACAAAAGTATAAAGCCCTGGTGGACACTGGTGCACAGTGGTGTTGGGTTGTTTTTTGCTGTCTCCAGGGAGTTATCTAATGTGAAAAGAGAAGTATTTATTTCTTAATATAATTTAAATATTTATTTTCATAAAAAGAGCCTTAAGGGAACAAAACTCTACCTGGTAATAAGAGAGGGTGATTTATTCTTTTTTTTATTTAACTGAAAAAAAGTTGGATGTAGCGATGTGGATTTTCGCTCCCTCACAATCCCCCAGGAAGAGGATTGGAGCCAGGAGGAGCATCGGAGCACAAAAGCCACGAAGCGATGGTCACAATGTGCTGAAGGGGCAATCGGGGAGTTGTTCAGCGGTGAGATGAGCAAGCAGCATCCCGAAAATCCGCCCCTGGAGAGGGGTTAGTGGTGTACGGACACTCTCTGTGTTCTGTAAGCCCCCTTTGGGGAGCCCCTGCTGCCCCCTTGGCAGCGCCCGGGTGGCTGTGACTGCTGAAAGCTGGTTTGGTGCGTTGAGGTGTTAGGTGGGGTGGCACAGCCCCTGCCCGCCCCGGGAGGGGGGACACCACCTCTCCGGTGGCACTGGATGGGTGGGAGGGAGGGAGGGAGCACAGCTCTGGAAGCCATGGAGAAAGGCGTGGGGGTGTCCCTCATCGTGGCAGCCCCCAGCAGCCCTACCCCGCCACCCGGCCACCCCAAGGGACACCCAAGCCCCATCTTGGTCTTCTCCCCGTTGGGTGACGCCCTTCCACCCACCCCGGAGGTGCGCTCCTCTCCTGCGGGGGGGACGCCCAGCGCTCGCCTGGCTAGAGAAGCACCCGGGGGGGGGGGATGGGGGTGGGTGACTGGGGGCATCTGAGCTTCCCAGTTACACGGGCGTAATTAGTGCACCATTAATAACCATTAGTAACCACTTTGGCTCTGCTAACCAACTGCGGCGAGGCCCCCACCCCGCTTTAGCACAGGCTTCCTGATGCCAACACCTCCCCGAGCCACTGGGTAAAGCTGCGCCTGGCAAAAAACCACCACCACCCCAAAAAAACCCCACAGCACAGCCCCCACTCCCCACCCACCCCTTCTCCCCCCATCACAGCCATGGGGCAAACTCCCACCACCACCACCCCCCAATCTCAGCTCGGCCATGACCCCCCCGAGACACTGGAAAGAGAGCAACGGAGAGCAAGCTCAGGCTCGTGTGAGCTGCAGAGATTTCTCTTTTTCTTGTGATGATGTTGTCGTTGGGTGGGGTTTGGTTGTTTTTTTTTCACGGAACACTTTGCAGTAGAGGACAAAAATATGGTGTCACAGCCCCTGGGGCCACACTGGCACCGCCACCTCACCCCCCCCCCCCCCTTCGCTCCCGTCCCTCGTCCCTCCTCTTCTCAGCGGCTTTCACCACTTTCCTTGCTTGGTTTTGTTTTGTGTTTGGTTTTTTTTTTTTTTTTTCTTACAACCTTTTTTTATATTTGAGTTGGGGTTCTTTTTCCCTTTTTTTTCCGCCTTTCTTCCCCCCCTTTTTTCTCTTTCTCTTTTTTTTTTTCTTTTCTCCTTTTTTCTTTTGCTTTTTTTTCTTTTCCCCCTTTTTCTTTCCACCACTTTTTTCCCCTTTTTTTTTCTCCTTTTTAACATTTCTCAAGCTTTCTCCAAAGGAACAGCCCCTGGCTCTCAGCTAGCCAAAGGAGACTACGGAAGAGCATTGGCACCCGTGGGAGTGGTTTCCTTCTCCTGCTTCACACTCGGTCGAGATCGTTTTTTCCAACTCGTCTATTTTTTTTAACAAATTAAACAAAAAAAAAGCTCCAAGTATCAGTTTTACAAGGCACACAAAATCTCTAGAAGGGAAACACAAACGCAAGGTGCTGAGGTATGAAAACCTGAGGTGTTTTTTTCTGTGTGGATGTGTGTGTGTCATCTGGGGTTGGGGGTTGTGTGTGCTTTATTTTTGAAATTTAAAAAAAATAATAATTTTGCTAGGTTTTTTGTTTTTGGTTTTTTTTTTTTTTTTTTTTTTCCCCAGCCCTGGGCTGACAACCTCTTGGAAATCCGGTGTTTCCCCCGTCGTGGTTTGGCCTCAGCCGGCAACAAAGAACCACGCGGCCGCTCGCTCCACTCCCGCAGCCGGGGGCAAAATCGGAAGAAAAAGGCAAAAAACTCGCGGGTTGAGATAAAGGCAGTTTAAGAGAAGAGCAACGGGAGGGGCAAACAATCCCAATAACAGCGGTAAAGGAATAGACGGACGCGATGACAGCGCCTCCGCGCACCGACCGGCCCCGCACCGCCGCAGCCCGCTCCCAGCCGCCACTTCCCGCCCCCTCCCCCGGCGAGCTCCCCCCAGCCCCGGGCATGGCTCACAGGGGATGGGATACCTGTGTCCCTGCCGGCTCCTCGGGGAAATTAACCCCATCCCTGCCGGAACCAGGACACCCCCCGCCCCTCTTTCCCCCCTTCTCTCCTGCAACCCGCATCTTTCAGCCGCGTCGGGGCGGTGATGGAGAGCGAAGGGACAGAGGGACAGCCGGGACGGGGGGACGCAGCAGATGCCAACCCCAGTTTGGGACTCAGGGAAGCAAAGAGGAAAGGGCGCGTGAAAGAGAAATGCCTCTTTGAGGAGACGGGATCCCTTCTCTTGGCTCATACAGGCACTGCTCTTCTCAAAGCCCTTAAGAAATCGCTTTTTAACGCTCCTTTAATTATTATGGGGGGTTTCACCCCCTGCTGGCAATCCTACATCCCTGCTCTACCGGGCATTAGAGAACCACTGGACTAGTTCCTGTCCTTGAACCTCGAGAAAAGCCGGCTTTGGCTAAAAACCAAACATCCTCCTCCCGCCCCCACCCCCTCTGAAAAAAAAAAAAAAAAAATTAAAATCCTTACCGCCTCCCCCACGGCACCGGCGCCACCGGCAGCCGCCCCCCCCACCGCCACGGCACAGGCGCCTCCGCCGCCGCCTGCACCGGCACCGGCACCCGCACCACCGGCAGCCGCCCCCCCCACCGCAACAACACCGGCCCCTCCGCCGCCCGTCCCGGCACAAGCCGCGCCCCCCCCCGCAGCGGCACAAGCCACGCCGCCGCCTCTCCCGGCACAACCTACTGCAGCCACTACAACCAGTACCAAAACTACTCCAACTCCATCAAAATCGGTACAAGCCGCCCCGGGAACCAGGAGCAGGAAGAGGAGGTCAACTCCTTCCCCTGCCCCTTACCACAAAGACCACCTCAAGTCACATAGCTTGGGGGAGAGTTCTGAACAAGATCCAGGGGAGGGTCCTTCAAGACCACAGAAGGGAAAGAGACCTTTGAAAACAGACAAAGGCCAGAGTCCTTCTAGAGCAGATGCTGGAGAGGCCCCTTCTGGGGCAGCCTCCCCACAGGAGGACTCAGATGTAGAGGGAGTTGTTCAATCCTTCTCCGTGAAAGATCTGAGAAGTATCAGGAAGGACTTTAGTCGTCATGAAGGCGAAACACTTGTCTCCTGGTTGCTCCGATGCTGGGATAGCGGGGCAGATACCCTAGACTGAGATGGCAGAGAAGCTAGGCGATTGGGAAACCTGGCCAAGGATGGAGGGATTGTACCTGAAAGAACTGCCTGTGCGAGAGGTGATTTATAGTGATGGGCAAGCGATAGTAGACCCTGATGAAATGCCATGCAAACGATCTCTGCTCAAAAGGTTTGTACAAAGTGCACCATCACCATATTCCCACCCATTGTCAACAATGGTCTGGGGAGGATCCGATACTGACACACCAACTGTAAATGAAGGGGTTAAGAAGGTACGACAGTATGAAGACAGTCTCTCTGGTCCCTTCTCTGTGGCAGCCATAGAAAAGCTGACTGTGACCACCGAGAAAATGACTGAGAAACTGACTGAGAAAATAGAGCAAATGACCCAGAGATTAGTTGAGCAAACCGATAAACTGTTTGATAAACTAACCAAGGTGGAGGAAAAACTCCATGCTTTCCCTGTACAGACTCATGTTGCAGCTGCTAAGAGGAAACGCCCTCCTACTCAAGAGAAAAACCACCCTCCGACTCAAGACAAATCAAAGCTGATGCGAGATATCCTGTGGGTTTGCCTCTGTGAATATGCAGAAGACATGAAGAAGAGGGATGGAGAACCTACCTCAGCCCTACAGGCACAGGTGCTTGAGTTGCAAAATGAAGCCGATAGAAGAAAGGATTCTTACAGGAAGAAGGTTGCTCCAACCTACGGTAGGCGATCCTACGGACCAGGTAGGAACCAATCTGATAATCGTAGGTACTACGGTCAACAGTAGAGGTGCCCTGCCTCCAGCCAGGAGGAGGAGAGGGACAACCGACTTTATTGGACTGTGTGGATTCGATGGCCTGGCACATGAGAGCCACAAAAGTATAAAGCCCTGGTGGACACTGGTGCACAGTGGTGGTGCTTTTTTTTTTGCTGTCTCCAGGGAGTTATCTAATGTGAAAAGAGAAGTATTTATTTCTTTATATAATTTAAATATTTATTTTCATAAAAAGAGCCTTAAGGGAACGAACCTCTACCTGGTAATGAGAGAGGGTGATTTATTCTTTTTTTTTTATTTAACTGAAAAAAAGTTGGATGTAGCGATGTGGATTTTCGCTCCCTCACAATCCCCCAGGAAGAGGATTGGAGCCAGGAGGAGCATCGGAGCACAGAAGCCGCGAAGCGATGGTCACACAGTGCTGCAGGGGCAATCGAGGTGTCGTTCAGTGGTGAGATGAGCAAGCAGCATCCCGAAAATCCGCCCCTGGAGAGGGGTCAGCGGTGTACGGACGCTCTCTGTGTTCTGTAAACCCCCTGTGGGGAGCCCCTGCTGCCCCCTTGGCAGCGCCCGGGTGGCTGTGACTGCTGAAAGCTGGTTTGGTGCGTTGAGGTGTTAGGTGGGGTGGCAGCAGCCCCTGCCCGCCCCGGGAGGGGGGACACCACCTCTCCGGTGGCACTGGATGGGTGGGAGGGAGGGAGGGAGCACAGCTCTGGAAGCCATGGAGAAAGGCGTGGGGGTGTCCCTCATCGTGGCAGCCCCCAGCAGCCCTACCCCGCCACACGGCCACCCCAAGGACACCCAAGCCCCATCTTGGTCCTCTCCCTCTTGGGTGATGCCCTTCCACCCGCCCTGGAGGTGCGCTCCTCTCCTGCAGGGGGGGACGCCCAGCACTCGCCTGGCTAGAGAAGCACCGGGGGGGTGCTTAGGGGGCATCTGAGCTTCCCAGTTACACGGGCATAATTAGGGCGCCCTTAAGAACCATTAATAACCACTTTGGCTCTGCTAACCAACTGCGGCGAGGCCCCCACCCCGCTTTAGCGCAGGCTTTGTGATGCCAACACCTCCCTGAGCCACTGGGTAAAGCGACGCCTGGCAAAAAAACACCATCACCCAAAGAAAACCCCACACCACATCCCCCACTCCCCGCCCACCCCTTCTCCCCCCATCACAGCCATGGGACAAACTCCCACCACCACCACACCCCAATCTCAGCTCGGCCGTGACACCCCCAAGACACTGGAAAGAAAGCAACCGAGAGCAAGCTCAGGCTCCTGTGAGCTGCAGAGATTTCTCTTTGGTTTTTGATGTTGTCCTTGGATGGGGTTTGGTTGGTTGTTTTTCACACAACACTTTGCAGTAGAGGACAAAAACGTGGTGTCGCAGCCCCCGGGGTCAGCGCCGGCACTGCCACCTCCCCCCACCCAGCTCCTGTCCCTCCTCTTGCCCCGCAGCTGTTCCCACTTTCCTTGCTTGGTTTGGTTGGTTTTTTTTCCTTTCTACCTTTCTTTTTTAATATGTTTTCGCAGGCTTCTACCCTTTGACCAGTCAAGACACCGCTTCTTTTTCTTGATTTCGTTTTAGACGGGTCTTTTATTAGCGTGCTTGTAAGCTGTCGCGTGGTCAAGTCAATCTGGTTTTGTCGGGTTGTCGTGTCACCCTCTTAGGAACCGCGTGGGGTGTTGTACCCAAACGGTTGACAGTTCCTAAAGGGAACTTCCTATTAAGGACTCCGCTGGGCGTTTATGCGTGTTTGCCACCTCTTTCTACCGTGACGTCATTATTTAATTTCTCTTTTCTTTCTCTTCTCTTTTCAGACTCACATGCCATACTTCCGGAAGAAGATGGTGTGGGAGATAATCCACCAACAGCTGCTGTGACACGTGGACTCTTAGAGCTCTTCTTTTGATTACGTTTCTTCGACCTTAGTTACTTTTCTTAGGCCTTTAGTTAGTTTTCTTAGACCTTTAGTTACATTTCTTAGACGAATTTTCCTCTTTAGGTTATGAAGTAGAAGTTAAGATGGTTTATTCCCCCCACCTCCCTTATTTTGGAGACAGTAACTCTGGGGTTTTGGTACACAAGTTTTCCTCTTTAGCTTATGAAGGAGAAGTTAAGATGGTTTGTTCCCCCCACCTCCCTTATTTTGGAGACAGTAACTCTGGGGTTTTGGTACACAAGTTTTCCTCTTTAGCTTATGAAGGAGAAGTTAAGATGGTTTATTCCCCCCACCTCCCTTATTTTGGAGACAGTAACTCTGGGGTTTTGGTACACAAGTTCTCCTCTTCAAGTTATGAAGTAGTGGTTAAGACAGTTTATTTCCCCACCTCCACCCCCCCCCCCCCCCCCCCCCCCTTATTTTGGAGACAGTAACTCTCTTTGAAATTAGCTAACGCACCTTAAGCAAGAGCCAGAAAGGTGGGTGTGACCTCGTTAAGGGCAGAGTGAAGAAGGAACATCGTCAACTTCCATGGCTGAGCCGCACGCTCGCGCCTCACAGCGCACGCGACCACGTTACAGACAAATGGGAAACATCCGTGGTGGTGGTTACAGTCGTGTTTGCCCAACTTACCTTCCCAAGGACAACGTGCTGAACTACCGTCTCCTCAAAGAGAGTTTTCCTCTGTTTCTGGAATATCTACCGTCTACTTGATTCCTAAAACTGGATTTGTCACGACCACAGAAAGAAAGCGTTTACCATCTCTTGATTTCTCACCAAAGCCCCTGTCCTTTGGGCTGGTTTGGGGTTGGCTTGTTTTGCTGCCTCCAGGGAGTTATCTAATGTGAAAAGAGAAGTATTTATTTCTTTATATAATATAAATATTTATTTTAATAAAAAGAGCCTTAATGGAAGGAAACTCTCCCTGTGTCCTGGTTTGAGGTAAAAGAGAACCAATTTTGTTCAGTAACTTGGCTTCTTAGCTGGGCCTCTTCTACCAACTGAAATTAACTGCCTATTGTGCCGTCAGCGTTCACTCTCTCAGAGCGATAAGAGCAATGGTTACAGCTGATGCCCAGGCATGGGATGCAGAGAGGCTCTTGCTTATACTCATTGCTATAACCCCCACGGCCAACCAGCTTTGTTATTTGCCCCGTTGGAGGGTCGGAAGCGGAAAAGCATAGTGGGGTCCCACCTGCGGGGAGGAGCGACAGGACAGGTGACCCAAAACTGACCAACAGGGTATTCCATCCCATCTGCCTCATGCTCAGTAGAAAAGAGACCAAAGGGATCAAAGGGTTCTTCTACCTGGGGAATGTTTACTTCGCCCTTTGATAATTATGCTGATGTGACCCCATCAGAGCTGGGGCATGGCAACCTTCTGGGCTCTGAGGATAAGGACTGGTACCTTGTTAAGATCGTGGTTTTGTTGTTGATGCTCCTGAATGTGGTGCAGGGGTGGTTTCTTGTGAAACATCTGTGCAGGGGGAGCTGGAGGGGACCGTGCGCTGCCGCCACTCAGACCCGCGCAGCCGCTCGGCGATCTGCAGCGGCGCGAACCGCGGCCCCGCCCGGCCCGGCCGCAGCTGTCCCCCCCGGAGCAACGGCACCACCGGCAGCCGCCTCCCCCACGGCACCGGCGCCACCGGCAGCTGCCCCCCCCCGGAGCAACGGCACCACCGGCAGCCGCCTCCCCTACGGCACCGGCGCCACCGGCAGCTGCCCCCCCCGGAGCAACGGCGCCACCGGCAGCCGTCTTCCGCACCGCCACGGCACAGGCGCCTCCGCCGCCGCCTGCACCGGCACCGGCACCCGCACCACCGGCAGCCGCCCCCCCCACCGCAACAACACCGGCCCCTCCGCCGCCCGTCCCGGCACAAGCCGCGCCCCCCCCTGCAGCGGCACAAGCCACGCCGCCGCCTCTCCCGGCACAACCTACTGCAGCCACTACAACCAGTACCAAAACTACTCCAACTCCATCAAAATCGGTACAAGCCGCCCCGGTAACCAGGAGCAGGAAGAGGAGGTCAACTCCTTCCCCTGCCCCTTACCACAAAGACCACCTCAAGTCACATAGCTTGGGGGAGAGTTCTGAACAAGATCCAGGGGAGGGTCCTTCAAGACCACAGAAGGGAAAGAGACCTTTGAAAACAGACAAAGGCCAGAGTCCTTCTAGAGCAGATGCTGGAGAGGCCCCTTCTGGGGCAGCCTCCCCACAGGAGGACTCAGATGTAGAGGGAGTTGTTCAATCCTTCTCCGTGAAAGATCTGAGAAGTATCAGGAAGGACTTTAGTCGTCATGAAGGCGAAACACTTGTCTCCTGGTTGCTCCGATGCTGGGATAGCGGGGCAGATACCCTAGACTGAGATGGCAGAGAAGCTAGGCGATTGGGAAACCTGGCCAAGGATGGAGGGATTGTACCTGAAAGAACTGCCTGTGCGAGAGGTGATTTATAGTGACGGGCAAGCGATAGTAGACCCTGATGAAATGCCATGCAAACGATCTCTGCTCAAAAAGTTTGTACAAAGTGCACCATCAACATATTCCCACCCATTGTCAACAATGGTCTGGGGAGGATCCGATACTGACACACCAACTGTAAATGAAGGGGTTAAGAAGGTACGACAGTATGAAGACAGTCTCTCTGGTCCCTTCTCTGTGGCAGCCATAGAAAAGCTGACTGTGACCACCGAGAAAATGACTGAGAAACTGACTGAGAAAATAGAGCAAATGACCCAGAGATTAGTTGAGCAAACCGATAAACTGTTTGATAAACTAACCAAGGTGGAGGAAAAACTCCATGCCTTCCCTGTACAGACTCATGTTGCAGCTGCTAAGAGGAAACGCCCTCCTACTCAAGAGAAAAACCACCCTCCGACTCAAGACAAATCAAAGCCGATGCGAGATATCCTGTGGGTTTGCCTCTGTGAATATGCAGAAGACATGAAGAAGAGGGATGGAGAACCTACCTCAGCCCTACAGGCACGGGTGCTTGAGTTGCAAAATGAAGCCGATAGAAGAAAGGATTCTTACAGGAAGAAGGTTGCTCCGACCTACGGTAGGCGATCCTACGGACCAGGTAGGAACCAATCTGATAATCGTAGGTACTACGGTCAACAGTAGAGGTGCCCTGCCTCCAGCCAGGAGGAGGAGAGGGACAACCGACTTTATTGGACTGTGTGGATTCGATGGCCTGGCACATGAGAGCCACAAAAGTATAAAGCCCTGGTGGACACTGGTGCACAGTGGTGTTGGGTTGTTTTTTGCTGTCTCCAGGGAGTTATCTAATGTGAAAAGAGAAGTATTTATTTCTTTATATAATTTAAATATTTATTTTCATAAAAAGAGCCTTAAGGGAACAAAACTCTACCTGGTAATAAGAGAGGGTGATTTATTCTTTTTTTTATTTAACTGAAAAAAAGTTGGATGTAGCGATGTGGTTTTTTGCTCCCTCACAATCCCCCAGGAAGAGGATTGGAGCCAGGAGGAGCATCGGAGCACAAAAGCCACGAAGCGATGGTCACAATGTGCTGAAGGGGCAATCGGGGAGGTGTTCAGCGGTGAGATGAGCAAGCAGCATCCCGAAAATCCGCCCCTGGAGAGGGGTTAGTGGTGTACGGACACTCTCTGTGTTCTGTAAACCCCCTGTGGGGAGCCCCTGCTGCCCCCTTGGCAGCGCCCGGGTGGCTGTGACTGCTGAAAGCTGGTTTGGTGCGTTGAGGTGTTAGATGGGGTGGCACAGCCCCTGCCCGCCCCGGGAGGGGGGACACCACCTCTCCGGTGGCACTGGATGGGTGGGAGGGAGGGAGGGATCAGAGCTCTGGGAGCCATGGAGAAAGGCGTGGGGGTGTCCCTCATCGTGGCAGCCCCCAGCAGCCCTACCCCGCCACCCGGCCACCCCAAGGGACACCCAAGCCCCATCTTGGTCTTCTCCCCGTTGGGTGACGCCCTTCCACCCACCCCGGAGGTGCGCTCCTCTCCTGCGGGGGGGACGCCCAGCGCTCGCCTGGCTAGAGAAGCACCCGGGGGGGGGGGGATGGGGGTGGGTGACTGGGGGCATCTGAGCTTCCCAGTTACACGGGCGTAATTAGTGCACCATTAATAACCATTAGTAACCACTTTGGCTCTGCTAACCAACTGCGGCGAGGCCCCCACCCCGCTTTAGCACAGGCTTCCTGATGCCAACACCTCCCCGAACCACTGGGTAAAGCTGCGCCTGGCAAAAAACCACCACCACCCCAAAAAAACCCCACAGCACAGCCCCCACTCCCCACCCACCCCTTCTCCCCCCATCACAGCCATGGGGCAAACTCCCACCACCACCACCCCCCAATCTCAGCTCGGCCATGACCCCCCCGAGACACTGGAAAGAGCGCAACGGAGAGCGAGCTCAGGCTCGTGTGAGCTGCAGAGATTTCTCTTTTTCTTGTGATGATGTTGTCGTTGGGTGGGGTTTGGTTGTTTTTTTTTCACGGAACACTTTGCAGTAGAGGACAAAAATATGGTGTCACAGCCCCTGGGGCCACACTGGCACCGCCACCTCACCCCCCCCCCCCTTCGCTCCCGTCCCTCGTCCCTCCTCTTCCCAGCGGCTTTCACCACTTTCCTTGCTTGGTTTTGTTTTGTGTTTGTTTTTTTTTTTTTTTTTTTTCTTACAACCTTTTTTTATATTTGAGTTGGGGTTCTTTTTCCCTTTTTTTTCCGCCTTTCTTCCCCCCCTTTTTTCTCTTTCTCTTTTTTTTTTTCTTTTCTCCTTTTTTCTTTTGCTTTTCTTTCTTTTCCCCCTTTTTCTTTCCACCACTTTTTTCCCCTTTTTTTTTCTCCTTTTTAACATTTCTCAAGCTTTCTCCAAAGGAACAGCCCCTGGCTCTCAGCTAGCCAAAGGAGACTACGGAAGAGCATTGGCACCCGTGGGAGTGGTTTCCTTCTCCTGCTTCACACTCGGTCGAGATCGTTTTTTCCAACTCGTCTTTTTTTTTTTAACAAATTAAACAAAAAAAAAAGCTCCAAGTATCAGTTTTACAAGGCACACAAAATCTCTAGAAGGGAAACACAAACGCAAGGTGCTGAGGTATGAAAACCTGAGGTGTTTTTTTCTGTGTGGATGTGTGTGTGTCATCTGGGGTTGGGGGTTGTGTGTGCTTTATTTTTGAAATTTAAAAAAAATAATAATTTTGCTAGGTTTTTTGTTGGTTGTTTTTTTTTTTTTCTTCCCCAGCCCTGGGCTGACAACCTCTTGGAAATCCGGTGTTTCCCCCGTCGTGGTTTGGCCTCAGCCGGCAACAAAGAACCACGCGGCCGCTCGCTCCACTCCCGCAGCCGGGGGCAAAATCGGAAGAAAAAGGCAAAAAACTCGCGGGTTGAGATAAAGGCAGTTTAAGAGAAGAGCAACGGGAAGGGCAAACAATCCCAATAACAGCAGTAAAGGAATAGACGGACGCGATGACAGCGCCTCCGCGCACCGACCGGCCCCGCACCGCCGCAGCCCGCTCCCAGCCGCGACTTCCCGCCCCCTCCCCCGGCGAGCTCCCCCCAGCCCCGGGCATGGCTCACAGGGGATGGGATACCTGTGTCCCTGCCGGCTCCTCGGGGAAATTAACCCCATCCCTGCCGGAACCAGGACACCCCCCGCCCCTCTTTCCCCCCTTCTCTCCTGCAACCCGCATCTTTCAGCCGCGTCGGGGCGGTGATGGAGAGCGAAGGGACAGAGGGACAGCCGGGACAGGGGGACGCAGCAGATGCCAACCCCAGTTTGGGACTCAGGGAAGCAAAGAGGAAAGGGCGCGTGAAAGAGAAATGCCTCTTTGAGGAGACGGGATCCCTTCTCTTGGCTCATACAGGCACTGCTCTTCTCAAAGCCCTTAAGAAATCGCTTTTTAACGCTCCTTTAATTATTATGGGGGGTTTCACCCCCTGCTGGCAATCCTACATCCCTACTCTACTGGGCATTAGAGAACCACTGGACTAGTTCCTGTCCTTGAACCTCGAGAAAAGCCGGCTTTGGCTAAAAACCAAACATCCTCCTCCCGCCCCCACCCCCTCTGAAAAAAAAAAAAAAAAATTAAAATCCTTACCGCCTCCCCCACGGCACCGGCGCCACCGGCAGCCGCCCCCCCCACCGCCACGGCACAGGCGCCTCCGCCGCCGCCTGCACCGGCACCGGCACCCGCACCACCGGCAGCCGCCCCCCCCACCGCAACAACACCGGCCCCTCCGCCGCCCGTCCCGGCACAAGCCGCGCCCCCCCCGCAGCGGCACAAGCCACGCCGCCGCCTCTCCCGGCACAACCTACTGCAGCCACTACAACCAGTACCAAAACTACTCCAACTCCATCAAAATCGGTACAAGCCGCCCCGGTAACCAGGAGCAGGAAGAGGAGGTCAACTCCTTCCCCTGCCCCTTACCACAAAGACCACCTCAAGTCACATAGCTTGGGGGAGAGTTCTGAACAAGATCCAGGGGAGGGTCCTTCAAGACCACAGAAGGGAAAGAGACCTTTGAAAACAGACAAAGGCCAGAGTCCTTCTAGAGCAGATGCTGGAGAGGCCCCTTCTGGGGCAGCCTCCCCACAGGAGGACTCAGATGTAGAGGGAGTTGTTCAATCCTTCTCCGTGAAAGATCTGAGAAGTATCAGGAAGGACCTTAGTCGTCATGAAGGCGAAACACTTGTCTCCCGGTTGCTCCGATGCTGGGATAGCGGGGCAGATACCCTAGACTGAGATGGCAGAGAAGCTAGGCGATTGGGAAACCTGTCCAAGGATGGAGGGATTGTACCTGAAAGAACTGCCTGTGCGAGAGGTGATTTATAGTGATGGGCAAGCGACAGTAGACCCTGATGAAATGCCATGCAAACGATCTCTGCTCAAAAAGTTTGTACAAAGTGCACCATCAACATATTCCCACCCATTGTCAACAATGGTCTGGGGAGGATCCGATACTGACACACCAACTGTAAATGAAGGGGTTAAGAAGGTACGACAGTATGAAGACAGTCTCTCTGGTCCCTTCTCTGTGGCAGCCATAGAAAAGCTGACTGTGACCACCGAGAAAATGACTGAGAAACTGACTGAGAAAATAGAGCAAATGACCCAGAGATTAGTTGAGCAAACCCATAAACTGTTTGATAAACTAACCAAGGTGGAGGAAAAACTCCATGCTTTCCCTGTACAGACTCATGTTGCAGCTGCTAAGAGGAAACGCCCTCCTACTCAAGAGAAAAACCACCCTCCGACTCAAGACAAATCAAAGCCGATGCGAGATATCCTGTGGGTTTGCCTCTGTGAATATGCAGAAGACATGAAGAAGAGGGATGGAGAACCTACCTCAGCCCTACAGGCACAGGTGCTTGAGTTGCAAAATGAAGCCGATAGAAGAAAGGATTCTTACAGGAAGAAGGTTGCTCCAACCTACGGTAGGCGATCCTACGGACCAGGTAGGAACCAATCTGATAATCGTAGGTACTATGGTCAACAGTAGAGGTGCCCTGCCTCCAGCCAGGAGGAGGAGAGGGACAACCGAATTTATTGGACTGTGTGGATTCGACGGCCTGGCACATGAGAGCCACAAAAGTATAAAGCCCTGGTGGACACTGGTGCACAGTGGTGTTGGGTTGTTTTTTGCTGTCTCCAGGGAGTTATCTAATGTGAAAAGAGAAGTATTTATTTCTTTATAGAATTTAAATATTTATTTTCATAAAAAGAGCCTGAAGGGAACGAACCTCTACCTGGTAATGAGAGAGGGTGATTTATTCTTTTTTTTTTATTTAACTGAAAAAAAGTTGGATGTAGCGATGTGGATTTTCGCTCCCTCACAATCCCCCAGGAAGAGGATTGGAGCCAGGAGGAGCATCGGAGCACAGAAGCCGCGAAGCGATGGTCACACAGTGCTGCAGGGGCAATCGAGGTGTCGTTCAGTGGTGAGATGAGCAAGCAGCATCCCGAAAATCCGCCCCTGGAGAGGGGTCAGTGGTGTACGGACGCTCTCTGTGTTCTGTAAACCCCCTGTGGGGAGCCCCTGCTGCCCCCTTGGCAGTGCCCGGGTGGCTGTGACTGCTGAAAGCTGGTTTGGTGCGTTGAGGTGTTAGGTGGGGTGGCAGCAGCCCCTGCCCGCCCCGGGAGGGGGGACACCACCTCTCCGGTGGCACTGGATGGGTGGGAGGGAGGGAGGGAGCACAGCTCTGGAAGCCATGGAGAAAGGCGTGGGGGTGTCCCTCATCGTGGCAGCCCCCAGCAGCCCTACCCCGCCACCCGGCCACCCCAAGGGACACCCAAGCCCCATCTTGGTCTTCTCCCCGTTGGGTGACGCCCTTCCACCCACCCCGGAGGTGCGCTCCTCTCCTGCGGGGGGGACGCCCAGCGCTCCCCTGGCTAGAGAAGCACCCGGGGGGGTGCTTAGGGGGCATCTGAGCTTCCCAGTTACACGGGCATAATTAGGGCGCCCTTAAGAACCATTAATAACCACTTTGGCTCTGCTAACCAACTGCGGCGAGGCCCCCACCCCGCTTTAGCGCAGGCTTTGTGATGCCAACACCTCCCTGAGCCACTGGGTAAAGCGACGCCTGGCAAAAAAACACCATCACCCAAAGAAAACCCCACACCACATCCCCCACTCCCCGCCCACCCCTTCTCCCCCCATCACAGCCATGGGACAAACTCCCACCACCACCACACCCCAATCTCAGCTCGGCCGTGACACCCCCAAGACACTGGAAAGAAAGCAACCGAGAGCAAGCTCAGGCTCCTGTGAGCTGCAGAGATTTCTCTTTGGTTTTTGATGTTGTCCTTGGATGGGGTTTGGTTGGTTGTTTTTCACACAACACTTTGCAGTAGAGGACAAAAACGTGGTGTCGCAGCCCCCGGGGTCGGCGCTGGCACTGCCACCTCCCCCCCCCAGCTCCTGTCCCTCCTCTTGCCCCGCAGCTGTTCCCACTTTCCTTGCTTGGTTTGGTTGGTTTTTTTTCCTTTCTACCTTTCTTTTTTAATATGTTTTCGCTTCCCCCTTTTTTCTCTTTTACCCCTTTTTTCTTTTGACCTTTTTTGCTTTTTCCCCCTTTTTCCCCCCCTTTATTTCTTTTTCTCTTTTTCATTTTCCCACTTTATTTTTCCTCCTTTCCCTTTTCTCTTTTTAAACATTTCTCAAGCTTTCTCCTGAAGGAACGGCCCCTGGCTCTCCGCTAGCAGAAGGAGCCTACGGAAGAGCTCTGGCACTGACATGGGCAGGAACACCCACAAGTGAGAACTGGATAGACAAAAGGCTCCTCAATGATGACACTGGGGCAGCCCGACCTTAGAAGCAGCAGAGGAGCAGAGCCACCCAGAGCCACCCAGAGAACAGGAAGGGCTATTCAGGGCCTTATTGTCTGCGCGAAGTAACCATCTGCTGAGAACCGGTCTGGCGGCTCAGAGCTCAGCCACAGCAGCACTCTTGAGCCAAAGGGGAAAAGTACACGGGCAGGAAGACTGGGAGTCTTCCTCCACAACAACCCACAGATCATGACCAGAGTGGTGCCTATTCCCAGCCTACACTAATGAATACGTACGCCTTTGCATCAGAAAGGAACGCTTGCTTTACCAGCCCCTGGGCGAGTTGGGAGCCATCCCCCTTGCACCCAGCGCTGCAATAAACATGCTGCTTTGTAACTCGCCCCAAGTTGGGGAGTTTCTTTCCGCACGTCAGCACCCCTGGGATTGCTTTCCTTCTCCCGCCTCGCACTCGCTCGACATGGTTTTTTCCAACTCATTCTTTTTTATTAAAAAAATTAATGAAAAAATGCTCCAACTCTCAGTTTTACAAGGCACACAAAATCTCTAAAAGGGAAACACAAGCGTGAGGTGCTGAGGTACCAAAACCTGCCGCTGTTAGTCCAACTAAAGGGACAGCGTCGGGAGGCGACGGAGGAGGAAGGGGGAGGCTGTGGGATGGAGAGAGCCCTCCCCGTACCCCTCAGCTGCGCATCCTCGCAGCGCCGCGGGAATGGGGGGCTGTGTGTCTGGGCGGGTCTTTGGTTTGCTCCCCTGACCTGCTGGGGGTGGTGGAGGAGGTTGGAGGGGGTTGTCCGGGAGCGGGGTTACATTCATCAGGCGGTGCTGGGCGGCACGACAGGAGCATCACTTGCTGTGCTGCGAGGCCGGGGCTCCCGGAGCGTGTTTCTGCTCCTGCTGCTTCACCTGCTGGACCATTTCCCTCATCTTGCACTGTGCAGTCTTGGGGAGGAGAAGGGAAAAGCAAGAGTTGGGGGTCAGGGCACTGTTTCTCCCACCACCACCCACCCCTGAGCCCCCACCGAGCATCTGGCCTTCTACTAAACACAGGCGGGAGAGGTGGGCCCATGCCAACGGGTACAGGAGAGCTGGGGAGAGACTTTTTACAAGGGCATGGGGTGACAGGACGAGGCGGAGTGCCTTCAAAGTGGAAGAGGGGACATTTAGAGGAGATAACAGGAAGAAATTTTTCACTGTGAGGGTGGTGAATCACTGGCCCAGCTTGCCCAGAGAAGCTGTGGCTGCCCTAGCCCTGGAGGTGTTCAAGGCCAGGTTGGATGGGGCTTGGAGCAACCTGGGCTGGGGGGAGGTGTCCCTGAACAGGGCAGGGGGGTGGGACTCCATGATCTTCAAGGTCCCTTCCAACCTCAACCGTTCTGTGATAAGTTGGGGAGCAAAACTGCTCCCCGCACACTCCCATTCCCTGACCTCGGCAGTGCAGAGGGGAAACTGAGGCACGAAGCGCAGGACCAGCCCCGCAGCGCCTTCCTCACCTTGATGGAGGCACCCGCAAACCGCACCAGCTGCTTGATGTGCTGCCCCTTCTTCCCGATGATGGCCCCCACCGCCTGCGTCCCGATGAACACGTTCACAACCTCTTGCTCCGGAAGCTGCGGGGGCATGGAAGAGTGAGAGGGTCAGGGCACCAGCTGGACAGGGGACAAAGGAGGTGGCTGTCCCCATCCCACCATCCCATGGTAGTGGTTGCCCACTCTCCCAAGGTGCCCCAGCAAAGATCTCCTGGAGAGGGGACACAGGCACCTAAAGGGTGCTGATGTGGGAAGGCGCTGGCTGGGGGAGCTCCGCCGAGAGGTGGCTGAGAGCTATGCCGAGGAGCTCTATGGTGGGAGAGAAAATGAGGGTCAGTGATGGCCCCAGCATGCCAGACCCTTCCCGGCCACCCCCAGACCCACGCACAGCAGCAAGATACCACCATAAGCCCGGCAGGGACACGGGGACAACCCTTCAGGCCCTCAAACCCCCCCTCACAGAGCGTGGGTGCATCTGAGCTGCATCCAGCGCCATGGGGCTGGGAGGCAGACGGGGGCTCCCAGTTACCCCCACTCCCCCCACGCTGCCACCTTGCCGCCCGTGTCCCGCATCTGCAGGGGAAAACCACGACACAACTCTCTCCTGCTCTGCATTCCAGCAAGTGCAACCGGATGCTACCTGCAAACCACCACTGCTCAGCTGGAGGACGAGCAGACCCGGCTCCCCTGCCCAGCCTGGACGCCGCTCTCGCTCCCAGCCCTGGAAAAAAAGCCTCTCCAGGACGGGGCTGCAGCAACAGCCGCACTTTTCCACCCCACAGGAAACAGCTCGTTAACGAGGGGCGAGCACCGCATTTCAAAGCCCCCTTAGGAGCAAGGCAGCGCCCCAAGAGCCAGCCCAACCCCCCGCACACAGCTCAGCACTCACCACACGCTCGCCGGCCCCCGCAGCAGCGGCTCGAGCGGGGCTGCCCGCGGCCGGCGGTCGGGCGCCGCTCCGTCACAGCCGCTCACCATGGTGGAACGCCGAACGCAGTCCGCGTCCTTCCAGTCGCACCGCAGCCATGGCGCAGCCGGGTGCAGCGAGCGCAGCTCCCCGCCAGAGGGGCGCAAAGCGCCGTGCGAGCGCGCAGGAAAGGGCTCGGTAAGCCCGGGATTGGCATTCCCTCACCCACCGCGGGCAGAGGAGGCAGGAGGGGGCGCGCGAGAGCCCGCGCCGCCGGCCGCTGTCGCTCGCCTCAGGCCTGCGGGACGCCGAAAGGCTTCTCCGCTCTCCGAGGGGCCCCTCCGCTCTCTGGGAGGCTTCTGGGGGGCCCCTCCGTCTCTGGAGGGCTTCTGGGGGGCCCCTCCGGCCTCCGTGGGGGCCTCTCCCCGAAGGCCTCTTCCCCTCCTCCGGGCACTCCCCGGCCTCCCGGCGCCCAGCTGCCAGCCGGGGCCCGGCTCGGGGCTTCCGGAGAAGGGCAAGCGCCTCCCCCAGACAGAGCAGGGCCAGGCGGGCCGGGCGGGACGGCGCCGGCCCGGCCCCACCGCAGGGCAGGGGCAGAAGCGGGCCGGGCGGCCGCTAACGGCTCCCTCAGGCAGAGCACAGACGGCGGCGCGCCTGCGCGCGCGCACCCACCGCCCCGCCCCTCTCTCCCCCCTCAGCCTCCCCTGTACCGATGGCTGTGGGGGCCCCTCGTCGCCCTCCTCGCCGCCCCGGGACCCGCCGCCGCGCAAGAGGCCGCCCCCCAGGGCAGCGAGCCGCCCCGCCGCCTCAGGGCCGCCCCCGGGCATCGCCCCGGCGCCCACTCCCCCCCCATCTCCCCGGCCAGAAGCAATGCTATCAGCAGGGGTCGGGGGCATAACAGTTCAAGAGAAATTCCTTTGTGTAAGAAAGACCAAAGAGTTCTTCAAAGGATCCGGCTGTCCTGACATTTGGGGGGGCAAAGAGAGGAAAAAACCCACCTCGGACCAACCTGTGTGCTCCATTCCCAAAGGACAAAGTGATTGAAGTGGGTGTATGCCCGAGTTGCTTTCCCACCTTTTATGTCCTGTCCTCCTTAGACTTTTCTTTGCAACTCAGTGTAGGGATTTCCGAAACGAACTTAATTTGTTGGCGATAGGAAGAAAGGTAAAATGTTGGGAAGCATTAACGGAATGAGCCAAAGAGGCCTAATGTGCTGCAGCGGGATCATTAGCTCTCTGCGAGCGGTCGTTGGCTGGGAGAGGTTGGGGGGTGTTGAGGAGGGCTGCAGTTAGGTGTATGTGCCTGAGATGATCCCAGGGGCGCTTGGAGGGGGAGACCTTTGGGATAGGAAAAGTAACTTGGGAAGTTTGGGCCCTGTGAAGGGAAGTCAGCCTGCTGGGAGCTTCCCTAGGGTTGCAAAACACTGTTGTGTGTGTTCTTTCCTCAGCGTTTGCATAGTTGTGGATGATGATGATGACGAGACTCCGCCGAAAAAGCAAAAATCAGGTATCGCACATTACACAAGTACTGAATATGCCCGATTTTTCTGAGGTTTCGTGTCCCTTGGAAAAGTCTGGCTTTTGTGCTCTGGCATTGTTCCTGAAACGGTGGCTTTTCAAGCTGTTGGCTTCTTGCCTTGTGGCTCTCTATGCCTATAGCCAATGGCTTGAGGGTGTCCGGTAGGGCTTAGCCCTATAGATGACGGACGTTCTCTGCGGTGACTGTGGCAGGGCCCAATACTTTTACTGCCAGCAGGAGATAGCCCAGGTCTCTGGCACTGAGCCCGCGCCTGTCAGCAGAAAGAGTATCTTAAATCCAAGCTGTGTGCTCCCTCCTGTCTGTATTCGCAATGTACCTCTGTTGGTTTTCTAGCCTGTTCTTATACGGCCTGTCTTTGTTTTTTAGATTATTCTGTCTCTGAGCAGAAAGAGAAAGTTGACGTTTCTGCAGTGCTGCAGTTGCCGACCAAGGCAACCAAACGCCCGGCGGCTTCCGTCAGCGAAGATGCTGCCGGCACAGAGTCTGCGGAAGAGGTTAGCGAGGGCTTTGAAATGTTAGGGTCTGTGCAAGGTGCGAGAGCAAGCGGCTCTCCCTACTGCATCTTGAGGTTGAGCCTGCTCTGAGCCTGTACAGCAGTAGGTGGTTCTTTTGCATTTCTAGCAGGCAGCTCTAATGTGGGCTGGGTTTGCCTTACTCAAGCCTGCGTCCTCTGCTCCGGCACTGGCAGCTGCGGGAGGAGCAAACTGTTTGTTGTCTTCCAGATACTTGAGAATGGTTCAAGTTTATAGTTTTAGTGTGTTTGCAAACTGTTATTCTCTTTCTCAAGCTTGTGGTTAAGGAATCAATATACACTACCTGACAAGAAAAACTGCATACTTGCTCTGGATAAACCACTTTCTGCTCATTATCCACCAGTCCAGGAGAGCGTTCCTGTAGGACTTTGGCTCTGTAAAAATGAGCCACCTTGACTGCCTAGTTTGGTTCAAAGGTGTAGTGCAGTTTTTCTTATTGCCCCATGGGATTAGAGGGCTAAGAGACTGTCGGGCTCTAGTTCTTCGTTCCTGAGAGAGTCGTTAACTCTTATTTGTACACAATATATTTCTCAAGGGCCGAACTATCACCCTTTGGAATGTTTAGAAGCCGACTGAGTGATAACTCAGTGACAAGACTGTATTCTTTTAATTGCTGCACATATGAGAGCCTGTATTCAAAATTTAAAGCGTACCTGTCAAAGGTCCTGCCAAGATTTGCCGCCTTCTGCAATCTGAACCAGCAAGTCATGGTCCCCAAGTCATAGTAGAGCTGACTAAGCCTCAGGAAGTGTGTTTGCTGGGATTCACATTCAGGTTACACTCACGCTGGTGCTTTTTTGTTGTTTTCTTTTAAGCCTGGGTCCACGTCTTTAGAGCCTTCCACTAAAAGACCACGATTTTCGTCACTCGAGGTAGCCGTGCTGCAAATTGGTAAGGCTGACATCAAGTTATACGACTTGTTTCATTTTCACCCTACCTTGTGTACTGTCCAAGCCTACCCCTAGGGTTCTGTAGGGATTATGGCAGGCACGGGACGAGGCAGCATCTGGGAATACTTGAGCGTGACCTCTGTTTCTTACCCGCATCCTCGCATTGCTTCTGGAGTGGAGCCGGGCGTCGATCTGGTCGTCTCGGTACCAGAGCTGCCTTGGATGCAGTCCTTCCGTTCTGATAGGTCCACTGTTAGCTTGCCAGAAGCAAATTGTTTTCAATGGTCCTTTTAGGTAGTAGATCCTGAGGAGCCTTTTGTATTTCAGGTTTCGGCTGGCAATACCTTGTGCGCGCAACTTGCTGCAGTTGCCGGTGTGAAAACCTGAAAATGTCCTAAAGTGACATAACACAAATCATATGATGATGTGAGAGAGAAAATGACAATTTATCTTTGGTGAAGCTCGTTACTGTAAACTCATAAACCTCTTCAGTTTCCTTTTATACTTACCCATGCCTTACGCTCTTCTCTCGTAGGTCAAATGCCGTGTGGGACCCATGCTCGCTTGACTAAGGAACCACTCTCTCGTCCTGACAAGACAATTCCCCGTCTGAGGTAAAAATCCTTCCGTTTTCTTTGACTTCTTCCCCGAAAGGTTTACTGCCTATGGTAAGGGAGGTCGTCAGCTGCTTCCCCCCCGAAGAACCAATATTAAACTTTTTCTTTAAATCCAGCTACTTAATTGACACAGGAGATTAGCTAGAGATTAAAGGTCTGCGGTAAGAGGAAGCGTTGAACTTGAGAGGAGGCTGAGGACACAATCAACAGCGTATCTTCAAGGCAGTTGTTGTGATTTTCACTTTTACTTCTCTCTACTTCCCCATTAGCCAGTTGAAGACAGCAGGTCTTCATCTGAAAGTCATAAACATCTCGTGTCTGTCTCCATCGTCATCGGTGTACGTGCTTGACAAAGCAGGTGGTGGTGGAGGTGCACATTGGAATGTTCTCTTGATACCGTTTCTTTTGCCGTTGATGTTTTGAGCACAAGCCGGAAGGGCAAACAGAGCATCAAAGCTGCTCCAGACAGCTTCTTACCACTGAGGCCACCAGTTAAGGAGTGCGCTGCGCCAGAATCCGCCACTGCAGATGAAAATCCATACCATGAAAATGATACAGAAGAGAGTTTCTCATGTAATTTTGGGTGCGCTGAGTTTAAGCGCACTGCATTTGAGAGCAGGTCAAGACTCTGCTGTCGGCGTCTCATCTGCCAGTCGTTGCTTATTGTGGTTTGGCTCATATTTTGGAGCAGATCTGGAGCCTGAGAAAGAGATTCCTTTCAGAGGAAGCTAAACCAGAGAAGTTCCTGGGGAAGGTGTCTAATGCACTCCAACCGCTACTGAGCATATAGTCCCTGAGGTCAGAGCAGGGCAGGTCTGAAGTAAAATGTCCCAGCAGTGTGGATGCTGTGGACATTGCCATTCTCAGCGTCAGCATAACCTTTAACAAATAGATTGAGCAGAATTGGTCAGGGCTGGTTGAAATGAACGCTGTCTTGTCCCACAGAGTAAAGTGGCCTCCTCAGGTTAATGCAGATATTTGTCGGATGTGCAAAGAATATTTTGTTCTTCTTAAAGAAAAACCCCAAAAGCCAGCGTGAATTGGTACGCACTGATAACAAATGCCCCCCGTATAAAAATTGTGATTCTCCTCTGTTGTTTGTTTCCTGCCCCAAAGTGTTCAAGCCTCCTCCAAGGAACCAGTGGCGACTGTGAGTCACCGGGAAGAACCAAAATACGGAGGAGACGTCTATCCACGTGCAACACTCAGGACCGGTGAGTATCCCCATGATTCCAATCCGTTCCACTTTGTAGGTAGACGTCAAATCCGAATAGGGCATTTCTTACACACTCGCAGATGACGTTCCGAGTTCAAAGTGCTTGCCAGAATTCGAACTTCCTGACCATACCGTCATCCTTCAAAGTTTTTCCTTTTTTTTTATTTATCACTCAGAAATGGAGAGCTGTGTACATCTGATGGTGATTGAAAGTCGACTTCTTGTTTTCTTACTACTGCTTTTCTGTGCAGGTGTCGAATGTATAGATGTTTGCTGCCCGCAGCGGTCGCAGAGAGGTGATACGATCAGGTAGAGTCTCTTCTAATGATGCTTCTTGTTCCTTTTGGCTCTGCGCGTGTATCTCTTTCAGCCGCTGGTAGAATCTCGAAGATGACCAACGGTCTTTGATTGTCTCAGTGCTGTGAAAGAGAAGTAGCTAGCTTGCGGCTCCGGAATTGCTTGCAAGCCAGTTGCATCTCCAACACAAGCGAGAGCCGTGCTGCGTGACAAAGAGGGTTGTGCTGGTGTGGTGTTTGCTGTGGGAAGAAAGCCAGTAAGGGTGCGAGTGGTGGCCGTCCCAAGTTGTCCTTGGATGTGCAGAATCCGTTTTTGTTTGTGAGTCGTTCTGCCGAGCCATCAATGAGCTGACATTTCACTTCTTTCACTTGGAAACCCGCATCCTAAGCAGAAGGATTAGAGAGCTTGTAAAGCCTGGTGGGACTTGAGGCAGTTTTGGGGACTTTGTAAGTCCCAAAGGATGCCTGGGGTTTGCCTAGGAGGGGGAAAAAGGCAGCGTGCAGTTGGGTTTGAGAGGCCAGCGGCCTCATTGGTATTGGCTGTCTGAGCTGGCAGGACTGTGAGTTGCGACGGCTTTGCGGTCTTTATGGAAACAGGTCTTGGTTTCCCGAAGCTCACTCTGTTTGGGTGCAAGTCTAGTTGCAGATGTTCCTGTTATACCTTGCAGTAGAACACCCAGCGTGCAGTGTTTATCAGCAGCAGATCACAAAGCACTCGACAGAGGAAGTGCTGGTTGCTTCCCTGTTTTCCAAATAATGCAACTGATAAAGAGAAGGAAAAGGAGTCTTGTACAAGTAGATGGGAAAAAAAAAACAAACTTCCAAAGCTCCCAGCTCTTCATTCTATCCCAGTCTTGCTGCTAAGAAAGACCGGTGCTGGAAGTTGAGGCGATATTGTCACATGTTGATGTGTGCAACCGGGGCTAGTCAGAATAGGCCTTGCAAAAGCCTTTCTTGTCCAGAGGGTGAATTCTTGAGAATTCCATGGGACAGGACGGATATAGAGCTCACTTCTCTCTCTCCCTCTCCTGGCAGGTACTGCACACCAGAAGAAAACTCTGCGGAAGAGGAAGGAGCAGTGAAAGAAACCATCGCAGGGGTAAGCTTGTGTTATTCCCAAGGAAAATAGAGCTCTTTGTGGTCAGAAACTTCAACAAATCTGTGCTTGATTGCTAGCTTAACGTCCGTTTGTCTAACAGAGGCAGCGTGGCACAGAAATCTTAGAAGATGCCTTATTCCGAGGACACCCTACACCTGTTCCGTCCAAAAAGTCAGCCAGCCTCGATGTGGAGGAAAAGAAAGTGCCAAGATTGGGAAAAACAGCGGAACGCTTTCCTCCGCTCACAGAGGTACCGTAGGCGACAGTCTGTGAGACAAAAGAGAAGGTTGTGGCAGAGCTGCAAGGAAGTCCTCTTCTTCTCGGTGGTTCTTAAGGCGCTTTGAAATCTGAAGAACTTGCATTGAACCTGTTAGCGAGTGGCTGTGGTTGTGGCTTCACAGTGCGAGGGTCAGCACTAAAGCTGCTTTGAAGGATTTTGTGTGCTCCCCGCGCTCCTTCAGTTGTGCTGCCCTAAGGGTTTGTGGGCCTTCTGTTAGCGGGACGGCTGCCTCAGTTTCCCCCTTTGCCGTTCCCTTTGAAGTCCCCCACCTTCACGTTCTTTCAGGCTCCTGACTTAGCTGCCTCGGTACGGAGGATGCCCGCTGGGGTTGGCTTAAACCTGGGTATTGCGAGGGCCGCAGCAGCACCTGGGAAAGGGGGTTGCCAGAGTTGTGTTCCATTTTCAGCTGCTTGAGCGTGTTTGCTAAGTTGACGGGTTTTATCCCCACGTCCTTGGTGAAAAGAAACGGCAGCAAGCCTGGGCTGTGAAGTTCAAAGTTAGGATGCTGAAACCAACCAAGCAAGGCAAAAGCGCTATCGCTCACTGAGGCAGGAAACCGTCGAAGGCAGTTGCTCTGTCACCTGAGCTGAATTTACAGGCCGTGTTTCAGTGGAAAGCTGCCCCCAGGTCAGCGTGCTCCATGCTCTGTTTCACAAGTCCTTCCCCATTGAATTGTTCCTTTCAGGCCATGGAGAGAGAGGTCAGTGCCGCATTTGGCAAAGGTGAGCCAGATGAGATCATGAGCAGTGCCTTCAAACTAAAGGTCACTCGCGAAGACATCCACACGCTCAGGAACCTTTGCTGGCTAAACGATGAGGTAAAACCAGCTGCAGCACAGGGACAGTCTCACTCAGCCTTTATTGAAAAATACCCCTCCGCCCTGTACAGAAGTCGCGTCAACGTTCTTTGACGACCTCCGCTGCAGAGCCTAGAAATCTCTGTACACTTCTTATTTGAGGTGTTGAAGGGTCGAGCGTTTCGGGAAGTTCCGTTACTTCTTGTATGACGCAGCTTCCAGGAGTTCGTCCGGGTTATTGGCGTGGGTGGCAGGTGTTTTGATCAAACTGCCGATGTAACCCCGTGTGAAATCCTGGGAACAAAAGCCTCCAGCTGAGGCTGGAGTTCTCTCCGCTGCATGCTTAAGGGTGGCCAGAAAAGACGTGGTGCTGTATTTTTGGTTGGGGAAGGCAGCGTCATATGTTTACACCTCACGTTTCCTCTTTATGGTACAGGTGGTTAATTTCTACATGGGTCTGCTGATGGAAAGAGGCAAGAAGGAAGGATATCCAGCGGTCCACGCGTTCAGTACTTTCTTTTATGCCAAACTAACATCTGGGGGCTACGAAGCAGTAAGAAGATGGACCAGAAGTGTGGATGTCTTCAAGCAGGACATCATCTTTGTGCCTGTGAACTTGCAAGCACACTGGACACTAGCCGTGAGTCCCACGGGCTTTTTCTTTAGAATTGGACGGGGAGCAAAAACTGGCAAGAGAAGTCATGTAGGTGTTGGGGGGTGTGCGGCAGAAGGTTGTGCTTTGCCTAACGGTCACCTTTTAATAACAGGTCATAGATCTGAGGAAGAACACGATCACGTACTTGGACTCGCTTGGGCAGAAAGGGGACAAGATTTGTCAGACTTTGCTGTAAGTAACCGCTCTGTCACTGCTTTTCTGGTGTGAATGAGGAGAGGGGTTTTAGATTGAGTCCCTGTAAGGCGACTGCCAGTTTTCACGTGGCTTGTAGATAACCAAGCAGGAATCTTGGAGTTGCTTGCTGCGACTTGTCTGGCATCGACTGCTTATCTGCTGTCACAGTGTCCCCTGCACCCAGGGTCTGGGGTGCCTGGATTCTGCCACCTTCCCGTGAGAGGCACAGCCAAATACGCCATAGCCCCGTGGCACACGTGTGCCGACTTTGTTAGTCGGAGCCCAGGATGTGGGATCAAGGCACCCGGTGGAATTACGGCATTACAGTTCCTTGCTTGGTTTGTCTCTTTGTGCTCTGATAACATGTGATTTGGGGCTTTTTGACCTCTCCGAAGCAATGGAGTCGTTGGCCTCGTTCTTGACCATTAGCTCACAGCCTCTCCCCGTGTTTGTAAGTTTCAGATTGGGATTTTTCCTCAAAATCAGCCTTAAATCAGCTGCAGTGAAGATCCTCTGACATTTTACCGTCCTGCCGTCCGTCTTCCTGTGATCCTTCAGCCGCTTTATTTTGTTGTTGGCCTAAATTACAGAGATGAAAAGGGATTTTTTTTTTTCCTTTTGTTTTAACCAGCCAATACCTGCAAAAAGAAAGCTGGGAAAAAAGACAGCTGGAGCTGGATGTTTCAGAGTGGACTCTTCACAGCATGGAGCCACGTGTACGTGAGCACCCCTTGGGTTTGAAATGGGAACTGTAAGTGCTTCTTTGGGGCCCAGATCCTGGCCCGTGACAAAGAAAGGGTTGAGCTGATGTTTCTCGAGGAGTTGATAGTAAAAAGCAGTCCCTAAAGACCGGATTTAAGAAAGGTCACTTAAGAAAGAGGCGGTGCGAACCTTGAGACACCTCGCAGGGGGGAGGGCTGCTGCGCCTTCTGGGCCTGCCAAAAATTTGGATCGTAGTGTCCGAGTCCGGGAGGCAGAGGGGAGGGATGGTGAGCAGTGAACTGGGTCTGTTCCTCGTGGGCGGGAGTGGGTATCGGGGATTAGGCAAGTAGGGTCAGGAGTGTGCGGTGAGCGCAGTGTCGGTGTGGGTAATGTGCGCTGCTTCCAAGTTGCTTTTCTTTTGAGACAGAGGGAAATCCTCCATCTTCTTTGCATTCCTTAGGAGATCCCTCAGCAGCTGAATGGAAGCGACTGCGGCGTCTTTATGTGTAAATACGCAGATTACATCGCCAGAGAGAAACCGTTCAACTTTAGCCAGGTGAGTGAAGGTCATAAACCCCTCCAAGCCCCTCTCGCCCAGGGACAGGAGCCAGGGAGGTTAGGCAGCAGCTCTTCATTGTGTCCGGGGCAGGGGCTGAGGTTTCGTACCCCGTTTCGGTGCGTAGTTGCTGGGATCAGAACTTCCAAGTGGCCTGGGCAGGGCAGAGCTGTGGTTCTCCATCCCCGCCTTTGGGAGCTGCTGCCGGTGAGATTCCTCTTGGGCAAGATACTGCCGCCAGCGGGTTTGGCATATCTGGGCTCGGTATCTTTTGGAGAAATGGCTTCTACCCTTTGACCAGTCAAGACAGCGCTTCTTTTTCTTGATTTCGTTTTAGACGGGTCTTTTATTAGCGTGCTTGTAAGCTGTCGCGCGGTCAAGTCAATCTGGTTTTGTCGGGTTGTCGTGTCACCCTCTTAGGAACCGCGTGGGGTGTTGTACCCAAACGGTTGACAGTTCCTAAAGGGAACTTCCTATTAAGGACTCCGCTGGGCGTTTATGCGTGTTTGCCACCTCTTTCTACCGTGACGTCATTATTTAATTTCTCTTTTCTTTCTCTTCTCTTTTCAGACTCACATGCCATACTTCCGGAAGAAGATGGTGTGGGAGATAATCCACCAACAGCTGCTGTGACACGTGGACTCTTAGAGCTCTTCTTTTGATTACGTTTCTTCGACCTTAGTTACTTTTCTTAGGCCTTTAGTTAGTTTTCTTAGACCTTTAGTTACATTTCTTAGACGAATTTTCCTCTTTAGGTTATGAAGTAGAAGTTAAGATGGTTTATTCCCCCCACCTCCCTTATTTTGGAGACAGTAACTCTGGGGTTTTGGTACACAAGTTTTCCTCTTTAGCTTATGAAGGAGAAGTTAAGATGGTTTATTCCCCCCACCTCCCTTATTTTGGAGACAGTAACTCTGGGGTTTTGGTACACAAGTTCTCCTCTTCAAGTTATGAAGTAGTGGTTAAGACAGTTTATTTCCCCACCTCCACCCCCCCCCCCCCCCCCCCCCCTTATTTTGGAGACAGTAACTCTCTTTGAAATTAGCTAACGCACCTTAAGCAAGAGCCAGAAAGGTGGGTGTGACCTCGTTAAGGGCAGAGTGAAGAAGGAACATCGTCAACTTCCATGGCTGAGCCGCACGCTCGCGCCTCACAGCGCACGCGACCACGTTACAGACAAATGGGAAACATCCGTGGTGGTGGTTACAGTCGTGTTTGCCCAACTTACCTTCCCAAGGACAACGTGCTGAACTACCGTCTCCTCAAAGAGAGTTTTCCTCTGTTTCTGGAATATCTACCGTCTACTTGATTCCTAAAACTGGATTTGTCACGACCACAGAAAGAAAGCGTTTACCATCTCTTGATTTCTCACCAAAGCCCCTGTCCTTTGGGCTGGTTTGGGGTTGGCTTGTTTTGCTGCCTCCAGGGAGTTATCTAATGTGAAAAGAGAAGTATTTATTTCTTTATATAATATAAATATTTATTTTAATAAAAAGAGCCTTAATGGAAGGAAACTCTCCCTGTGTCCTGGTTTGAGGTAAAAGAGAACCAATTTTGTTCAGTAACTTGGCTTCTTAGCTGGGCCTCTTCTACCAACTGAAATTAACTGCCTATTGTGCCGTCAGCGTTCACTCTCTCAGAGCGATAAGAGCAATGGTTACAGCTGATGCCCAGGCATGGGATGCAGAGAGGCTCTTGCTTATACTCATTGCTATAACCCCCACGGCCAACCAGCTTTGTTATTTGCCCCGTTGGAGGGTCGGAAGCGGAAAAGCATAGTGGGGTCCCACCTGCGGGGAGGAGCGACAGGACAGGTGACCCAAAACTGACCAACAGGGTATTCCATCCCATCTGCCTCATGCTCAGTAGAAAAGAGACCAAAGGGATCAAAGGGTTCTTCTACCTGGGGAATGTTTACTTCGCCCTTTGATAATTATGCTGATGTGACCCCATCAGAGCTGGGGCATGGCAACCTTCTGGGCTCTGAGGATAAGGACTGGTACCTTGTTAAGATCGTGGTTTTGTTGTTGATGCTCCTGAATGTGGTGCAGGGGTGGTTTCTTGTGAAACATCTGTGCAGGGGGAGCTGGAGGGGACCGTGCGCTGCCGCCACTCAGACCCGCGCAGCCGCTCGGCGATCTGCAGCGGCGCGAACCGCGGCCCCGCCCGGCCCGGCCGCAGCTGTCCCCCCCGGAGCAACGGCACCACCGGCAGCCGCCTCCCCCACGGCACCGGCGCCACCGGCAGCTGCCCCCCCCGGAGCAACGGCGCCACCGGCAGCCGTCTTCCGCACCGCCACGGCACAGGCGCCTCCGCCGCCGCCTGCACCGGCACCGGCACCCGCACCACCGGCAGCCGCCCCCCCCACCGCAACAACACCGGCCCCTCCGCCGCCCGTCCCGGCACAAGCCGCGCCCCCCCCTGCAGCGGCACAAGCCACGCCGCCGCCTCTCCCGGCACAACCTACTGCAGCCACTACAACCAGTACCAAAACTACTCCAACTCCATCAAAATCGGTACAAGCCGCCCCGGTAACCAGGAGCAGGAAGAGGAGGTCAACTCCTTCCCCTGCCCCTTACCACAAAGACCACCTCAAGTCACATAGCTTGGGGGAGAGTTCTGAACAAGATCCAGGGGAGGGTCCTTCAAGACCACAGAAGGGAAAGAGACCTTTGAAAACAGACAAAGGCCAGAGTCCTTCTAGAGCAGATGCTGGAGAGGCCCCTTCTGGGGCAGCCTCCCCACAGGAGGACTCAGATGTAGAGGGAGTTGTTCAATCCTTCTCTGTGAAAGATCTGAGAAGTATCAGGAAGGACTTTAGTCGTCATGAAGGCGAAACACTTGTCTCCTGGTTGCTCCGATGCTGGGATAGCGGGGCAGATACCCTAGACTGAGATGGCAGAGAAGCTAGGCGATTGGGAAACCTGTCCAAGGATGGAGGGATTGTACCTGAAAGAACTGCCTGTGCGAGAGGTGATTTATAGTGATGGGCAAGCGATAGTAGACCCTGATGAAATGCCATGCAAACGATCTCTGCTCAAAAAGTTTGTACAAAGTGCACCATCAACATATTCCCACCCATTGTCAACAATGGTCTGGGAGGATCCGATACTGACACACCAACTGTAAATGAAGGGGTTAAGAAGGTACGACAGTATGAAGACAGTCTCTCTGGTCCCTTCTCTGTGGCAGCCATAGAAAAGCTGACTGTGACCACCGAGAAAATGACTGAGAAACTGACTGAGAAAATAGAGCAAATGACCCAGAGATTAGTTGAGCAAACCGATAAACTGTTTGATAAACTAACCAAGGTGGAGGAAAAACTCCATGCTTTCCCTGGACAGACTCATGTTGCAGCTGCTAAGAGGAAACGCCCTCCTACTCAAGAGAAAAACCACCCTCCGACTCAAGACAAATCAAAGCTGATGCGAGATATCCTGTGGGTTTGCCTCTGTGAATATGCAGAAGACATGAAGAAGAGGGATGGAGAACCTACCTCAGCCCTACAGGCACAGGTGCTTGAGTTGCAAAATGAAGCCGATAGAAGAAAGGATTCTTACAGGAAGAAGGCTGCTCCGACCTACGGTAGGCGATTCTATGGACCAGGTAGGAACCAATCTGATAATCGTAGGTACTACGGTCAACAGTAGAGGTGCCCTGCCTCCAGCCAGGAGGAGGAGAGGGACAACTGACTTTATTGGACTGTGTGGATTCGATGGCCTGGCACATGAGAGCCACAAAAGTATAAAGCCCTGGTGGACACTGGTGCACAGTGGTGTTGGGTTGTTTTTTGCTGTCTCCAGGGAGTTATCTAATGTGAAAAGAGAAGTATTTATTTCTTTATATAATTTAATATATTTATTTTCATAAAAAGAGCCTTAAGGGAACGAACCTCTACCTGGTAATGAGAGAGGGTGATTTATTCTTTTTTTTTTATTTAACTGAAAAAAAGTTGGATGTAGCGATGTGGATTTTCGCTCCCTCACAATCCCCCAGGAAGAGGATTGGAGCCAGGAGGAGCATCGGAGCACAGAAGCCGCGAAGCGATGGTCACACAGTGCTGCAGGGGCAATCGAGGTGTCGTTCAGTGGTGAGATGAGCAAGCAGCATCCCGAAAATCCGCCCCTGGAGAGGGGTCAGCGGTGTACGGACGCTCTCTGTGTTCTGTAAGCCCCCTTTGGGGAGCCCCTGCTGCCCCCTTGGCAGTGCCCGGGTGGCTGTGACTGCTGAAAGCTGGTTTGGTGCGTTGAGGTGTTAGGTGGGGTGGCAGCAGCCCCTGCCCGCCCCGGGAGGGGGGACACCACCTCTCCGGTGGCACTGGATGGGTGGGAGGGAGGGAGGGAGCACAGCTCTGGAAGCCATGGAGAAAGGCGTGGGGGTGTCCCTCATCGTGGCAGCCCCCAGCAGCCCTACCCCGCCACACGGCCACCCCAAGGACACCCAAGCCCCATCTTGGTCCTCTCCCTCTTGGGTGATGCCCTTCCACCCGCCCTGGAGGTGCGCTCCTCTCCTGCAGGGGGGGACGCCCAGCACTCGCCTGGCTAGAGAAGCACCGGGGGGGTGCTTAGGGGGCATCTGAGCTTCCCAGTTACACGGGCATAATTAGGGCGCCCTTAAGAACCATTAATAACCACTTTGGCTCTGCTAACCAACTGCGGCGAGGCCCCCACCCCGCTTTAGCGCAGGCTTTGTGATGCCAATACCTCCCTGAGCCACTGGGTAAAGCGACGCCTGGCAAAAAAACACCATCACCCAAAGAAAACCCCACACCACATCCCCCACTCCCCGCCCACCCCTTCTCCCCCCATCACAGCCATGGGACAAACTCCCACCACCACCACACCCCAATCTCAGCTCGGCCGTGACACCCCCAAGACACTGGAAAGAGAGCAACGGAGAGCGAGCTCAGGCTCCTGTGAGCTGCAGAGATTTCTCTTTGGTTTTTGATGTTGTCCTTGGGTGGGTTTTGCTTGGTTGTTTTTCACACAACACTTTGCAGTAGAGGACAAAAACGTGGTGTCGCAGCCCCCGGGGTCGGCGCCGGCACTGCCACCTCCCCCCCCCAGCTCCTGTCCCTCCTCTTGCCCCGCAGCTGTTCCCACTTTCCTTGCTTGGTTTGGTTGGTTTTTTTTCCTTTCTACCTTTCTTTTTTAATATGTTTTCGCTTCCCCCTTTTTTCTCTTTTACCCCTTTTTTCTTTTGACCTTTTTTGCTTTTTCCCCCTTTTTCCCCCCCTTTATTTCTTTTTCTCTTTTTCATTTTCCCACTTTATTTTTCCTCCTTTCCCTTTTCTCTTTTTAAACATTTCTCAAGCTTTCTCCTGAAGGAACGGCCCCTGGCTCTCCGCTAGCAGAAGGAGCCTACGGAAGAGCTCTGGCACTGACATGGGCAGGAACACCCACAAGTGAGAACTGGATAGACAAAAGGCTCCTCAATGATGACACTGGGGCAGCCCGACCTTAGAAGCAGCAGAGGAGCAGAGCCACCCAGAGCCACCCAGAGAACAGGAAGGGCTATTCAGGGCCTTATTGTCTGCGCGAAGTAACCATCTGCTGAGAACCGGTCTGGCGGCTCAGAGCTCAGCCACAGCAGCACTCTTGAGCCAAAGGGGAAAAGTACACCGGCAGGAAGACTGGGAGTCTTCCTCCACAACAACCCACAGATCATGACCAGAGTGGTGCCTATTCCCAGCCTACACTAATGAATACTTACGCCTTTGCATCAGAAAGGAACGCTTGCTTTACCAGCCCCTGGGCGAGTTGGGAGCCATCCCCCTTGCACCCAGCGCTGCAATAAACATGCTGCTTTGTAACTCGCCCCGAGTTGGGGAGTTTCTTTCCGCACGTCAGCACCCCTGGGATTGCTTTCCTTCTCCCGCCTCGCACTCGCTCGACATGGTTTTTTCCAACTCAGTCTTTTTTATTAAAAAAATTAATGAAAAAATGCTCCAACTCTCAGTTTTACAAGGCACACAAAATCTCTAAAAGGGAAACACAAGCGTGAGGTGCTGAGGTACCAAAACCTGCCCCTGTTAGTCCAACTAAAGGGACAGCGTCGGGAGGCGACGGAGGAGGAAGGGGGAGGCTGTGGGATGGAGAGAGCCCTCCCCGTACCCCTCAGCTGCGCATCCTCGCAGCGCCGCGGGAATGGGGGGCTGTGTGTCTGGGCGGGTCTTTGGTTTGCTCCCCTGACCTGCTGGGGGTGGTGGAGGAGGTTGGAGGGGGTTGTCCGGCAGTGGGGTTACATTCATCAGGCGGTGCTGGGCGGCACGACAGGAGCATCACTTGCTGTGCTGCGAGGCCGGGGCTCCCGGAGCGTGTTTCTGCTCCTGCTGCTTCACCTGCTGGACCATTTCCCTCATCTTGCACTGTGCAGTCTTGGGGAGGAGAAGGGAAAAGCAAGAGGTGGGGGTCAGGGCACTGTTTCTCCCACCACCACCCACCCCTGAGCCCCCACCGAGCATCTCGCCGCTCCCAACTTTTCACCCCGGACAAGCCCTAATTAATTTCAGGTTTCTGGGTTTTTTTAACTTGTGCTTCCTCCATCGCTCCTTGAGAGAGGCTCAATTTTTTGGGGGGGGGGCCGCCATCCCGCTCGAGTGGACAGGAGACAAGGTTATGGAAGATGAACCCAGGTGGGATGCGGGTGGCTTTGCCCGCACCGAGGAGTCCATTCACAATGTCCTCACGTCCAGCAGCATCAAAATCATGGTACCCAGCAAAGAGCTCCCCTGGCGCTGAGGGAGGCCAAGCCAGGCTGGCAGCACAGTGCTGACCACAGGGACGCTCTCAACTTGGCCCTTACTGTCCCCCACACCCACAGCCCCCACCCAGCGCACCTTGAACTGAGCCTCGGGCGGCCCTGTGATGATGACCATGCGCTCGCTGCCCTTGGGACCTTCTGCCGGTGCAATCTGGGGAAGTATGGGGGAGAAGGAGCGTGAGTGCAGCCACCGCTTCAGCAAGACCTTCCCTCGGTGGCATGTCCCCCCACAACGCAGGGCAATCCCCCCATGCAGGAGCATCCCCTCCCACCCGAGCCGGGCTCCTAACCAGGGTGCTGCAGGCCTGGCCTTCTACTAAACACAGGCGGGAGAGGTGGGCCCATGCCAACGGGTACAGGAGAGCTGGGGAGAGACTTTTTACAAGGGCATGGGGTGACAGGACGAGGCGGAGTGCCTTCAAAGTGGAAGAGGGGACATTTAGAGGAGACAACAGGAAGAAATTTTTCACTGTGAGGGTGGTGAATCACTGGCCCAGCTTGCCCAGAGAAGCTGTGGCTGCCCTAGCCCTGGAGGTGTTCAAGGCCAGGTTGGACGGGGCTTGGAGCAACCTGGGCTGGGGGGAGGTGTCCCTGAACAGGGCAGGGGGGTGGGACTCCATGATCTTCAAGGTCCCTTCCAACCTCAACCGTTCTGTGATAAGTTGGGGAGCAAAACTGCTCCCCGCACACTCCCATTCCCTGACCTCGGCAGTGCAGAGGGGAAACTGAGGCACGAAGCGCAGGACCAGCCCCGCAGCGCCTTCCTCACCTTGATGGAGGCACCCGCAAACCGCACCAGCTGCTTGATGTGCTGCCCCTTCTTCCCGATGATGGCCCCCACCGCCTGCGTCCCGATGAACACGTTCACAACCTCTTGCTCCGGAAGCTGCGGGGGCATGGAAGAGTGAGAGGGTCAGGGCACCAGCTGGACAGGGGACAAAGGAGGTGGCTGTCCCCATCCCACCATCCCATGGTAGTGGTTGCCCACTCTCCCAAGGTGCCCCAGCAAAGATCTCCTGGAGAGGGGGGCCAGGCACCTAAAGGGTGCTGATGTGGGAAGGCGCTGGCTGGGGGAGCTCCGCCGAGAGCTAGCTGAGAGCTCCGCCGAGGAGCTCTATGGTGGGAGAGAAAATGAGGGTCAGTGATGGCCCCAGCATGCCAGACCCTTCCCGGCCACCCCCAGACCCACGCACAGCAGCAAGACACCACCATGGGGCTGGGAGGCAGACGGGGGCTCCCAGTTACCCCCACTCCCCCCACGCTGCCACCTTGCCGCCCGTGTCCCGCATCTGCAGGGGAAAACCACGACACAACTCTCTCCTGCTCTGCATTCCAGCAAGTGCAACCGGATGCTACCTGCAAACCACCACTGCTCAGCTGGAGGACGAGCAGACCCGGCTCCCCTGCCCAGCCTGGACGCCGCTCTCGCTCCCAGCCCTGGAAAAAAAGCCTCTCCAGGACGGGGCTGCAGCAACAGCCGCACATTTCCACCCCACAGGAAACAGCTCGTTAACGAGGGGCGAGCACCGCATTTCAAAGCCCCCTTAGGAGCAAGGCAGCGCCCCAAGAGCCAGCCCAACCCCCCCGCACACAGCTCAGCACTCACCACACGCTCGCCGGCCCCCGCAGCAGCGGCTCGAGCGGGGCTGCCCGCGGCCGGCGGTCGGGCGCCGCTCCGTCACAGCCGCTCACCATGGTGGAACGCCGAACGCAGTCCGCGTCCTTCCAGTCGCGCCGCAGCCATGGCGCAGCCGGATGCGGCTACCGGAGCTCCGCGCCAGAGGGGCGCAAAGCGCCGTGCGAGCGCGGAGGAAAGGGCTCGGTAAGCCCGGGATTGGCATTCCCTCACCCACCGAGGGCAGAGGAGGCAGGAGGGGGCGCGCGAGAGCCTGCGCCGCCGGCCGCTGTCGCTCGCCTCAGGCCTGCGGGACGCCGAAAGGCTTCTCCGCTCTCCGAGGGGCCCCTCCGCTCTCTGGGAGGCTTCTGGGGGGCCCCTCCGTCTCTGGAGGGCTTCTGGGGGGCCCCTCCGGCCTCCGTGGGGGCCTCTCCCCGAAGGCCTCTTCCCCTCCTCCGGGCACTCCCCGGCCTCCCGGCGCCCAGCTGCCAGCCGGGGCCCGGCTCGGGGCTTCCGGAGAAGGGCAAGCGCCTCCCCCAGACAGAGCAGGGCCAGGCGGGCCGGGCGGGACGGCGCCGACCCGGCCCCACCGCAGGGCAGGGGCAGAAGCGGGCCGGGCGGCCGCTAACGGCTCCCTCAGGCAGAGCACAGACGGCGGCGCGCCTGCGCGCGCGCACCCACCGCCCCGCCCCTCTCTCCCCCCTCAGCCTCCCCTGTACCGATGGCTGTGGGGGCCCCTCGTCGCCCTCCTCGCCGCCCCGGGACCCGCCGCCGCGCAAGAGGCCGCCCCCCAGGGCAGCGAGCCGCCCCGCCGCCTCAGGGCCGCCCCCGGGCATCGCCCCGGCGCCCACTCCCCCCCCATCTCCCCGGCCAGAAGCAATGCTATCAGCAGGGGTCGGGGGCATAACAGTTCAAGAGAAATTCCTTTGTGTAAGAAAGACCAAAGAGTTCTTCAAAGGATCCGGCTGTCCTGACATTTGGGGGGGCAAAGAGAGGAAAAAACCCACCTCGGACCAACCTGTGTGCTCCATTCCCAAAGGACAAAGTGATTGAAGTGGGTGTATGCCCGAGTTGCTTTCCCACCTTTTATGTCCTGTCCTCCTTAGACTTTTCTTTGCAACTCAGTGTAGGGATTTCCGAAACGAACTTAATTTGTTGGCGATAGGAAGAAAGGTAAAATGTTGGGAAGCATTAACGGAATGAGCCAAAGAGGCCTAATGTGCTGCAGCGGGATCATTAGCTCTCTGCGAGCGGTCGTTGGCTGGGAGAGGTTGGGGGGTGTTGAGGAGGGCTGCAGTTAGGTGTATGTGCCTGAGATGATCCCAGGGGCGCTTGGAGGGGGAGACCTTTGGGATAGGAAAAGTAACTTGGGAAGTTTGGGCCCTGTGAAGGGAAGTCAGCCTGCTGGGAGCTTCCCTAGGGTTGCAAAACACTGTTGTGTGTGTTCTTTCCTCAGCGTTTGCATAGTTGTGGATGATGATGATGACGAGACTCCGCCGAAAAAGCAAAAATCAGGTATCGCACATTACACAAGTACTGAATATGCCCGATTTTTCTGAGGTTTCGTGTCCCTTGGAAAAGTCTGGCTTTTGTGCTCTGGCATTGTTCCTGAAACGGTGGCTTTTCAAGCTGTTGGCTTCTTGCCTTGTGGCTCTCTATGCCTATAGCCAATGGCTTGAGGGTGTCCGGTAGGGCTTAGCCCTATAGATGACGGACGTTCTCTGCGGTGACTGTGGCAGGGCCCAATACTTTTACTGCCAGCAGGAGATAGCCCAGGTCTCTGGCGCTGAGCCCGCGCCTGTCAGCAGAAAGAGTATCTTAAATCCAAGCTGTGTGCTCCCTCCTGTCTGTATTCGCAATGTACCTCTGTTGGTTTTCTATCCTGTTCTTATACGGCCTGTCTTTGTTTTTTAGATTATTCCATCTCTGAGCAGAAAGAGAAAGTTGACGTTTCTGCAGTGCTGCAGTTGCCGACCAAGGCAACCAAACGCCCGGCGGCTTCCGTCAGCGAAGATGCTGCCGGCACAGAGTCTGCGGAAGAGGTTAGCGAGGGCTTTGAAATGTAAGGGTCTGTGCAAGGTGCGAGAGCAAGCGGCTCTCCCTACTGCATCTTGAGGTTGAGCCTGCTCTGAGCCTGTACAGCAGTAGGTGGTTCTTTTGCATTTCTAGCAGGCAGCTCTAATGTGGGCTGGGTTTGCCTTACTCAAGCCTGCGTCCTCTGCTCCGGCACTGGCAGCTGCGGGAGGAGCAAACTGTTTGTTGTCTTCCAGATACTTGAGAATGGTTCAAGTTTATAGTTTTAGTGTGTTTGCAAACTGTTATTCTCTTTCTCAAGCTTGTGGTTAAGGAATCAATATACACTACCTGACAAGAAAAACTGCATACTTGCTCTGGATAAACCACTTTCTGCTCATTATCCACCAGTCCAGGAGAGCGTTCCTGTAGGACTTTGGCTCTGTAAAAATGAGCCACCTTGACTGCCTAGTTTGGTTCAAAGGTGTAGTGCAGTTTTTCTTATTGCCCCATGGGATTAGAGGGCTAAGAGACTGTCGGGCTCTAGTTCTTCGTTCCTGAGAGAGTCGTTAACTCTTATTTGTACACAATATATTTCTCAAGGGCCGAACTATCACCCTTTGGAATGTTTAGAAGCCGACTGAGTGATAACTCAGTGACAAGACTGTATTCTTTTAATTGCTGCACATATGAGAGCCTGTATTCAAAATTTAAAGCGTACCTGTCAAAGGTCCTGCCAAGATTTGCCGCCTTCTGCAATCTGAACCAGCAAGTCATGGTCCCCAAGTCATAGTAGAGCTGACTAAGCCTCAGGAAGTGTGTTTGCTGGGATTCACATTCAGGTTACACTCACGCTGGTGCTTTTTTGTTGTTTTCTTTTAAGCCTGGGTCCACTTCTTTAGAGCCTTCCACTAAAAGACCACGATTTTCGTCACTCGAGGTAGCCGTGCTGCAAATTGGTAAGGCTGACATCAAGTTATACGACTTGTTTCATTTTCACCCTACCTTGTGTACTGTCCAAGTCTACCCCTAGGGTTCTGTAGGGATTATGGCAGGCACGGGACGAGGCAGCATCTGGGAATACTTGAGCGTGACCTCTGTTTCTTACCCGCATCCTCGCATTGCTTCTGGAGTGGAGCCGGGCGTCGATCTGGTCGTCTCGGTACCAGAGCTGCCTTGGATGCAGTCCTTCCGTTCTGATAGGTCCACTGTTAGCTTGCCAGAAGCAAATTGTTTTCAATGGTCCTTTTAGGTAGTAGATCCTGAGGAGCCTTTTGTATTTCAGGTTTCGGCTGGCAATACCTTGTGCGCGCAACTTGCTGCAGTTGCCGGTGTGAAAACCTGAAAATGTCCTAAAGTGACATAACACAAATCATATGATGATGTGAGAGAGAAAATGACAATTTATCTTTGGTGAAGCTCGTTACTGTAAACTCATAAACCTCTTCAGTTTCCTTTTATACTTACCCATGCCTTACGCTCTTCTCTCGTAGGTCAAATGCCGTGTGGGACCCATGCTCGCTTGACTAAGGAACCACTCTCTCGTCCTGACAAGACAATTCCCCGTCTGAGGTAAAAATCCTTCCGTTTTCTTTGACTTCTTCCCCGAAAGGTTTACTGCCTATGGTAAGGGAGGTCGTCAGCTGCTTCCCCCCCAAAGAACCAATATTAAACTTTTTCTTTAAATCCAGCTACTTAATTGACACAGGAGATTAGCTAGAGATTAAAGGTCTGCGGTAAGAGGAAGCGTTGAACTTGAGAGGAGGCTGAGGACACAATCAACAGCGTATCTTCAAGGCAGTTGTTGTGATTTTCACTTTTACTTCTCTCTACTTCCCCATTAGCCAGTTGAAGACAGCAGGTCTTCATCTGAAAGTCATAAACATCTCGTGTCTGTCTCCATCGTCATCGGTGTACGTGCTTGACAAAGCAGGTGGTGGTGGAGGTGCACATTGGAATGTTCTCTTGATACCGTTTCTTTTGCCGTTGATGTTTTGAGCACAAGCCGGAAGGGCAAACAGAGCATCAAAGCTGCTCCAGACAGCTTCTTACCACTGAGGCCACCAGTTAAGGAGTGCGCTGCACCAGAATCCGCCACTGCAGATGAAAATCCATACCATGAAAATGATACAGAAGAGAGTTTCTCATGTAATTTTGGGTGCGCTGAGTTTAAGCGCACTGCATTTGAGAGCAGGTCAAGACTCTGCTGTCGGCGTCTCATCTGCCAGTCGTTGCTTATTGTGGTTTGGCTCATATTTTGGAGCAGATCTGGAGCCTGAGAAAGAGATTCCTTTCAGAGGAAGCTAAACCAGAGAAGTTCCTGGGGAAGGTGTCTAATGCACTCCAACCGCTACTGAGCATATAGTCCCTGAGGTCAGAGCAGGGCAGGTCTGAAGTAAAATGTCCCAGCAGTATGGATGTTGTGGACATTGCCATTCTCAGCGTCAGCATAACCTTTAACAAATAGATTGAGCAGAATTGGTCAGGGCTGGTTGAAATGAACGCTGTCTTGTCCCACAGAGTAAAGTGGCCTCCTCAGGTTAATGCAGATATTTGTCGGATGTGCAAAGAATATTTTGTTCTTCTTAAAGAAAAACCCCAAAAGCCAGCGTGAATTGGTACGCACTGATAACAAATGCCCCCCGTATAAAAATTGTGATTCTCCTCTGTTGTTTGTTTCCTGCCCCAAAGTGTTCAAGCCTCCTCCAAGGAACCAGTGGCGACTGTGAGTCACCGGGAAGAACCAAAATACGGAGGAGACGTCTATCCACGTGCAACACTCAGGACCGGTGAGTATCCCCATGATTCCAATCCGTTCCACTTTGTAGGTAGACGTCAAATCCGAATAGGGCATTTCTTACACACTCGCAGATGACGTTCCGAGTTCAAAGTGCTTGCCAGAATTCGAACTTCCTGACCATACCGTCATCCTTCAAAGTTTTTCCTTTTTTTTTATTTATCACTCAGAAATGGAGAGCTGTGTACATCTGATGGTGATTGAAAGTCGACTTCTTGTTTTCTTACTACTGCTTTTCTGTGCAGGTGTCGAATGTATAGATGTTTGCTGCCCGCAGCGGTCGCAGAGAGGTGATACGATCAGGTAGAGTCTCTTCTAATGATGCTTCTTGTTCCTTTTGGCTCTGCGCGTGTATCTCTTTCAGCCGCTGGTAGAGTCTCGAAGATGACCAACGGTCTTTGATCGTCTCAGTGCTGTGAAAGAGAAGTAGCTAGCTTGCGGCTCCGGAATTGCTTGCAAGCCAGTTGCATCTCCAACACAAGCGAGAGCCGTGCTGCGTGACAAAGAGGGTTGTGCTGGTGTGGTGTTTGCTGTGGGAAGAAAGCCAGTAAGGGTGCGAGTGGTGGCCGTCCCAAGTTGCCCTTGGATGTGCAGAATCCGTTTTTGTTTGTGAGTCGTTCTGCCGAGCCATCAATGAGCTGACATTTCACTTCTTTCACTTGGAAACCCGCATCCTAAGCAGAAGGATTAGAGAGCTTGTAAAGCCTGGTGGGACTTGAGGCAGTTTTGGGGACTTTGTAAGTCCCAAAGGATGCCTGGGGTTTGCCTAGGAGGGGGAAAAAGGCAGCGTGCAGTTGGGTTTGAGAGGCCAGCGGCCTCATTGGTATTGGCTGTCTGAGCTGGCAGGACTGTGAGTTGCGACGGCTTTGCGGTCTTTATGGAAACAGGTCTTGGTTTCCCGAAGCTCACTCTGTTTGGGTGCAAGTCTAGTTGCAGATGTTCCTGTTATACCTTGCAGTAGAACACCCAGCGTGCAGTGTTTATCAGCAGCAGATCACAAAGCACTCGACAGAGGAAGTGCTGGTTGCTTCCCTGTTTTCCAAATAATGCAACTGATAAAGAGAAGGAAAAGGAGTCTTGTACAAGTAGATGGGAAAAAAAAAAAAAACAAACTTCCAAAGCTCCCAGCTCTTCATTCTATCCCAGTCTTGCTGCTAAGAAAGACCGGTGCTGGAAGTTGAGGCGATATTGTCACATGTTGATGTGTGCAACCGGGGCTAGTCAGAATAGGCCTTGCAAAAGCCTTTCTTGTCCAGAGGGTGAATTCTTGAGAATTCCATGGGACAGGACGGATATAGAGCTCACTTCTCTCTCTCCCTCTCCTGGCAGGTACTGCACACCAGAAGAAAACTCTGCGGAAGAGGAAGGAGCAGTGAAAGAAACCATCGCAGGGGTAAGCTTGTGTTATTCCCAAGGAAAATAGAGCTCTTTGTGGTCAGAAACTTCAACAAATCTGTGCTTGATTGCTAGCTTAACGTCCGTTTGTCTAACAGAGGCAGCGTGGCACAGAAATCTTAGAAGATGCCTTATTCCGAGGACACCCTACACCTGTTCCGTCCAAAAAGTCAGCCAGCCTCGATGTGGAGGAAAAGAAAGTGCCAAGATTGGGAAAAACAGCGGAACGCTTTCCTCCGCTCACAGAGGTACCGTAGGCGACAGTCTGTGAGACAAAAGAGAAGGTTGTGGCAGAGCTGCAAGGAAGTCCTCTTCTTCTCGGTGGTTCTTAAGGCGCTTTGAAATCTGAAGAACTTGCATTGAACCTGTTAGCGAGTGGCTGTGGTTGTGGCTTCACAGTGCGAGGGTCAGCACTAAAGCTGCTTTGAAGGATTTTGTGTGCTCCCCGCGCTCCTTCAGTTGTGCTGCCCTAAGGGTTTGTGGGCCTTCTGTTAGTGGGACGGCTGCCTCAGTTTCCCCCTTTGCCGTTCCCTTTGAAGTCCCCCACCTTCACGTTCTTTCAGGCTCCTGACTTAGCTGCCTCGGTACGGAGGATGCCCGCTGGGGTTGGCTTAAACCTGGGTATTGCGAGGGCCGCAGCAGCACCTGGGAAAGGGGGTTGCCAGAGTTGTGTTCCATTTTCAGCTGCTTGAGCGTGTTTGCTAAGTTTACGGGTTTTATCCCCACGTCCTTGGTGAAAAGAAACGGCAGCAAGCCTGGGCTGTGAAGTTCAAAGTTAGGATGCTGAAACCAACCAAGCAAGGCAAAAGCGCTATCGCTCACTGAGGCAGGAAACCGTCGAAGGCAGTTGCTCTGTCACCTGAGCTGAATTTACAGGCCGTGTTTCAGTGGAAAGCTGCCCCCAGGTCAGCGTGCTCCATGCGCTGTTTCACAAGTCCTTCCCCATTTAATTGTTCCTTTCAGGCCATGGAGAGAGAGGTCAGTGCCGCATTTGGCAAAGGTGAGCCAGATGAGATCATGAGCAGTGCCTTCAAACTAAAGGTCACTCGTGAGGACATCCGCACGCTCAGGAACCTTTGCTGGCTAAACGATGAGGTAAAACCAGCTGCAGCACAGGGCTAGTCTCACTCAGCCTTTATTGAAAAATACCCCTCCGCCCTGTACAGAAGTCGCGTCAACGTTCTTTGACGACCTCCGCTGCAGAGCCTAGAAATCTCTGTACACTTCTTATTTGAGGTGTTGAAGGGTCGAGCGTTTCGGGAAGTTCCGTTACTTCTTGTATGACGCAGCTTCCCGGAGTTCGTCCGGGTTATTGGCGTGGGTGGCAGGTGTTTTGATCAAACTGCCGATGTAGCCCCGTGTGAAATCCTGGGAACAAAAGCTGACAGCTGAGGCTGGAGTTCTCTGCGCTGCGTGCTTAAGGGTGGCCAGAAAAGAGGTGGTGCTGTATTTTTCGTTGGGGAAGGCAGCGTCTTATTTTGACACCTCACGTTTCCTCTTTATGGTGCAGGTCGTTAATTTCTACATGAGTCTGGTGATGGAAAGAGGGAAGAAGGAAGGCTATCCAGCAGTCCACGCGTTTAGTACTTTCTTTTATCCAAAACTAACATCTGGGGGCTACGAGTCGGTCAGAAGGTGGACCAAGAGTGTCGATGTCTTTAAGCAGGACATCCTCTTCGTGCCTGTGAACTCGCGAGCACACTGGACACTAGCCGTGAGTCCCACGGGCTTTTCCTTTAGAATTGGACGGGGAGCAAAAACTGGCAAGAGAAGTCATGTAGGTGTTGGGGGGTGTGCGGCACAAGGTTGTGCTTTGCCTAACGGTCACCTTTTAATAACAGGTCATAGATCTGAGGAAGAACACGATCACGTACTTGGACTCGCTTGGGCAGAAAGGGGACAAGATTTGTCAGACTTTGCTGTAAGTAACCGCTCCGTCACTGCTTTTCTGGTGTGAATGAGGAGAGGGGTTTTAGATTTAGTCCCTGTAAGGCGACTGCCAGTTTTCACGTGGCTTGTAGATAACCAAGCAGGAATCTTGGAGTTGCTTGCTGCGACTTGTCTGGCATCGACTGCTTATCTGCTGTCACAGCGTCCCCTGCACCCAGGGTCTGGGGTGCCTGGATTCTGCCACCTTCCCGTGAGAGGCACAGCCAAATACGCCATAGCCCCGTGGCACACGTGTGCCGACTTTGTTAGTTCTTGACCATTAGCTCACAGCCTCTCCCTGTGTTTGTAAGTTTCAGATTGGGATTTTTCCTCAAAATCAGCCTTAAATCAGCTGCAGTGAGGATCCTCTGACATTTTACCGTCCTGCCGTCCGTCTTCCTGTGATCCTTCAGCTGCTTTATTTTGTTGTTGGCCTAAATTACAGAGATGAAAAGGGATTTTTTTTTTTCCTTTTGTTTTAACCAGCCAATACCTGCAAAAAGAAAGCTGGGAAAAAAGACAGCTGGAGCTGGATGTTTCAGAGTGGACTCTTCACAGCATGGAGCCACGTGTACGTGAGCACCCCTTGGGTTTGAAATGGGAACTGTAAGTGCTTCTTTGGGGCCCAGATCCTGGCCCGTGGCAAAGAAAGGGTTGAGCTGATGTTTCTCGAGGAGTTGATAGTAAAAAGCAGTCCCTAAAGACCGGATTTAAGAAAGGTCACTTAAGAAAGAGGCGGTGCGAACCTTGAGACACCTCGCAGGGGGGAGGGCTGCTGCGCCTTCTGGGCCTGCCAAAAATTTGGATCGTAGTGTCCGAGTCCGGGAGGCAGAGGGGAGGGATGGTGAGCAGTGAACTGGGTCTGTTCCTCGTGGGCGGGAGTGGGTATCGGGGATTAGGCAAGTAGGGTCAGGAGTGTGCGGTGAGCGCAGTGTCGGTGTGGGTAATGTGCGCTGCTTCCAAGTTGCTTTTCTTTTGAGACAGAGGGAAATCCTCCATCTTCTTTGCATTCCTTAGGAGATCCCTCAGCAGCTGAATGGAAGCGACTGCGGCGTCTTTATGTGTAAATACGCAGATTACATCGCCAGAGAGAAACCGTTCAACTTTAGCCAGGTGAGTGAAGGTCATAAACCCCTCCAAGCCCCTCTCGCCCAGGGACAGGAGCCAGGGAGGTTAGGCAGCAGCTCTTCATTGTGTCCGGGGCAGGGGCTGAGGTTTCGTACCCCGTTTCGGTGCGTAGTTGCTGGGATCAGAACTTCCAAGTGGCCTGGGCAGGGCAGAGCTGTGGTTCTCCATCCCCGCCTTTGGGAGCTGCTGCCGGTGAGATTCCTCTTGGGCAAGATACTGCCGCCAGCGGGTTTGGCATATCTGGGCTCGGTATCTTTTGGAGAAATGGCTTCTACCCTTTGACCAGTCAAGACACCGCTTCTTTTTCTTGATTTCGTTTTAGACGGGTCTTTTATTAGCGTGCTTGTAAGCTGTCGCGTGGTCAAGTCAATCTGGTTTTGTCGGGTTGTCGTGTCACCCTCTTAGGAACCGCGTGGGGTGTTGTACCCAAACGGTTGACAGTTCCTAAAGGGAACTTCCTATTAAGGACTCCGCTGGGCGTTTATGCGTGTTTGCCACCTCTTTCTACCGTGACGTCATTATTTAATTTCTCTTTTCTTTCTCTTCTCTTTTCAGACTCACATGCCATACTTCCGGAAGAAGATGGTGTGGGAGATAATCCACCAACAGCTGCTGTGACACGTGGACTCTTAGAGCTCTTCTTTTGATTATGTTTCTTCGACCTTAGTTACTTTTCTTAGGCCTTTAGTTAGTTTTCTTAGACCTTTAGTTACATTTCTTAGACGAATTTTCCTCTTTAGGTTATGAAGTAGAAGTTAAGATGGTTTATTCCCCCCACCTCCCTTATTTTGGAGACAGTAACTCTGGGGTTTTGGTACACAAGTTTTCCTCTTTAGCTTATGAAGGAGAAGTTAAGATGGTTTATTCCCCCCACCTCCCTTATTTTGGAGACAGTAACTCTGGGGTTTTGGTACACAAGTTTTCCTCTTCAAATTATGAAGTAGTGGTTAAGACAGTTTATTTCCCCACCTCCACCACCCCCCACCCCCCACCCCCCTTATTTTGGAGACAGTAACTCTCTTTGAAATTAGCTAACGCACCTTAAGCAAGAGCCAGAAAGGTGGGTGTGACCTCGTTAAGGGCAGAGTGAAGAAGGAACATCGTCAACTTCCATGGCTGAGCCGCACGCTCGCGCCTCACAGCGCACGCGACCACGTTACAGACAAATGGGAAACATCCGTGGTGGTGGTTACAGTCGTGTTTGCCCAACTTACCTTCCCAAGGACAACGTGCTGAACTACCGTCTCCTCAAAGAGAGTTTTCCTCTGTTTCTGGAATATCTACCGTCTACTTGATTCCTAAAACTGGATTTGTCACGACCACAGAAAGAAAGCGTTTACCATCTCTTGATTTCTCACCAAAGCCCCTGTCCTTTGGGCTGGTTTGGGGTTGGCTTGTTTTGCTGCCTCCAGGGAGTTATCTAATGTGAAAAGAGAAGTATTTATTTCTTTATATAATATAAATATTTATTTTAATAAAAAGAGCCTTAATGGAAGGAAACTCTCCCTGTGTCCTGGTTTGAGGTAAAAGAGAACCAATTTTGTTCAGTAACTTGGCTTCTTAGCTGGGCCTCTTCTACCAACTGAAATTAACTGCCTATTGTGCCGTCAGCGTTCACTCTCTCAGAGCGATAAGAGCAATGGTTACAGCTGATGCCCAGGCATGGGATGCAGAGAGGCTCTTGCTTATACTCATTGCTATAACCCCCACGGCCAACCAGCTTTGTTATTTGCCCCGTTGGAGGGTCGGAAGCGGAAAAGCATAGTGGGGTCCCACCTGCGGGGAGGAGCGACAGGACAGGTGACCCAAAACTGACCAACAGGGTATTCCATCCCATCTGCCTCATGCTCAGTAGAAAAGAGACCAAAGGGATCAAAGGGTTCTTCTACCTGGGGAATGTTTACTTCGCCCTTTGATAATTATGCTGATGTGACCCCATCAGAGCTGGGGCATGGCAACCTTCTGGGCTCTGAGGATAAGGACTGGTACCTTGTTAAGATCGTGATTTTGTTGTTGATGCTCCTGAATGTGGTGCAGGGGTGGTTTCTTGTGAAACATCTGTGCAGGGGGAGCTGGAGGGGACCGTGCGCTGCCGCCACTCAGACCCGCGCAGCCGCTCGGCGATCTGCAGCGGCGCGAACCGCGGCCCCGCCCGGCCCGGCCGCAGCTGCCCCCCCCGGAGCAACGGCACCACCGGCAGCCGCCTCCCCCACGGCACCGGCGCCACCGGCAGCTGCCCCCCCCGGAGCAACGGCGCCACCGGCAGCCGTCTTCCGCACCGCCACGGCACAGGCGCCTCCGCCGCCGCCTGCACCGGCACCGGCACCCGCACCACCGGCAGCCGCCCCCCCCACCGCAACAACACCGGCCCCTCCGCCGCCCGTCCCGGCACAAGCCGCGCCCCCCCCTGCAGCGGCACAAGCCACGCCGCCGCCTCTCCCGGCACAACCTACTGCAGCCACTACAACCAGTACCAAAACTACTCCAACTCCATCAAAATCGGTACAAGCTGCCCCGGTAACCAGGAGCAGGAAGAGGAGGTCAACTCCTTCCCCTGCCCCTTACCACAAAGACCACCTCAAGTCACATAGCTTGGGGGAGAGTTCTGAACAAGATCCAGGGGAGGGTCCTTCAAGACCACAGAAGGGAAAGAGACCTTTGAAAACAGACAAAGGCCAGAGTCCTTCTAGAGCAGATGCTGGAGAGGCCCCTTCTGGGGCAGCCTCCCCACAGGAGGACTCAGATGTAGAGGGAGTTGTTCAATCCTTCTCCGTGAAAGATCTGAGAAGTATCAGGAAGGACTTTAGTCGTCATGAAGGCGAAACACTTGTCTCCTGGTTGCTCCGATGCTGGGATAGCGGGGCAGATACCCTAGACTGAGATGGCAGAGAAGCTAGGCGATTGGGAAACCTGGCCAAGGATGGAGGGATTGTACCTGAAAGAACTGCCTGTGCGAGAGGTGATTTATAGTGATGGGCAAGCGATAGTAGACCCTGATGAAATGCCATGCAAACGATCTCTGCTCAAAAAGTTTGTACAAAGTGCACCATCAACATATTCCCACCCATTGTCAACAATGGTCTGGGGAGGATCCGATACTGACACACCAACTGTAAATGAAGGGGTTAAGAAGGTACGACAGTATGAAGACAGTCTCTCTGGTCCCTTCTCTGTGGCAGCCATAGAAAAGCTGACTGTGACCACCGAGAAAATGACTGAGAAACTGACTGAGAAAATAGAGCAAATGACCCAGAGATTAGTTGAGCAAACCCATAAACTGTTTGATAAACTAACCAAGGTGGAGGAAAAACTCCATGCTTTCCCTGTACAGACTCATGTTGCAGCTGCTAAGAGGAAACGCCCTCCTACTCAAGAGAAAAACCACCCTCCGACTCAAGACAAATCAAAGCTGATGCGAGATATCCTGTGGGTTTGCCTCTGTGAATATGGAGAAGACATGAAGAAGTGGGATGGAGAACCTACCTCAGCCCTACAGGTACGGGTGCTTGAGCTGCAGAATGAAGCCGATAGAAGAAAGGATTCTTACAGGAGGAAGGCTGCTCCGACCTACGGTAGGCGATTCTATGGACCAGGTAGGAACCGATCTGATAATCGTAGGTACTACGGTCAACAGTAGAGGTGCCCTGCCTCCAGCCAGGAGGAGGAGAGGGACAACCGAATTTATTGGACTGTGTGGATTCGACGGCCTGGCACATGAGAGCCACAAAAGTATAAAGCCCTGGTGGACACTCGTGCACAGTGGTGGTGGGGTTTTTTTGCTGTCTCCAGGGAGTTATCTAATGTGAAAAGAGAAGTATTTATTTCTTTATATAATTTAAATATTTATTTTCATAAAAAGAGCCTTAATGGAACAAAACTCTACCTGGTAATGAGAGAGGGTGATTTATTCTTTTTTTTATTTAACTGAAAAAAAGTTGGATGTAGCGATGTGGTTTTTTGCTCCCTCACAATCCCCCAGGAAGAGGATTGGAGCCAGGATGAGCATCGGAGCACAAAAGCCACGAAGCGATGGTCACAATGTGCTGAAGGGGCAATCGGGGAGTTGTTCAGCGGTGAGATGAGCAAGCAGCATCCCGAAAATCCGCCCCTGGAGAGGGGTCAGCGGTGTACGGACGCTCTCTGTGTTCTGTAAGCCCCCTTTGGGGAGCCCCTGCTGCCCCCTTGGCAGCGCCCGGGTGGCTGTGACTGCTGAAAGCTGGTTTGGTGCGTTGAGGTGTTAGGTGGGGTGGCAGCAGCCCCTGCCCGCCCCGGGAGGGGGGACACCACCTCTCCGGTGGCACTGGATGGGTGGGAGGGAGGGAGGGAGCAGAGCTCTGGAAGCCATGGAGAAAGGCGTGGGGGTGTCCCTCATCGTGGCAGCCCCCAGCAGCCCCACCCCGCCACCCGGCCACCCCAAGGGACACCCAAGCCCCATCTTGGTCCTCTCCCTCTTGGGTGACGCCCTTCCACCCACCCCGGAGGTGCGCTCCTCTCCTGCGGGGGGGACGCCCAGCGCTCGCCTGGCTAGAGAAGCACAGGGGGGGGGGGATGGGGGTGGGTGACTGGGGGCATCTGAGCTTCCCAGTTACACGGGCGTAATTAGTGCACCATTAATAACCATTAGTAACCACTTTGGCTCTGCTAACCAACTGCGGCGAGGCCCCCACCCCGCTTTAGCACAGGCTTCCTGATGCCAACACCTCCCCGAGCCACTGGGTAAAGCTGCGCCTGGCAAAAAACCACCACCACCCCAAAAAAACCCCACAGCACAGCCCCCACTCCCCACCCACCCCTTCTCCCCCCATCACAGCCATGGGGCAAACTCCCACCACCACCACCCCCCAATCTCAGCTCGGCCATGACCCCCCCGAGACACTGGAAAGAGAGCAACGGAGAGCGAGCTCAGGCTCGTGTGAGCTGCAGAGATTTCTCTTTTTCTTGTGATGATGTTGTCGTTGGGTGGGGTTTGGTTGTTTTTTTTTCACGGAACACTTTGCAGTAGAGGACAAAAATATGGTGTCACAGCCCCTGGGGCCACACTGGCACCGCCACCTCACCCCCCCCCCCCCCCTTCGCTCCCGTCCCTCGTCCCTCCTCTTCCCAGCGGCTTTCACCACTTTCCTTGCTTGGTTTTGTTTTGTGTTTGTTTTTTTTTTTTTTTTCCTTACAACCTTTTTTTATATTTGAGTTGGGGTTCTTTTTCCCTTTTTTTTCCGCCTTTCTTCCCCCCCTTTTTTCTCTTTCTCCTTTTTTTTTTATTTTCTCCTTTTTTCTTTTGCTTTTTTTCTTTTCCCCCTTTTTCTTTCCACCACTTTTTTCCCCTTTTTTTTTCTCCTTTTTAACATTTCTCAAGCTTTCTCCAAAGGAACAGCCCCTGGCTCTCAGCTAGCCAAAGGAGACTACGGAAGAGCATTGGCACCCGTGGGAGTGGTTTCCTTCTCCTGCTTCACACTCGGTCGAGATCGTTTTTTCCAACTCGTCTTTTTTTTTTTAACAAATTAAACAAAAAAAAAAGCTCCAAGTATCAGTTTTACAAGGCACACAAAATCTCTAGAAGGGAAACACAAACGCAAGGTGCTGAGGTATGAAAACCTGAGGTGTTTTTTTCTGTGTGGATGTGTGTGTGTCATCTGGGGTTGGGGGTTGTGTGTGCTTTATTTTTGAAATTTAAAAAAAATAATAATTTTGCTAGGTTTTTTGTTGGTTTTTTTTTTTTTTTTTTTTCCCCAGCCCTGGGCTGACAACCTCTTGGAAATCCGGTGTTTCCCCCGTCGTGGTTTGGCCTCAGCCGGCAACAAAGAACCACGCGGCCGCTCGCTCCACTCCCGCAGCCGGGGGCAAAATCGGAAGAAAAAGGCAAAAAACTCGCGGGTTGAGATAAAGGCAGTTTAAGAGAAGAGCAACGGGAGGGGCAAACAATCCCAATAACAGCGGTAAAGGAATAGACGGACGCGATGACAGCGCCTCCGCGCACCGACCGGCCCCGCACCGCCGCAGCCCGCTCCCAGCCGCCACTTCCCGCCCCCTCCCCCGGCGAGCTCCCCCCAGCCCCGGGCATGGCTCACAGGGGATGGGATACCTGTGTCCCTGCCGGCTCCTCGGGGAAATTAACCCCATCCCTGCCGGAACCAGGACACCCCCCGCCCCTCTTTCCCCCCTTCTCTCCTGCAACCCGCATCTTTCAGCCGCGTCGGGGCGGTGATGGAGAGCGAAGGGACAGAGGGACAGCCGGGACGGGGGGACGCAGCAGATGCCAACCCCAGTTTGGGACTCAGGGAAGCAAAGAGGAAAGGGCGCGTGAAAGAGAAATGCCTCTTTGAGGAGACGGGATCCCTTCTCTTGGCTCATACAGGCACTGCTCTTCTCAAAGCCCTTAAGAAATCGCTTTTTAACGCTCCTTTAATTATTATGGGGGGTTTCACCCCCTGCTGGCAATCCTACATCCCTGCTCTACCGGGCATTAGAGAACCACTGGACTAGTTCCTGTCCTTTAACCTCGAGAAAAGCCGGCTTTGGCTAAAAACCAAACATCCTCCTCCCGCCCCCACCCCCTCTGAAAAAAAAAAAAAAAATTAAAATCCTTACAAAACTGAAAAATCCTCCGGCTCCTCCGGCTGTGCCTGAGGTGAAAAACAGGTGGCTTTTAGTAAATTAAAAATAATAAAAAAAGAAAAATACTAAAAACTCTCTCTCTCTCTGCCTCTGTTAGTCCAACTAAAGGGATAGCGTCGGGAGGCGAGGGAGGAGGAAGGGGGAGGCTGTGGGATGGAGAGAGCCCTCCCCGTACCCCTCGGCTGTGCATCCTCGCAGCGCCGCGGGGAATGGGGGGCTGTGTGTTTGGGGGGGTCTTTGGTTTGCTCCCCTGACCTGCTGGGGGTGGGGGAGGGGGACTGGGGAGGGGGGGAGGGAGATGTCCGGCGGCAGGGTTACATTCATCGGGCGGTGCTGGGCGGCACGGCGGGAGCCTCCCTTGCTGTGCTGCAAGGCCGGGGCTCCCGGAGCGTGTTTCTGCTCCTGCTGCTTCACCTGCTGGAGCATTTCCCTCATCTTGTGCTGTGCAGTCTTGGGGAGGAGAGGGGAAAAGCAAGAGGTGGGGGTCAGGGCACTGTTTCTCCCACCACCACCCACCCCCGAGCCCCCACCGAGCATCTCACTGCTCCCAACTTGTCACTCTGGACAAGCCATAATTAATTCTGGGGGCGGTTTTGGGTGTTGTTTTTTTTTGTTTGTTTTGTTTTTGTTTTTTTTAACTTGTGCTTCCTCCATCGCTCCTCAAGAGCACCTGAATTTTTCTGGGGGGCTGCGATCCTGCTTGAGTGGACAGGAGACAAGGTTATGGAAGATGCACCCAGGTGGGATGCGGGTGGCTTTGCCCGCACCGAGGAGTCCATTCACACCCTGGGTGCTGCTCTGCACGGCATTCAAAACACCCATTTTTAGCTCAATCGAGCCAATCTTCAATTTCAGTTCTCGCACAGCCAGGGGGAGCTACCAAAACACCTTCAGTGCATCTTGGGGGCACAGGGACCTCCCAAAAGAAGAGTGGCAGGACGCTCGGGTGGTGCTGGGCTCAGCAAGCCCTGTGCCTTTCCTCGGTAGACAAAAGCGGCCGGGGAGGATCGGGTAAAGCCACGGCCAAACTGTACCTGACTGGCAAAGAAATGCCCAATGATTTTAATGATGACCTCCTCGTTCTTGTCCGGGGTTTGGTCTCGTGGCACAAGGACTTCCGCGCTGGTTAAGTTTTACAGTTCGTTCACCTGGAGCGAACCACAAGAGGCTTCTGTTGTGGAAGAGCCAAAATCCTCCACTGCCACAGTCACGACGGCACCAGGCACCCTGTGTGTCTCCCCCTTCCTTGGGACCAACAAGAACCACCACCAGGACATAGGGGCTGAGGGTCAAGACATCGCTGAGACCACTGAGCACCCGGGATTTGTCCCCCTGGGGTGGGCAGGGGTGATGGGTGATTCACAACTTTGCATGCCCGGGGCACCACCCCCCACCGTTTTGCCACCTTTGCCTGTCACGTGGCCGGCGGCGAAGGAAGGCACCTTGATGTGGGCTTCAAGCTTCACTTCTTCTTTCAGGTTAAAGAAGTTATCCTCTTTCAGCTTCCCAAATATTCACCCCTGGGCCTGGGGAGGAGACGGACAGGAAGGAAAACCATCAGGCAGCGCCCGCTGTGCCCCTCCATCCCCAAAGCTGATGATGTTCCCACGTCCAGCAGCATCAAAACCACTGTACCCAGCAAAGAGCTCCCCTGGTGCTGAGGGAGGCCAAGCCAGGCTGCCAGCACAGTGGTGACCACAGGGATGCTCTCGACTTGTCCCTTACTGTCCCCCCCACCCACAGCCCCCACCCAGCGCACCTTGAACTGAGTCTCGGGCGGCCCCATGAGGATGACCATCCGCTCGCTGCCCTCGGGACCTTCTGACGGGGCGATCTGGGGAGGGATGAGGGAGAGGGAGCATGAGTGCGGCCCCCACTTCGGCAAGACCTTCCCTCGGTGGGATGTCCCCCCCCAGCACAGGGCAACCTCCCCATGTAGGAGCATCCCCTCCCACCAGAGCTGGGCTGATAACCGGGGTGCTGCAGGCCTGGCCTTCTACTAACGACAGCCTGGAGAGGTGGGCACATGCCAACCTCATGAAGTTCAATGAGGCCCAGTGCAAGGTCCTGCACCTGGGTCGGGGCAATCCAAGCCCAAATCCAGGCTGGGCGGAGAATGGATGGAGAACAGCCCTGAGGAGAAGGTCCTGGGGGTGCTGACTGATGAGAAGCTCAACATGAGATGGCAATGCGTGATCACAGCCCAGAAAACCACACATATCCCAGCCTGCATCAGAAGTGTGGCCAGCAGGGCGAAGGATGTGGTTCTGTCACTCTGCTTTGCTCTGGTGATACACCACCTGGAGTACTGCATCCAGCTCTGGAGCCCACAACATAGGAAAGACATGGACCTGCTGGAGTGGGGCCAGAGGAGGCCACGGAGATGCTGTGAGGGCTGGAGCCCCTCTGCTGGGAGGACAGGCTGAGAGTTGGGGTTGTTCAGCCTGGAGCAGGCGCCGGCCAGGGGGGCTCCGTACAGACCTGAGAGGTACGCCCAGGAGCTCTATGGTGGGAGAGAAAATGAGAGTCAGTGATGGCCCCAGCGTGCCAGACCTTTCCCAGCCACCCCCAGCCTGACGCAGAGCAGCGTGCCACCACTGTGAGCCCGGCAGGGACACGGGGACAACCCTTCAAGCCCTGAAACCCTGGGGTGATATGCAACCCCATCCCAGCACGATGGGGCTGGGAGGCGGATGGGAGGACCCAGTTACTCCCAGTCCCTCCCCACTGCCACGTTTCCACCCATGTCTTGCCTTTGTAGGGGAAAACCAGGACACAACTCTCTCCTGCTCTGCGTTCCAGCAAGTGCAACCAGATGCTACCTGCAAACCACCATTTCTCACATGGAGGACGAGCAGACCCAGCTCCCCTGCCCAGGCTGGACGCCACTCTCGCTCCCAGCCCTCTAGTTAAACGCGCTGCGCCGAGGTCATGCTCCCTCTCACATTGAGCCCATGCTCCCTGTGTCCACCCTCTGCTTCTGGCCACAGGCTGCTCCATGGCTCCTACACCAACATGTCCTCTCCTGCCCAGCCACTCCTCAAGGCCAGTGTGGACATCGCACCTCCTCACTTCCCTCCCTTCACCAGGAGCCTCATTCCTTCTCCTCCATCCTTGCCAGGTCTCTACAGCTCCACAGTTGAAGATACAGCCACAGGCCCCAGGTCCTGCTGAGGATGCAGTCAGAAATGACCACTCCATGGTGTGAAACATAAAGTACTTGGGTGGAAGGAGCAGAGGCCTCACCAGGGTGGCTTCAAAAAGGTCCCACAAAGCTTTGGGGTGAAGGAGGTCCCACCAAACGCTGCCCTTTGGGACACCTGCCCAGCTCTTCTCCAGCACACCAACAAACGCTCAACCAGATGCTTCCCCAAGGCCACGCTTGCTCAGGCGGTTGCCGCGGGCAGAACATCCTCCCGCACAGCCAGACCAACCGACCCTTCTCAGTGCCCTCCGGGGCCACCGCGCACATCACACTCACGCCCCTCCGCACCACCAGCCTGGCACTCACCCTTCTCCTCCGACCGCTCTGCTGCTGGCGTTGCCAGGAGAAGAAAACAGCACAAGTAAATGAACCCGCACGAAAATAGAAGTTAAAGAGGTCCGGCCAGTAAGGATAAAACAATATCCCGTATCTTATGAGGGGAGGAAAGGTCTAAAACCAGAAATTGATTCATTGTTGAAGGATGGATTGTTGGAACCCTGGATGTCACCTTACAATAGTCCAATTCTACCGGTCAGGATGGCTGAGGGGAGATAGAGATTAGTCACAGACCTACGAGAAGTCAATAAACAAGTACAGACTAGGCAGACTGTGGTTTCGAACCCATATACCCTCCTGAGTAAAATATCGCATAATCGTAAATGGTTTAGTGTAATAGACCTTAAAGATGCCTTTTGGGCCTGTCCATTAGCAGAGGAGACTAGAAACTTATTTGCCTTTGAATGGGAAGATCTGGACACTGGGAGGAAGCAGCAACTCCGCTGGACCTCCCTGCCTCAAGGGTTCACAGAATCCCCAAATCTATTTGGACAGACGCTAGAGAAAATTTTAGGGGAGTTCCAGGCAGAACCCCCAGTAAGAATCTTGCAATATGTAAATGATCTGTTGGTATCAGGAGAGAAAGAGCAGAAAGTCAGAGAGACATCGATACGTTCGCTGAATTTTTTAGGAGAACACGGATTAAGAGTGTCAAAGGCAAAACTGCAGTTTGTACAAAAGGAAGTAAGGTATTTAGAGCATTTAATTAGTGGAGGAAAAAGAGAAATCAATCCAGAACGAATTTCTGGGATTACAGCTTTAAGTGTCCCAAGAACAAAAAGAGAAATAAGGAAGATTTTAGGGTTACTAGGGTACTGTAGACTATGGGTTGAGGGATACACTCAATTAGTAAAATTTCTGTATGACAAACTAGTAAAAGAAGGTCCACTACAGTGGACAGAAGACAAACAGGAGCCATTACAAAAACTGAAGCAGAAGCTAATAAAAGCCCTGGTTTTAGCCCTCCCCTCCCTAGAAAAAAAAAAAAAGAAACCAAAACCATTTCACCTTCTTGTAAACGTGGAAGAAGGGATAGCGCATGGAGTCCTAATGGAGGGATGGGGCGGAGAAAGGAAACCAGTGGCATACCTGTCCAAATTAATGGACCCAGTACGTGGGGGTGGCCCACATGCATGCAGGCAGTGGCGGGGACCGAGGCAGTCCCAGGCGACCGAGCTACCAGCACCTGAAACACCCCATCTCTTCAGCGATGGAGCAAACCTTCTTCTGTGGGTACTCTGCTATTCCAGCACCACGTTTGGCAGGTGGTCAAGGAGGAACGATGAGAGTGGCCACACTGCACAGACAACTGGAGGAATGGTTGGGGTCCGTGTGGGCAGAGGCATCTAGCAGGGCCAGCAGTGCCCAGGAAGCCGCATCAGTAATGCCATGGCGGTCCCAGGCGACCGAGCTACCAGCACCTGAAACACCAAATCTCTTCAGTGATGGAGCAAACCTGGGAGGAGAGGAAGTGACCTGGGGTGGGTCCCTTGTTTGGGAGGAGAGACAAGGGAGGAGAAAGGGAGGAGTCAAGGAAGATGAGGGGGATGTTCAAGCAGGGAAAATGGAGACAAGGGGGGATCAATCCCCCGTTAACTACCCCTGAAATCCGGCTCTTCCTTCTGGGACTGAGAGCCCTGTTGGCTTCTCACTCTTTGCTGTGGTCAGCAATTTCTCTTGTCACGCTCAGCAGTTTCACACCGTCTGTTCAATTAGCTACGGCTTACACTGGGCCCTAATCTCCAGCTGTGTGCCTTAATGCATACCCCCAAAGTCATCTGCAGGTCACATCACTGTTTCCTATCCTCCATGTGCCAGTCTTCTCCGTCCCATGGTGGCTCTGAGCACCCTCCTCTCTGACCAGGCACCGTTTCAGCCCTTGGGAGTCACTCTTTCCCTTCGTGCCCTGCTGTCTGCCTGCGGCCTCATTGGCAGGCGCCGGGCACGCAAGTCCTTGCCTTGCACCGGAGACTGAATTGGACTCAAGCACGCTCAGCTGTGAAAATCAGGAACTTTATTTCTACAACCGAGTCAACATCAGCCCTTCTGCGCTCAGAGGAGCGCGGGCAGGACAGAGCAGGCCTTGGCACTGAGGCTGCCTTTGGCTCAGCAGGCATTGCCCCGGAAGGAAATGGTCGTGGAACAGGGCGGCCTGCTCTGGAGCCTCTTCGTCACGCTGCTCAAGCCTTTTTCCCCCACAGGACCTGCAGCAGCTCCTGCACCCGAGTAAAGAATTCCACCAGCTTCTGGAGTGGAAATGGGCAGGAGCTAATCGTGCCCGGTGGTGTTGGTGTTGGCCTTGGCCTCTGATAAGGGGTTGAGGCAGTGAGAAAATGACTCCAAGCCCGTGCTGTTGGAGTACCCCTTACTGCTGGGCTCAGTCCCATCTGGACCAGGATCCAGTTGTAGAAGTGCTGGGTGGAGGTGTAGACTCCGGGCCGTTTGGCTCTGGCACAGCCTCTCCCCCAGCTGGTCACCCCAACAAGCCAGAAGTAGTCCGCGTTGTTGTCTTTGCACACCAGAGGACCACCACTGTCACCCTGCAGGGAAGGAGAGAGGGTTGAGGTGGTGTTGGGTGGCCGCTGTCAGCGCTCTGGCCGGCTCCTTCTCTCTCCCAGCACCTGCCAGAGCTCTGCTCACTGCACACAACGGCGCTGCTCCGGTGCTGGAGCCTACAGAGCCTCATCTGGGAGAGGGTGGAGGGCCTGTAAGGTCGGGCACTCTCTCATCTCTGCACAGTGCTCCCGGCTGTGTGGAAGGGGGATGCTTTGGGATCTGGACCTATGGGCTGCCGGGAGCACAGGATGGGCTTTCTGGGCAGCGTCCCCGGGCTCTGGGACAAGGCGGGCACTGGGCAAGGACCTGCATCTGGGGAAGGGGAGGTGAGCACCAGCAGCGGTGGAGACCCAGCGGTGGCAGGGTGACTTGCCAGGCCAAGCACGTGCCGGGCGATGTTTGGGCGTTGCGAGAGGGCTGCCGGTGCTGCCGGGGCTTGACTTGCAGCACGTCCTACCTGGCAGGTGTCGATGCCACCCTGCGGATAGCCAGCACACAGGTTGTGGCTGTGGATGGCCCCTCTGTACCACCCGCTGCTGTTGCAGAGGTTGACATCAATGAGCTGGACCTTGGCCTCCTGCAGGACATCCGTTGACCCTGCAGCTGTGAGCACAGAAAGCAATGAAGCCCCAGCAGCTCCCCCCCTGCCTGGGTGAACCCCTTCCCTAGGGCTTGGCTTTGCGTCCTGAAGGCACTGTGCCCGTGTTTCCCCTCTGTCTGGCTTTGGGCGGTGGGTCAGCCCATTCTCTCCGGAGGCGTACGTCCCCACAGCCTGACTGCGGCTTTCGCCTCCGCTCTCGGGAAGCCCAACCCCTCTCCCCAGTGTGCCAAGCTTGCACTCAGGACACCAGCACTTTGGGGGAACTCACATCTTGCAGTGGTGGCGCCCCAACCGCTGACGTAGCAGGTGTGCAGCTCTGACACTCTAAGTGAGGCGTCGGGCACACAGGCAAGCTGGGTGTAGGAGTTGCACTGGACCGGCTGGTCCAGCTCCAGCAGGGCGATGTCGTTCCTCTGCGTGATATTCCTGTAGTGCTCGTGAACCAGCAGCCGCTTAATATGGCGCACTTGGGCCTCGGGGCCCAGCCGAGTCAACTGGGTGGCCCCGATCACCACGCGCCACATGCTGATGTGCCTGGAAGGCAGATGGAGAGGGGGGTCAGAGGGAGCGGAGCCACGCGCTGCAGCAGCCCCGCCGTTCCCTGCCTTCTGCTTCCCAGGGCAGAGAGGAGAGCAGTGCCACGCAGGCTGCCACTGCCCTGGCATGCCTTAGGCACGAGCCATGTGGCGCTGGAGGCTGCTAGGAAGCAGTGGCCCGAGCCCAGCCTTCTCCTGAGCAGTCTCTGGGCTGGGCTCGGCAGTGCCCAGGCACTGGGCGTACTGGCAGGAACGGGGATGGGAGTAGCAGGCGGTGCTGCACGCAGGGCACCCGCGAGGGTGGTGGGGACAGCCCCCTTCCCTGGCCCTCCTTACCTGGCCTCGATGAAGCAGTGTGCCGCCGTGAGGACCCACTGTGGGCTGATGAGGGACCCTCCGCAGATGTGCCCCGTGCCTGCTTCCCAGGGGTCCTGGATGCTGACGATCCAGGGCCAGGCTCCTGGACGGGCATCGGTGCCACCCACCACGCGCGACATGCCGTACTGGTAAGCCATGGGCCGGAGCCCGCAGGTCCCTCTGTAACCAGAAACTCATGACTGTCCTGCTCCACGGCGTGCTGCGCTTCAGGCTGAAGGTCAGCCCTCTTCCCTCCCCACAAGGCGCTGCACGGACAGCAGGGCCAGGGAACCCCCTGGGGCGGGCGTGCGTGCGCCCCTGTTTCTGCCTGAGCCCCGCAGAGGAGCTGTGCCAGCAGCCGGGGTGCTGGCCAGGATGTGAGGCTCCCAGGCGGGGTTGGGGAAGCTGTGGCCACGGGGGACAAGCGGGCTCCCTGCAGTGAACCCCATCAGGGTTGCCCAAGCTCCCCCCCAGAGCCTGGGGCCACTTACCCACAGCTGTCCCACGCGCCTTGCACAGGCCAGCACAGGGCCAGCAGGACGACGACGAGGAGCAGTTTCATTGCTGCCAGTGGCGGCACGTGGCACCTGCAAGAAGCGAACCGAGGGCCTGTCGCCACCAGTGCCGCAGCCGACGTAGTGCCCGCAGTGCTCACGCTGCCCACGGTGCTCTTGTTCCCGGGGCTGATGTCACAGAGTCGCTGGTTCCGGGCACCGGGCCCGGTGGCCTCTTGGCAGAAGGGGGGGCGCCATGGGGGGTTCCCGGCAGGAGGGGAGGCAGAAGCCGGCATGGGACACCCCCGACAGACCCCCGCTGAACGCTCTGCCTGCGGGACGAGGCTGTGCAGGCCCCGCGGCAGGCAGCAGCGCCTGGCTGCGAGCGCTGCCTGCTGACAGCTGGCAGCAAAAAACCCCGTGTGGCATCGCGGCCTCTTGGGGAAGTTCACTGCCACCCCACTCTCTGCAGCCCTTTGCCACCAGGGCCTTCCCAAAACACATACACCAGAAAACAGAACTGCTACAGGCAGCATGCACGGTTTGGGGTGTTGAGGGGCCCATCTGGCTACAGCCGCAGCAGGCAAGCGGTGATGTGCGTGTGGGACGAGTCCAGCACACCCACGTGCTGCACTCCGTACCTATGCGCACGCCTGGGCGCACACACAGAATCACAGAATGGTTTAGGTTGGAAGGGACCTTGAACACCATCAAGTTCCAACCCCCCCACCCTGGGCAGGGACACCTCCCACCAGCCCAGGTTGCTCCAAGCCCCGTCCAACCTGGCCTTGATCACTTCCAGGGATGGGGCAGCCACAGCTTCTCTGGGCAACCTGCGCCAGGGTCCAACACCCTCACAGTCAAGAATTTCTTCCTAAGATCTATTCTAAACCTCCCCTCTTCCAGTTTGAAGCCATTCCCCCTCACCCTGTCACTACACGCCCTTGTAAAAAGTCCCTCCCCAGCTCTCCTGTCGGCCCTTCAGGGACTGGGAAATGCCGGCACGTCAGTTTGTGTGCTGCACTCTGTGTGTGCACGCATCGTGTGTGCCCTGTGTGTGGGTGCACTCGGTGTCTGGGTGCACTCCGTGTCCCGGTACCCACACGGTGGGTGCACACTGTTTACGTGCAGTGTGGTGTAGATGAGCCTGTGAGCGTGCGCACTGCAGGTATGCGTTCACTGGGTCGAGCGCGTGCCGTGTGTGCGGGCATTTTGTGCGTATGCTGGCAGGCTGTGTGTGCCCGCACTGCGTGTGTGTGTGCGTGCTGCATGTGCATGCCTTCCACGCTCTGTGCATGACGTGCACGAGCACTGTGTGCATTACGTGGGGTGTTCCATGTGTGGTGGGGGCGTGTGTGGGATGTTAGTGTGTGTTGGTCTGTATCAGTGTGTGTGTTCCTATGCAGTCGGGGTGTGTGTCAGTGTGTGTTGCTGTTGTAATAAGTAATTTAGCAAAAGAATTTTGCTTCAGCTCAAATGAATGTGTGCCCTCTATGGCTTCAGCTAAGATGGGTCTGTGCTCGCTGTGCGTTTGGGAAAGGGATAGCGTTAGACAGGATATCAGACGAGAGCAACAGTTGGAAGTACAGAAACTTGCAGAACAAAGGGTGGTGTCGTTAGCTAAGATAACCACAGGAGTGTAAGGAATGAAGAAGCCACAAGAAAGACATGGTGGTAAAGACTTCGAGCCTCCCTCCAATGACTGTCAGGAAGACCCCTGAGGCAGCGCAGCGCCTGCGCCGCTGGAAGGGGGGGGCATGTTCGGGGGTGGGCTGCATTCCAAGAACTCATTGATTATGTATTTGGGGGTGGGTTGTGTTCCAAAAACTCATTGATTATGTAAATTATGTTCCAAGAAAAAACATGAATAAATATAAGGAATACAAAATAAAAACAAGTGTTTGTGAAGGAAAAAATGAGCCACAGGAGGAGAAATCCCCCGTGTAACTCCCAGCGCTGTAATAAATATTCTTTGCTCCACCGAATTTGCCCCGGACTAAAATTCAATACAGTGAGCGTGTTTCTCACAATCTGGGGGCTCGTCCGGGAGACCTGAAGCCCATGTTTGGAGCCTTGGACAGGTGAGTAGACCGGGACAGCGCGCCACTGCCGATTTCAGCAATCCTCGGATTCTCCCCGCCCTCAGTGACGGACCAGCGGCAACAGCCCAGTGAAGGGGCTCGTGGACACAAGGGGGGTCCCAGGGATAACCGCGGCAGCCGATAATACTTGTGCGTGAGACCCGGGTAAGAAAATTGACTGTTAAGTATTGCTCAGGCGGCTGAGTGACGGGGGATTGAGAGTGGTGTGAGTGAGACGCGGACTAGATCTGCGAAGCGAGTGCGGAGTCTTTCTAACCGCGGTTCCATATCTCCGCGAGGAGACCGGCCAGTGAAGAGACGAAGCGAAAGGCTGGAGTTGAGAGATCCCCCGGGGGAAAAAAATGGGACAAGGGAAAAGTAAAGAGGAATCTAAGGGAAAAGCTGATCAGGGAATTCCAGAAATGCCTCCGGACAGTCCATTCGGGAGGATGTTGTTACAATGGGGGCAGGAAGGAGAGTCCTGCACCCGGGGTAAGGACAAAGCAAAGATGATCCATTACTGTATGTTTAAATGGACCAAAGAGCCCATAAGGCCAGAGAAGTACTGGCCAAAGTATGATTCTATAGAGGGACAGCTGTGTCAAGCACTAAATGTATACGTTAACTCTAAAGAATCATTTGATGAAGAAGAGAGCGAATATGCAGCGTGTTGGAAAGGAGCTGCAGGGGTTTTTAAATGGGAAATACAAAAGGAGAAGGAGGAGGACCAGAGACCAGTCTGGGATCCTCTTGAATACTTACCTCCCCCATATAACCCGGACCCTCCGGAAAGCGCAAGAGAGCCTCAGGTCCCCGTTAGAAGGGAAAGCCAGAGGAAATGGAGGTGGGAAGTGGGGAGGTCCATAGTGGAAGAAAATGAGAAGATGACAGAACCAATCGGGCTGCATCCTTTATGGGAAGTCCCGATCCCAGGAGTTCAAAATGGGGCAGGATTTGTGAATGTGCCCCTAACCAGTACAGAAGTCAAGAACTTTAAAAAAGAAATGAAGAAATTGTTGGAAGATCTCCTAAGTTTGTCAGAACAATTAGACCAATTTTTAAGTCCAAATGTATACACTTGGGAAGAAATGCAATCCATCATGGGAACTTTGTTCTCCCCGGAAGACAGACAAATGATTTGTTTAGCAGGGATGAGAATATGAGAAAGGAAAAACGTTCATAGAGTGGCGGGGGACCAAAAGTTACCCCTACGAAGAACTGATTGGAATCAAAATGACCCCGCAGGAAGGAGAAACGTGTCTGATTATCCGACGTTAATTATAAGGGGACTTAAAGAAGCAGCCCTGATGGAGTCAAATGTGAGCAAAACTTTTAATAAGTAAATAAGGGAAAGAGGAATCTCCGACGGAGTGGTTGGAGAGGCTCCGAAGGAATATTCAGCAGTTTTCTAAGAATGACCCAGAGACTGTGGCTGGCCAGGAATTATTAAAAAGTAAATTTTGTCACCCATGCCTGGCCAGATATTAAGAAAAAAAATGAAAAAGATGGAAAACTGACATAAGAGAAGAATCAATGAGTTGTTACGAGAAGCACAAAAAGTACATATGTGAGGCGTGATGAAGAGAAGCAGAGGGCAAAAGCAAAACTAATGGTAGCGACTGTAAAAGAAATAACAAAAACTAAAGCGCTCCAGAATCCAGGGCCAGGGATGAGACCATACAAGATACAAGGAGCCCATCTGCCACCGCTCAAAAAAGCCCATATGAATGAAATCAGGAGCCCCAGAGGGCGGAAAGTGTTACTATTGTGGGCAGGAAGAACATTTTAAGAAAGAGTGTCCCAGGCAAGAGAGAGATCGAGTGTTACCTCAACAGGAAGAATACACTACCAATTAAGGGTGTCAAAGGCTCTACCTCCTGGGGGAAGAAAGAATTAGTGAGCCCTTGATAAATTTGAAATTAGGCCCCCAGGAGGAAATTTACACCTTTTTAGTAGACTCAGGAGCTGAGAAGTCTTGTATTATGAAATTGCCTTTGAATGGGAAGATCCGGACACCGGGAAGAAGCAGCAAGTCCGCTGGACCTTCCTGCCTCAAGGATTCACAAAATCCCCAAATCTATTTGAACAGATGCTAGAGAAAATTTTAGAGGAGTTCCAGGCAGAACCCGGAGTAAGAATCTTGCAATATGGAAATGACCTGTTGGTATCAGGAGAGAGGGAGCAAAAAGTCAGAAGGAGACATCGATACGTTTGCTGAATTTTTTTTTTTGAAGAACAAGAGTTAAGAGTCTCAACAACAAAACTGCAGTTTGTACAAAAGAAAATAAGAGCATCTAATTAGTGAAAGAACAAGAAAAACCAATCCAGAACAAATTACAGCATTAAGTATCCCCCAAATGAAATGAGAAATAAAGAGGATTTTAAGGTTACTAGAGTACTGTAAATTATGGGTTAAAGGATACACTCAATCAATAAAATTTCTGTATGACAAACTTGTAAAAAAAAGTCCAATACAGTGGACAGAAGACAAACAAAAGCAATTTAAAGAAGCAGAAGTTAATACAAGCCCTAGTTTTAGCCCTCCCCTTCCTAGGAAAAAAAACCCAAAAACTTTCACCTTTTTGTAAACGCGACAGAAGGGATATGGAGTCATAATGCAGGAATGCGTCGGAAAAAGAAAACCGGTGACATATCTATTCAAAATTAATAGACCCAGTATGTTGGGGGTGGCCCACATGCATACAGGAAGTAGTGGCCACAGCAATATTAGTAGAAAAAAAGCCAAAAATTAACTTCCAGAAGAACCCTAATCATACATACCCCACACACACTGTAAGAACTATCTTATCTCAAAAGTCTGGCCGGTGGTTAACAGATTCCAGAATTGTGAAATACGAAACCATTTTAATAGAAAAGAATGATTTGACCCTCGTAATAGACGGAAACACAAATCCTTCACAATTCTTGTATAGACAGACAAGTGGGGAGATGGAACATGATTGTTTAGACTTTATAGATTACCAAACCAGGATAAGAGAAGACCTAATAAACTCGCTGATGCCATATCTCTCTCTCTCTATATATATATATATAAAACAACAACAACAACAAAAACAACAACAAAAATATAAAAAAAAAAATTTATAGACGATTCCTCCTGATGTATAGACGGAAAGAGAGCAAGTAGTTATGTCGTCATCGATGGGGAAAAAAAAGCAGTAATTGAAGAAGGAGGATTACCAGCAAATTAGTCAGCCCAGAGTTGTGAACTATACACTCTGAAGAGAGCTTTAGATTATCTCCAGGGAAAAGAAGGCATTATCTATACAGATTCAAAGTACGCATATGGAAATTAACCATGAGAAGGAAGTCTCGTGTTTTTGCTTTGACAGCAAAAAGCCCTGGAGAGCCTTCAGAAGGCGCATAAGAGTCAGTACTGCTGCATGAGAGCAACAGACAGGAAAAGCCTCGAAAGTGCCTTCGGACTGGGGCAGCACCAAACCCCTTCGACTCTACTTTGCTGCGATTGTAACTGTTGTGCGTATACACGGGTTAAGTGTAAGAATTGTAATAAGGTCATTTTAGGTCCCCGTGGCAGACAGGAGCAGTACCTCTCCCAAGTCCTCGATCTTTAGTGTATCCAATGTGAGTATACAACCCCAATAGATAAGTGTATTATTGTTGCAGAATCCACAGAAAATCACTTAATGTGGACCGACCCAACCAGAACGTTCACAGATCCTCGAAATATCAACTCCCATATGAGTTCCAGGACCAAAGATAGAACCCTATTGTGCCACAAGGACCAGAGATACCGAACTAAAGAGGATGGAGGGCAAGACCACGTTGGCCTCTGGACTTGCTGCCAAGAAGAACTATTTCTCGGCTGTTGGAGGCACCCCAATAGGCACGAGAGGTAGGAGTATAAGCCATGCTGGACCTCCACTTCTAGTGGTATTATCACTAGTGGTATCTCTAGTATCTGGTAACGAATGCCAGAAGTGCTCTCAGACGGTCTCCTGGGGTAGACGATCCTTTTATACTGTGACTGTGCACACGCATATCAATCACCAGTGTTATACCCGTGAGAGTTTAAAAGTGTGCAAATACGGCAGACAAGAATATTGGGTTGGACAGAATTTAGGAATAGGCGGAACAAGATTAGGAGTAGGGTGTCCTAGAGGGGAAAAATGGCTCTGCTTCACTAAGGCAGGACACTGGGATATTCCAGACGGAGGGGGAGTACAAGAGATGGTGAAGGAAGAACTAGTGAAGAGCATGACAAAGGTCACAAAACAGAGAAGAAAAAAATTAAAAGTACAAAACGAGAGCATATACCAGAAGCTGCAAAAACAGTTACAAAAAGAGTTAGGATTCCCCACTCTTGGGCAAAACTTGTTTTTAAATCTAGCAACAGACATAGCTAAAGAATTAAATGTGACTGACTGCTGAGTCTGTGGGGGAGCTTGAATGGCTGAAGAGTGGCTGTGGAGAGGCACAAGTTTGAGTCCGATTGAAATCCTGGAATGGAATTATACCCTCACCATGAGAAAAAAAAAAAAAAAAAGGAGGCCTGACAAGTGAGTGATAAGTTCCACAGTAATTGGAAAAGTCAGTTTGACTTGGGAGGGAGGGAACTTTTCAGATCAAATGGGGGAGACCCCATGTAAAAAAAAAAAAAAAAAAAAGTCTTAAAAATAGATTCAAATTTCACCCAAACTTGGTTTCCTTGAAAACCAAGGTCATACCTAACGTTTCAAAACGAAACCAAAAATTGTACCCGGTGTCCTGGTTTGGGGTAAACCAGAACCAATTTGGTTCAGTAACTTTGTTTCTTAATTAATGAAAACATTCTGTCGGTCCCATCTGGGGTCCGCCAGGTCCCCAGTAGCGGATTTTGGCCTAAACCACAACACCCGGGTACCAAAAAATAGTCTCTTTAAACGTAAGAAGGAGGGTATGAATCCATTCTCAGGAATGAAAAACAGCTCACAATATTAAGAAAATGTAGAAGATACAATGAAAGAGTTTTGGCAGGCACCGGATGAGTTGTTCTGGATATGTAAAAACTGGGCATTCCCAGAATTACCACCTCACTGAAGAAAGACCTGCACCTTGAGAGTAATTCAACCAGGACACACAAACCAGCCACATGGGCCCAAGATGGTAGCTGGGGATATAAACCCCCACCTATATGCTGAATCAAATTATAAGACTACAAGCAGTAGTTGAGCTGATCACTAACAAAACGGCTTCAGGACTAAAACTGTTAACCCACCAACAAACTCAGACAACGGCGGCAGTCAACCAGAATCGGCTCGCAGTAGACTATCTGCTAGCAGTAAAAGGAGAGATGTGTAGAAAATTTAACATATCTGATTGTTGTTTAAAAATTGATGATAATGAAAAAGCAGTACGAGAAATCGCTGCTGATATAAAAAAAAAATAACATGTGCTGGTGCAAAAAAGAAATTAAATGGTAAACGCCAGTTGGTGAAATGAATTACTGAAAATCGCTTGGTGGAAGAAATTAAGACTGATTCTGCTGTGTGCCTTTTGAAAGTTTCTTATTTCTGCCTTGTTTAAATACCCCGTTTCATAAGATTAATTCACAGTGTAGTCCAAAGACTGCAAGTGGCAGCCGCTCCTCAGAAAATCATGATCTTGAGAAAAGCCAAAAAAGAAGAAAACCTCGAAGAAGCCACTCAAATTCTTGCTAAAATGGAAGAATCCTGTGAGATAGATGTAAAACGCTTCAGCAAAATTAGATGATAAAAAGAATAAGGATGGAATTGTAATAAGTAATTTGGCAAAAATTTTGCTTCAGCTCAAATGAATGTGTGCTCGCTATGGCTTCAGCTAAGATGGGTGTGCGCTCGCTGTGCGTTTGGGAAAGGGATAGTGTTAGACAGGATATCAGACGAGAGCAACAGTTGGAAGTATAGAAACTTGCAGGGCAAAGGGTGGTGTTACACAGGAGTGTAAGGAATGAAGAAGCCACAAGAAGGACATGGCGATAAAGACTTCAAACCTCCCTCCAACGACCACCAGGAGACCCCTGAGGAACAACGCCTGCGCTGCTGGAAGGGAGGGGGCATGTTTGGGCGTGGGCTGCATTGCAAGAACTTATTGATTATGTAAATTGACGGCTGAGTTGCATTCCAAGAACTTATTGATTATGTAATTAAGGGTTGGTTTATGTTCCGAAAACTCATTGATTATGCAAATTATGTTCCAAGAAGAAACATGAATAAGGAATACGAAATAAAAACAAACGGTTGTAAAGGGAAAAAGGAGCCACAGGAGGAGAAATCCCCCGTGTAACTCCCAGCACTGTAATAAATATTCTTTGCTCCACCGAATTTGCCCCGGACTAAAATTCAATACAGTGAGGGCGCTTCTCACACCTCCCTCTGTCCCTCTCCGCTCCCCGTCCCCCTCCTCTCTCTCTGCTCTGTCCCTCTCCCCTATGTATTCTCCCCCCCCCTCTCTAATCTCTCGCCCCTCTCCACCCACCCCACCCCACCGCCCCATCCCACCCCTCTCCCCGCTCTCCCCCTCCCTCCCGCCCCTCCTCCCGGCCCCACCGGGGCTCCGGGGCCTGGCCCTGGGCCGGGGCAGCCCCGGGGAGGCGGCCATGGCTGCTGCGGGGGGCGGGGGGGGTGTCCCGCAGGGCCCGAGGGCGGGAAGGTGCGCGCGGGGCATGCTGGGAGCAGGCGCGCCCCGGGGCATGCCGGGAGCTGTAGTCCCGGGGCACGGGGCTGCCCGGCGGCCATGTTCCTTCCCGGGGCACGCCGGCAGCTGCCGTGGCCCCGCAGGCTGAGGGGAGGGCTGGGGCCGCCCCGAACCGCCCGCAGCGATGGGGTCCCGCTCAGCCAGAGCCGGGCAGAGGCAGCGGGCCCCCCGACCCCCTGAGCCCCCCTCAGCCGCCCCGGCCCCGCTCGCCCCCTGCAGCCGTCCCGGCCCCAGCGCCTCCCCCGAGGGCTGTCCCGCAGCCCCAGGCCGCCCCACGGCCTGTCCTGGCAGCAGCCAGCTGGGCCTCGGGCGCGCTCCATCCCCGGTAACGCAGTGCTGTCAGCGCCCGCGCGGGGAACGAGCGGTGTCTGCAGCAGCTCCTGCAGCAGGAGGGGCTCCAGCCCGGGGCCGGCTGAGGGGATCGCCGTTCTCTCCCTCTCCCAGAGGCCGCGCTGAGGGCTCGGTTGTCCCTCCCTCCCCCTGGGATGTTGGTGGCTGCCTCTGGCTCCGGCTAAAGTTGATCAGAAAAGGTGAAGCTGCTGGAGAAGGACACAAAGGGGATGGAGCTGGAAGCTGCCCCCAGCTGCAAACAAGAGACAGCCGCCCTCTCCAGGTGAGGAAGGGTCCCTGTGAGTGGTCCTCAGCAGACCTGATCGCAACATGCACCGTGGGGTCCATATCCGTAACCAAAAGTATGGTACGGCCACATAGTGTGAGTGTGCATGTGCGAGGCTGTGTCTCTGGAAAGCTTCGTGTTGTAAGAGCTGAGAGAGGCAGAGAGAAGCGCCTGAACTGTCAAATTCTGCTGGTAGCACCAAGAGCAGGAACTGCGTTGAGTCCTGTGCCCCTGGGGCTGTGTCGCCCCTCTGCCGCGTCCGGGTCCCTCCCTGTGGCTGTGCCCCCCGGCCTTTCCCTCGCTGGTGTCACATTTTTGCTTCCCTGTACCTCTCTTCATCTGGCGATTCTTGTATCCTGCTGCCTGCCCCTGCTCTAGTCTCCGGCCCCTCTCTTTCTTTGGCATGCTACCTGTCACTTTTTTTTTCTTGTTCCTTCTCTGTCCTGCTCCCTGCTCCTCTTTTTCTCTTTTTTTGTCTCTGTCCTGAAGCACATTGATGTTTTTTTCATTCTCTGCCTCTTTGTCCTGCTCTGCATCCCTCTGTTTTTCACAGTCTCTCTGGCCTCTTCCCTGTCCTGCTTTTTCTCTCTCATCCTGTATGTCTCCCTGTACCCATCCTCCTTTTTGTCTTGCTCCTTCCTTATCATCATAGAATCACAGACCGGTTTAGGTCAGAAGGGACCTTGAAGATCATCCAGTTCCACCCCCTCCGCCCTGGGCAGGGACACCTCCCACCAGACCAGGTTGCTCCACCTGTCCAACCTGGCCTTGAACACCTCCGGGGATGGGGCCTCCACAACTTCCCTGGGCAGCCTCATCACCCTCAGAGTGAAAAACTTCTTCCTAATATCTAATCTAAATCTACCCTCTTCCGGTTTGAAACCATTCCCCCTCATCCTATCACTACATGCCCTTGTAAAAAGTCCCTCCCAGCTCTCCTGTAGGGTCCCTTTAGGGACTGGAAGGGGCTCTAAGGTCTCCCTGGAGCCCATCAGATCCCATGGACTTGTGCACCTTCAGGTGGTCTCAGACTTGATCTTCACCTACAGTGGGTAGTTCTTCATTTTCCCAGTCCTTGCCTTTGCCTTCTGCCTCACGGGTAGTGTGGCTGCAGTCTTTGCCAGTGAAGACTGAGGCAAAAGTCCAGTGGAGCAGGTTGCTCACACACAGCCCGCTGTGACTTTCAGTGCTGCTGGGCCTGTGGGGATGGTTCGGGGGACAAAGGATCAAACCTGAATGACCTCCCTGAAATCCAGCTGTCCGCTAGCCTTGGTTCACGTGGAGCCGGGAGGTGGTCCTGCAAACCACCAATCCAGGACACAGAAAGCTTTTAGCGACTGTGGCTATTTGGGAATAGATTGTGCTAAAGCTGAAAAGGAATTTGAGCTCTTGCTCATGGCCAAAGGAGGATGGTGGCCTCAGATGGCGGCTGGGGCTTGGGGCTTGCATTGCCTATGATCAGCCATCCCCACAGCCTGACAGAGGAAAGACTTTCCCAGGGAAGAGGAACCTGCGAGTTGTAGAGATGGAGGAAAACGTCAGCATGGTTTTGTAAGTAGGTGGAAGGTTCTGGATGAGGGAAGAATTCTGCATCTTCCATAGCATAGCAGGGGTAACTGCCTGTGCAACAAGTTTTTTTCTTTGTTTACTTTTTCCTGGAAGAGTCTTACGTTGGTACCCATCAGACAAAGTGGCTCATTGAATGGGAATGATACAGGGAAAATTACTTGGCTTACTTAGAAGCCCCATTGCTCTGGAAGTTGTTGGTTGTTTTTTTCTAGTGCTTTCTGTTTTTTGGAAGGGGGTGAGGGGAAGGGCTAGAATAATTTAGCTTCATACCTCCTAAAACATGCATTGTGGCAGTCCAGGTAGAGCACGCCTTTCTCATGTACCTTTTCTTTTTCTGAATGTGGCGAATTCAATCTGCTGATCAAAAGCCCACTGAGTTCATTGGAGCCCTTGGATTTTTATCCTTTGGCTCAAGCGCTAAATGCAACCTCCTGTCAATTCTGTTAGCACAACTAATGCAGGTAATCTGCTACCTACTATCGAATAATCTCGGCTACCTACTGTCTAACGATCTATGCAAGAATACAACCCGATCCGATGTTCCACGTAACATCAGAACTATGAAGAGACGTGATGTTCAAATGAAAAATGAGACAGTTTGTACACCTTTTAATAGCTTGAATGAATAAAAAGGGGAAGCACTGTATAGATAATAAAAAAATCACATGGATTTTTCCCCTAAATTTCTGAACCTTCTGTGACAAGTCATGCCACATCAAGGTGCATGTCTGCAACCCCCTGCGCTGCACGATGTGGGTCCTGTTGGCATTCAGTGATGTGGAGGACGGGGCAGCGCCCCCTCAGACAGCTTGCAGGTGGCACAAAACCGGGAGGAGAGGCTCATGCACTGGAGGGTGGTGCTGCCAAGCAGAGGGGGCTTGACAGGCTGGAGAAAGGGGCTGGCAGGAACCTGGTACAGTTCAACAAGGGGAAGAGCCAAGTCCTGCACCCGGGGAGGAACGAGCCCTTGCACCAGTATATGCTTGGGGAAACCCAGCTGGACACCTGGGCTCACAGCGGACCCCGTGCTGACCGATTTGGAGCCCGCAAAGTGCCCTCAGGGCCAGGAAGGTGAACTGTGTCCTGGGCTGCAATAGGCAAAGCCGTAGCAGCAGGTGGAGGGAGGTGATGCTTACCTTCTGCTGCGTCCACCCCTGGGCTCCCCAGTGCCAGACAGACATGGCCCTACTGGAGAGAACCCCCAGCCCAGCTCTGCCCCCAGCTCCCCCCCCCGAGTTTCAGTTGGGGTCGGAACGTTGGTCTGTTGGAGCCAACAGCCACCAGTGCGGCAGGACGGAGCTGTGCTGGTGCAGAGCGGCGTTTGGAGGAGGCAGGGTCTGGCCGAGCAGCGCTGCTCGGGCACCACCACTGGCACCGGTTTCCCAGCCACGCTCCTGCACACTGGCCCACGTCCTTGGTGTCAGCCAGCGCTGCACACCGTGACGGTCCTCCTGGCCTGGGCGGGATGGGCCAGGCCAACTGCTGCTGCAGGCCCAGGTGGGCTCCCCTACAGAGGAGGGACACGGGGGCACAGCGGGGCCCCTCAGCGCTCATGCCCCCCACTCTCTGCTCTGCAGGGAGGCTCTCACTGACGTTGAGCCGGTGCTGAGCACGGGCGTGCAGCTGACCCGGGGCCGCAAGAGGAATGAGAGGCGCCTGCTCCTCCTGCAGGAGGAACTGGTGATCGCCAAGCGGCAGTAAGCCCCTGAGACCCCGGCTGCCTTTGCCCCATCCCCGGCCCTGGGACCAGGGCACGGACACCCTGCCACCAGCCCCAGGCCCTGTGGTGTCCAACCCAAGGGCAGGTGGAGACAGGGCTTTGGCCAGGGCCTGAGGAGGCCACCTCCAGCTCACTGCCTGCCTCTTCTCTCAGCAGACATGGCACCAGCGTGCGCCCGCAGCTCCGCCTGGCCCTGGACCAGCTGTGGGTGCTGAGCAGGAGGATGGACGCAGGAGGGGAGGAAGAAGAAGACGAGGATGGCAGCAGCGAGGGCAGCAACTCCCTCATCCTTGTCTGGCCCACAGGCTACTGCCTTGCCACTTTCAAGTAAGTCATGATGCCACATCCCACGGGCTGGGCAGTGCAGGGCGGTGCTGGCCCCCATCATCTCTGGGGTCTGGCAGCTGCAGTCAGGGCTGGCAAGAAGCAGGAGAGGATCCCTACCATGCCCACGCCATCCTGTGAAGGGCCTCTGGTTGCCATGCAGACCCTGGGCGGGGAGCAGGCAGTACACCGGCAGGGAGGGAGGGAGGCCGGGTTGGCTGAGGGGTGGGCCTGCAGGCAGCTGGAAGGAGAGGGGTGGGGGCGTTTCTGTGTCCTGCATCCCCTGGTCACCTTTTGGTCACCTTTTGGTCACCAGAAGGGAAGGCCAAAAGCAGCTGCTCTGGCATGACAGAGGGAGCCAGGGCTTTGGCAGCGCCTCTGTCCTGCCCCACGGGGCTTCATCCTGCCACTGTGTCCCTCCCCACAGGGCAGGGCTGTGCAGGTGCCCGCTCTGCCCACGGGCTGGGGGGCAGTGGGGCCTGACGCTGTTTCTCCTCTCTTTCTGCAGCTCATGCGTGGTGAAGGAGCTGTGGGTGGACACGCTGCTGGGGTAAGCTGAGGGGATGCTCCAGGTGCATCCGTACAGGGGAACACAGCTCTGCATGGCTATGGGCAGCTCTTGGGCAGACGAGGGATGAGCGGGAATGGAAAGCCTCTTCTTCCTCTGTTTACAGCAAGGAGGAGAAGAGGGAGAAGTAGGGTGGAGTGCTTGGCAGGCAGGAGCTCTGCAGGCAGCTCTGTTCTCTGCTTGGCGCTGGGGTGGTACCCAGGGAGGGTCAGGATCCCTTTCACTGGAGAGAGAAGAGGTGGCTTGGGGCTCACTCTTTCTCTCTCTTCTGCTGCATAGGCCACCAGGTGGAGTGAAGAGAGCCCGGGTGACGCGACTGCCCTCCCTCAAACTCCTAGAGAAGCAGCTGTGCAACTGCCATGCTGTGAGTGTCTCTCTCATCTCAGCTCTGTCCCCTGAGCGCTGCTCCTCCAGCCGAGCAGCAGAGGCATCGCTTCTCACCTTCTTCCACTCCTTCTCTCTTGCCCAGTGGAGGACATTAAGCACCAGGAGCCTGGAGACCCTGATCGAGGGCCAGGCAAAGGTGAGAGTGGCTGCCTTTCACCCGCCTCTCGCTGTGCTGGAGTGGCAGGCATCTCTGGCGAGTGGGGTGAGCTTCTGCGGGAGGGTCCCAAGGTACCACCTGGGGAGCTGAGAGGGTTGGCGAGCCACCAGGAACGCTGGCATGTCCTTGCTGGCGACGCTGGGAGGAAACCTGCTGCACAGGGCAGAGAGTCTGTCAGGGCTGACGGTCCCAGCTCTGCCACGTTCAGGCTGCTGGTGCCAGGTGGCAGCTCGCTGGTGGCCCTTTCTGCTGCAGGGCTGCTCTCTAAGCACAGCCTGGTTCTTGCAGGATGATCTCAAGCAAGGGCCTCTGCCAGTCCCTTCTGGCAAAGAAGGAGGATGTTGCCACTCGGAAGGTGAGTTTTTGAAAAAAAGGTGGGGAAAGGCACCTTTGCTCCTGCAACCAGCACTTCTGCAGAAGATGGGATGCTGCTGCAGCTGCCCTTCGCCTTGAGCAAGTCGGTCCCCATCGCTGTAGAGCAGGAGAGAGCTGAGCCCTTGAGGTCCCTTCGCTCCCACCTGACATTTGTCCCTTGCGTGCAGGGCAGCGTGCTCGAGGTGATGCCTGCCTCTGCTCCATCCCGAGAGCCAGGCAGATGGCTCTCTGCCCCTCGGCTGGAGTCAGCGGGAGCTCTGCTCACTTGTCCCCTGAGTGTCGCCATGCAGGTTTGGCCCCCCAAGGAAGGATGTCACCTGGATGAGGAAGGACACTCGCTGGGCAGCGGCTGCTGAATGTGGTTCTCCAAGGAGACAGAGCCTCTGCTGCTGCGCAGAGCTGGGTGGAGGGCAGGGCGAGGGCTGGGCCAGGCTGTCCCGGTGGCACGCTGGCTGTCAGGAGCCTCCGAGCTGGAGCCGCTGAGCAGCAGAGGCGGTTCCAGCTGTTGGCTCCCTGCCCGTCCTGCTGCACCACTCATCACTGCGCTGCAGGCAGGGCAGGGCAGGGCAGGCTCCAAGAGTGCTGCTCCAGTGGTCTCCACTGAGGGGCTCTTGCTGTGTTTTCCTTTGTGGCGGGAGGGACCGGGAGGAGGAGGAGGAGAGGGCTGCCCTGGCCCTTTGCTTTGCGGCGGACCCCGCTCGCTGCCCAGGCTCCCGGGCAGGCAGACTGCCGCAGGGCACTCTTTGGACAGCCCCTTGCAGCCCTCTGCGGGGATGATGGCACGCTGCCCCAGCCCATCCAGGTAAGCCAGTCTGGACAGGGGGCCCCAGCCCTGTGTCCCGAGGAGCACCGAGGGCGGGGCATTGGGCTCTTCACCCCTGGCTCATGCTTCTGGCCCCAGCCCCTTTGCAGGGGAGGCAGCCGGGTCTGGGGCAGAGCTCTGGCCACGGACACTGCTGTCAGAAGGCAGCTTTTCAGCCAAGCAACTGTTCTGCTGCGTCTCCTGCAGGAGCTCCTGAATATCCTGCACCAACAAGGACCGTCGACGGAGGGAATATTCCGGAGAGCTGCCAGTGGGACAGCAGTTCGGGAGCTGAAGGAGGCCCTCGACAGTGGCGCAGATGTCGACCTGGGCAGACAGCCTGTGCTTTTGCTGGCCGTCATCTTGAAGGTGAGCGCTTCTGACCTGCAGCTGGAAGAGCTCCTGGCTGGCCTGGAGTGTTCAAAGACTCACCTGGAGCTCTTGGCACTGCAGGACTTCCTCCGAAGCATCCCCGCCAAGCTCCTCGTCGTTGACCTCTATGGGGACTGGATGCAAGCCATGGAGAAGCCAAGCAAGAAGGTGGAAGAGCTGAAAGCGTAAGTGTGGCCAGCAGCTTGCCTTTTGAGCAGCAACTGGTAGAGGCCTGGGACTTGCCTGCAAAGGGACAGGCTCCTTAAAAAGCCGTGTTTCCTGGCAGCCCAGTGTTGCTGGGGGGTGGAGTTGGGTTTTGGGGAAAAGCACACGGACAGGGAGCCTTCCCTTGCGTGGGCTTGGGGGAAATCAGGAGCTGGAGAGCAACGCCGTGCTTCCTTCCTGAAGCGCAGGAGCACTGACCGCTGGCTGAGAGCACCTGGAAAGCTGCAGAGCACAGCCGCTGGCTCCCACCTGCCTTGTGCAAGTTTTGGGGACAGCTGTGGGCAACATTGACTTTTTAAACATTGTGTTCCTGTTCCCTCAGGGTGGCCGGCAAGTTGCCTGCAGCAAATCTCCTCCTTCTCGAGCGGCTGCTGTCCCTTCTCCAGCATATTGGCCACAACGCATCCACCAGCAGGATGAGCTGCAGCAATCTGGCCATCTGCGTTGGGCCAAACCTGCTGAGCCCGCCCAACGAGGACCTGCTCCCACTGGAGGCCATGCTGGAGGTGTCTGAGAAGGTACGCTGTATTGACCAGCCAGCTGCAGCCTTCCTGGCCCATCAGAGCTTGGCTGTGCAGAGGTCCCTGGCTGCCCCCTTTCTCCAACAAGCGCTGGTGGGGTGGCTACCTGGAAGAGCAGCCCGCAGCGACAGCCTTCTGCGCAGAGGCAGGGGTCAGGAGTAGGAAAGGCTGCTCGACGTGTTTTCAGGCACCTGCGCTGAAACCAAGGCTGTCATGTGTGCAGGTGAAGACGCTGGTGGAGTTTCTGACTGAAAACTGCCATGAAATCTTTGGGACGAAGATGGCTGGCCTTTCCAGTCCCTCAGCTGAGGAGGTGCCAGCACCCGTGGGCAGACCCACAGGTATGAGGAGGCCCTGAGGGTTGTCACAGCCTGAGCAGGCAGCTGGTGTAGGGCTTCGGGTGGGTTTTGCTTTAGCTGTTGCTCACTTCCAACAAGTCACTTTGCTGCACCTGCTTTTGCTCTCCAGAGCTGCCTTTGGAAGAGCAACATGGCCGTGGAGGCAAAGCAGATGTGGAGCACCAGGCAAAAGCCTTCCTTGACACACCGCCCTCTCTGCTTGTCCTCCAGAAAGCAGCAGGGGCAGACACAGCGGTGGGATCAGAAACAGCAGAGGTATGGCAGCTCCGCAACCGCTGAGACAACCTGTCTCGTGTGGAAGGTAGTTCCTGAGGAGTCCAAGTAGCTGCTGTGCCTCTTCCTGGCATTCCATCTCATGTGGCTTTGTGTGGGTTTATTTATCCCCCGAATGATACACTGTAATTAAAAGAGGAAAGGTTGTTTCTCAAAAGGGTTAGGCATCAAAGGAAACACCTACAGAAAGACACATTTCCAAAGCAAGGCCTCCCACCACAGGAGGTGGGATTGCACCAAAGGGGTATCCGCAGAGCTCTGTCTTGGGAGGGCAGAAGAAACCCCGGCAGAATGATGTGGGCAAGCCTTTTCTTGGCGTGAGAGGGACCGCGGGCTCCCCGCTGAGTGGCCCCCACAAACGAACTGAGTGTCACACACCCGCGTGAACACTGTGTTCCAAAGTGAGGCCCTTGGAAGAAAGGGCTGATGCAAACCAGCCGAAGGGATCTTCTCTGCAGGGCCAAGGGAGCCATTTGCCAAACAGTCACCTGCTACTCCAGGCCGTCCCAAGCCACCTGCTAACGCTGACATTCCTGTTTTAGGCACCCGTTGCTTTGCCTCCTATCACCCCAGAGACCACGGTAGACTCCCCGGTACGTGCAGAAGAACTAAAGAGCCTTTCAGAGGAAAAAAGGTAAAACGAGTCAGCTTTGGTTAAACCAAGAACTGGTTCCGGTTGATCCTGGCTTTACCTGTCTAATCACACTGGGATGGAAAGGTTTGCAGGCTCCTGCCAGGAAACTGAAAACCAAAGAAAAAGAAAGAGAAAGGAGGCCTGGGCAGAGGCGAGGGAATGCCAACGAGACAAAAAAAGAAGGAAGATAGGAAAAGATGGGGACTGGAAAAAAATCAGTCAGGTCTAGAAGGTGAAGAAGCCCAGGTGCGTACCAGGCTCTGCTGCCCATCTTTCACCACTCGGACACTGCTCTTGGTCAGCCGAACTCGCGGGCGAGGGACGGTGAGGGATAGTGCTGCGCAGGGCTTGGAAGTAACTCCCCAGGGGCTGCCCATGGAGCACTGCTGTGTGGCACAGGGCCACGGCGCACCTCTGTACACTCGCGGGGCGCTCAGGGTGTTACCCATGGGGATAAGGCGCCAGAGCCCTCCCACAGTCACTGCCAGCAGTCGCTCTCTCTTCTGGGCTATAAACCATTCCTGGCCAGCTGTGTTCCCCAAGGAAAGGGGAACAGCGTCATGCCTCTTCTTCTTTCGTGGATTTATCGGTGCTTCTGACTTTGTCGTTGTAGGTGCAGATTTCCTGTTACTGCCTGAACCCCTGTGACTCCCGGGCTCCCACACTTGATACCCACAATAAAAGGATATTTTCTCTCTCCTGACTGTGTCTGCCGTACGATGTTCTGGACTAGGCAGATGTTTTGTGATGAATGGTATTGGAGGAGTTTGGGATCATCCCTTGTCCCAGAATCCTTTCCAGGGGGCATCAGGGCTTAGTTCAAAGGCTTTAGGAGTCTCACCAAAGCAGAGAATCACACAGAGTGGCTGAGGTTGTGGAGACTGTGTGAGACTTGTGGAGACTGGTCCATCCCCTCTGCTCAAGGAGCATCATCTAGATCCAGTAAAATATATCACCCCAAGATTAAAATACTGGTTTCTCATGTGCAGCTGGAATATCCTGTCTTCTAATTGGTGCCCCTTTCCTCTGGTCCTCTCAGTGCACACTCTTAAACAGAGCCTGGCTCCCTCTTCTTGTTTCCTTCTCAGCAGGTGTTTATACACATTGATAAGACACCCCACCCACCCCCAGCCCCAGTCTTCTCTTCTCCCAGCTGAGGAGTGCCAGCTCTTGCAGCCTCTCCTCACGTGGCAACGAGAAGGAGAATTTCCGCTGGTCCCCTTTTGGAAAATTTTGGAAGTCCTTCCTCTCCAGTATGAAATTTGAGACGTTAGTTTTCATCTCAGATACTTCATGAGCTATGTGGTTTCAGTTTGGTGTAGAAGTGCCAGAGCACATCATTAATGGGGTGTTAATTGGGCAGTTCTGGCCATGAAGCTCCTTGGAGCACTAAGCTGGACACCTGGAGGCTGCACCTGCGTGTCAGCCAGGCTGGATGCTCAGGGTGCAGCACAGCAGCGCGACCACCACTGCTCGAGCACGTGTGCACTGGCGACTTGCCCCTGAGCATCCTCGTGCCCTGAGGGTTTGGATCTCTCGGGTTGTCCTGACAAAATGTTATTGACAAAGGTATGAAGGTGGTGCAAGGAAGAGCTGTTGGGAGAATCTGCCACCATCCTTCTCCTGGTGGGAAGGTGTTGGCAGTGAGAGCTCTATAATGGGGGACATTGCTTATCGCTAGCGCAGCAACCGAGTGAGGAAGGTGCTCCCATTTACCACCTGTAGGATTTTGGTCCAAGGCATTACAAGGCTCCACTCTACATTATACCCCAACTTCTCCTCTTATTTGACATCACTTGTTCATATCAGATTCTTGAGTTCGTGTATTTCAGGTATCTTCGACAAATACCTGCATCTTACCCAGAGGAGACGGCACTGGAACAGTGTTGCAAACACAACATCCCATTGAAGTTCCATCTGAAAAAGTGCATGCCACAGCTCTCCAGTCTGTGTGGGCAATTACCCCACATCAGGGTATCAAACCCAGAGTAATATTGCTGAAGGAGCTGGAGCAACGCGATGTATCACTGGAAGGAGATGACACTGCTGCTTTTCTCCCCTGTCACAGGTTGGCTCCTTGGGCTTTGTAGTCTTGTGCTGTACCCTTGTGCCCTGGGTACAGCTCTGACACACCAACACGCAAATACTGAGATTTGGTCAGCCTTGACTGTCACTAACTCATCTGTTTTTTGTATCAAGGGAAGATGAGCAGCTGCAGATCTTTTGGTACCTTGTTTCCGTGGCATACCAACCCCAGCAGCTGTACTATAGAACTACACTGTGCTACATGATTTTGGTGATAATGTCTCTCATTGCTCTCTCTCCTGAGTAGGTAATGGCTGTTATCTGCCAATGAATATCACAAACCCAACTGATGGGGGACTGTTTCCTTCCTCGACGTCAGAAACGCTGCTTCGACTTTGAAGCAACATTTCCAACTTTGTCAGCTCCAGGAGAAGCGGTCTCTTGAGCGAGAGGGTGCAATGTGGGAAAGTAACAGAAGATTGGCGAGGAGGACTGTAAACACGCCCAAGTGACTTGCACCTGGGGTGAGGACAACACATCTATCACACTAATTGTTGTTCAACCTTGTGTGCTCACAAGTGGGATATCTGCACTTAGATAACGTAAAAAATCATTTCTCAGTGTGGACTCAAAAACGTTGCCTTGTTATTTTGTGTGGCAGTGTTTTGCTCTGTTATCAGGTCGTTTGTAATCTTTTAGTTATTTGTCACCTATGTAATGGCATCTCAAAAATCACAGAGGTCAGACCATCTCAGGATGGTGGGAGGCCACTGTTGACCATTGTGCATTGGGTTATGTTATGGGCCATTTAGCAAAGGAGGGGATGTCTCTTGAGAATTTGTATATACCAATGTCAGGAGCCTAGCATTCTTCCTCCCCAGGTGCAGGACCTTGCACTTGCTTTTGTTGAACCTCATTAGGTTCTTCTCTGCCCAGCTCTCCAGCCTGTCCAGGTCACGCTGGATGGCAGCACGGCCCTCTGGGGTGTCAGCCATCCCACCCAGTTTGGTATCATCAGCAAACTTGTTGAGGATACACTGTGCCCCCTCATCCAGGTCATTAATGAATATATTAAACAAAATTGGACCGAGTATTGACCCCTGGGGGACACCGCTGGTTACAGGCCTCCAACTAGACTCTGTGCCGCTGACCACAACCCTCTGAGTTCTGTCCCACAGCCAACTCTCAGTCCACCTCACTGTCGCCTCATCTAGCCCATACTTCCTCAGCTGGCTAATTTGAGCAGAGCAATGAAGTTAGTCGTAGGAGTACCAGAAAGGTAAGTGCTTGAACCGGTAAATAGCAAATAGCGAGTTCCCCCCAAATCGTGTGTGTGTCAAACCTGTCAAAGTTTTATTGCCAAATGTTGTTTGGCAGTACTTTCCAAGTGGCTCTTTTTGGTAAACATAACTTTTCAGGAGATTCAGGGTTGTGTGTGGCAAAACGCATGCCTCTGTCTGCGTGCCCCACTCCACAAACGTCCAGCAGCGGGGCTGTTGGTCCCCACTCTGGGTATTGCCACAGTGGTGCTGCGATATTGTCCTGGTTTGAGCGACTCGGGGCTAATTTCTCTTCTAATACTTGGGGAAGGTTGCACTTTTAGAAGACTCTAGTGTCTGAGCTTGTGAAAATATTTACTTTCTAGCCAGCTATGGTGTGTGGATTTCAAGGTCTCACTGTTTTCGAGCTAGCCAGGTGCAGGGATGAGGAGGAGCGAGACCCGGGCACTTGACCCAAGCTGGCCAACAGGATTATTTCATACCATCAGCATCACACTCGCTATAAATTAGAAAGTTCACTGGGAAGTTCTCTCTCTCCCTTGATGGCTGCCATCCTGAGAGCTGCGTATTCTGTATGGGTATCGGGATCAATATTGGTTCTTTAGCGCTTTGAAGGAGGCAGGTGGTGAAAGGCAGGAGGGGAAACCAGGGTGACCTGGAGGAGGGATACAGATCTCTCTTGGGTCCTGAAGAAAAGCAGCCTCTGCCTCCGCTTTGTGATGCGGGCTTCAAGGCAAAATGAGGAAACTGCCCTGGCGCAGGCTTTCCTGGGAAAATGCTGCCAGCGTTTGTGGGGAGGCCGAAGTCCAGGGCCAGCAGCTGTTGCCAAAGCGCAGGTGTTCTCCAGTGGGGCTGTAGCTTAGCCACAGGGCAGCCCTACGAGAGGCATTGCTGGGGCAGTGAGCTGGACAAGTCACTAGCTGGGCTTCTGTTGCAAGCCCTGGAGTGTTTGGGTGTTTAGTTTGGGGTCTGAGACCTGCTGTGGCTGGCAGCTCTCTGGGGGACTGTTGTTGTTGGGACGGACACGACACTGAACATCAAGTTGCAGCAATCCAATTTCTTCATTTAACAAGCAGTGCTTTTTTATATTCTTTTACCCAGGTGCTTATCTATGCATATATTCAGCATTCTACTTTTGCCCAATACGCTTTCACATCACACGCTGTTCGTGCTCTGGTCAAAGCCAGGATGTTTGCCAACCCTTATCCTTTTACTTAGCTCTTCTCAGGACTCCCCAGTCTCTTCAAGGGTACACGGATATCTGCTCAAGGTTAATGTTAAACTTGCATTCTGATCCCTTGGACCAGCCGAGGTTTCCCACAATTCCCCCTTTTTGTATTTGTGCTACAAATGCTGCCCCCATCACCCGCTGCAGGGCCCTTTGCAGTAGGGAGATGAGACATGGCACCATCATTAGCACAACTACAATTATCAACAATATTATTAATCCTGCTTTGACCTTTGAAACCAGCCATCCCGAGAGTCCCCAGTTTTGCAAAAGGTGATCAAAAGAGAAGAACCCATCCTCTTCCTTTAACTTTTTTGTTCGTTCCATTAACTCTTGTATGCGCGCATGAATGGATTGAGAATGGTCCGATAAGTTCATGCAGCACATCCCATCAAAATCTTGACAACCATGACCTTGAGCCAGCAACAAAAAATCTATTGCAGCTCGATTCTGCAGTGTGGCATGTCTGACTGAGTCTACATCTAGTAGTAAACTACTTAAAGCTGAAGATGTAGCATTAGATTGCTTGGCCAGCCAACACCCAAGCTTGTTAAGCGTAGCGAGCGCTTTAGCTGATGCCACTCCGGGGGCTAAAAAGGATGCCGCGATTATTAGGTCTCACAGCAGCACTTTTGCTCCAGGACCCACCCGTTCCTGGGTCACAAGGGAACCAAAGTGCCGAAGAAGGGGTGGCACCACAGCAGGAGTATCATCAGCAAACTGCAAAAAGTTTAATACATATACAGCTTTAGTTAATCGTGCTTCAGGGCTTTCCCCTATCATTCCCCCTTTTTGTTTTTTGCAAAGGCGTTTTAGAGTCCCGTGTGCACACTCAACAATACTCTGACCCGTGGGTGAGTGGGGGATGCCTGTGACATGTGTCACGCCCCAGAGTTGTAAAAAACAAGCTACCTTAATTGCCTTGGCCGTTAATTTCTCTTGGCCAAGGGGCAACTGATCAGCCCACACCGGTTTTTCTGTTAGCCATTTTAGGGCTAAAGTGTGTTGAGAAACACCCTGCAATACAGTGGCCCCGACTAAAAATCCGTAGTTATGCGAACTCCCCATTGGCCTAAGCAGTCCCTTCCCCATAGGTTTAAAGGAGTCGAGGTCACATATGGCCGCACTGTAGCCCTTTGCCCTTCTGAGTTTACAATCACAATAGGGTTAGTGGACATATAACTGTTGGCAACTCCTCCGAGTCCTGCCCCTCCCAAGGCATTGGAGGTTAATGGCCAAGCAACAGGCCACTCCCGTAAAGAGATGATCGTCACATCTGCTCCAGTGTCTAATAATCCAGTCAGTCGGATCTTCTTGGGGGTGGCATCGTTAAGTTCAAGAACACAATGCATTTGTGGGCGTTGATTAGATACTCTTTGCACCCAATAGACTTGTGGCTTTCCTGTAGAGCCAAAACCACCATTACCACATGTAACGTTCGTTCGTGGAACACAACTTTGAAATGGGATTAACTGAGCAAGTCGAGTTCCCTTCTCAATAGTCACAGGTGGTGTAGCTGTTGATACCATGGCACATATTTGTCCTGTGTAATCAGCATCAATCACTCCGACATGTACCATGAGGCCTTGTAAGGTGGTACTAGATCTTCCTATCAGTAAGGCACTTAAACCTTTGCCAGTTGGTCCCCAAGCGTCCAGGGGCACCTTGTGTACCTCTTTACTACAGGAAAAGCAGCAGGCTCGGCAATTTCAGTACTAGGAGACTCGGCATGAGAAAGTGAAACAGGTATTTTCTCTGACAAGTCCCATTCACCCAATTCCATCGCTTTTTGCTTCACCTCCTCCAAAATCGGACAGGGTTTTGGGGTTTAACCGTCACTTGAACTGGTGGTAAGTCCCAAGTTTGGGGATACTTTGAACAACAGAGAGGACCCCCTTGTTCTATTTGCGATTTTACATCAATTGGAGAAGGCCAAGGAGGAGGTGGGGCAGAAGGGACAGAAACTGGAGGAGAATTGCTCCAGTCAATCAAATTGCTTTCCTCCTCATTGTCCGATTCAGGGGGCAAAGGTGGATAAGGGAACAGTGGATTAGGAGGTTCACAAGGGATGGGCACCTCCTCCGGAGGGGTCTTTTGGACCTCTTCACTGCTTTTGATTTGGTCTCTAGGCAATACAAATCCCGATCAGTTAGCACCTTCACTTGCAGCTTGGTCGCGAGGTAATACATATTTATATTGTTTATCTTTTGTGTTCATCGGGATCAGTCCTTTATTTTCCTGAGCAGCAATCTCCTGCCCCTTTAAATCATCAACACGAGGTTTAGAGACAAACGGCGCAGGGGCTGCGGATGGCTGTTCACAACCTCCTGCTAAATCTCTCTGCTCCTTAAAGTTCTTTAATGTCTCTAATAAAAGTTGCCACGTAGTTAACAACTCAACAGCCGTTTTTGAGCCGCGCGTAGCTTCCTCAAATAAAGTCTGCCCTAGCTTTGTCCATTGCGTTATACTAAATGCTGTAAGCGACGTTACTTCTACTCCCTGTTCTTTTCCCCAAAATACCATTTTTCACAAAATCACTTCAGGGAGGATTACACCTTGCCATTTCAACATTCTAGCATTCTAGAATAGCATATATTCAGCATTCTACTTTTGCCCAATACGCTCTCCCATCACACGCTGTTCATGCTCTGGTCAGAGCCAGGATGTTTGCCAACCCTTATCTTTTTACTCAGCTCTTCTCAGGACTCCCCAGTCTCTTCAAGGGTACACGGATATCTGCTCAAGGTCAATGTTAAACTCGCATTCTGATCCCTTGGACCAGCCGAGGTTTCCCACAGGGGACAAGAGTCCCCTGGTCCATGGTGCTGCACTGCCTCAGCTAAGCAGCGTTGGGTTTTGTTTGCAGTACAACCTGTGCAAAGTGAGGAAGATCTTCATGGGCACCAAAGGAATCCCTCATCTGGTCACCCACAATGCCTGCACCATCCGCTATCCAGACCCCCTCTTCAAGGTGAATGATATGGTCCAGACTGACCTGGAGACAGGCAAGATCACAGATTTCATCAAGTTTGACATAGGTGGGTCTTGCACCCCATGTGGCAGTTCCCCACTGTGGAAAGCAGTACAGAAGTACAAATGCCAAACAGCTTTCCTCTAAAATAGAGAAGCAGTGGTTGCAGTCTTCGGAAAGGGGTGGTTTCCCAAGAAACCACCTGGAGCAGGGTTTCCTCCCGTGTAGGAGGTGTTTGGCATAGGGACTTGGAGGGATTCCAAAAGCAAGCAGGCACCAGGTAAAAGCAATGAGCTGGTGGAGGGGTTGCTTGGGTCTTGGGACCAGAGAGCTCTTTGGCTCCTTGAAGTGTGCCAGTGTTCCTGTGGGACACGCAGGTGTCCCCAGGTGCTCTGGTGGCCGCTCCGTGGGCCAGTGTGGCCCTGTCGCTGCCCTTCTCCAGTGGTGCTCCTCAAGGAGCCAAGCAGAAGGCCTTCACCACGGCTCCTGGTGCCAGCTCTTCTCACACCTGTATTCCGTGCCAACTTGGGCCGTATTGGAGTGATCACCAATCAGGAGACACCCGGGGTCATCATAGAATCATAGAATCATAGAATCAGTGAGGTTGGAAGGGACCTTTAAGATCATCAAGTCCAAAGATCATCATGGTTCACGTGAAGGATGCCAATGGCAATAGCTTTGCTACCAGGCTCTCCAACATCTTTGTTATTGGCAAAGTAAGGCTGCGCGGGCACAAGGCGGGTGGGTGCTCTCCTAGCTCCCCAGGGCTCGGTGCTGGGGCCGGTTCTGTTTAATGTCTTTATCAATGATGTGGAGGAGGTGATCGAGTGCAGCCTCGCTAAGTTTGTAGAGGACACCAAGTTGGGTGAGAATGTTGATCTAGTGGTGGGTAGGAAGGCTCTACAGAGGGATCTGGACAGGCTGGCTGGCTGGGCTGCAGACGATGGTATGAGTTTCAACAAGGCCAAGTGTCAGGTCTTGCACTTGGGTGACAACCCCATGCAGTGCTACGGGCTTGGGGAAGTGTGGCTGGAAAGCTGCCTGGCAGAAAGGGACCTGGGGGTGTTGGTCAATAGCCATCTTTCTCCTGAGATGGGCCAGGCACAGACAAGCATTGGGGGAAAATTGTCATCTTTTATTGGCCTCAGAAAGCCTCCATAGCCGAGCGGAGGCTGGCAGCACGATGTCCTCAGGGCAGATGAATGTCTGGGGCGCTGTCCATGCACCCATCCTTCGGTTGCCTGGATGCTGTGCAGGCTCAGGGCCAGGTGCCATCTCTGGGGACCCGCCTGGCACTGGCAGCAGGACACTACTGTTCTTTCTGTCCCGCTATGCAGGTACAGCGGAAAGCCCTACGCAGAGCCCTGAGCGCCCTCCTGAAGAAGGAGGGCCGTCGCTGTCGAGCCGGGGTGTGTGGCAGGGCCACGATGCCTGCGGGGAACAGAGAGCTGTAGGTGAGGGGCTGGGCAGGCAACGGGCAAGCCACTGCCAGCCCCCTGCCACCGAGGCGGTTCCCCAGGGAGGGGTGGCCACAGCACGGCCAGTCCCCGTGTGTGCAGTGCTGCCGACCTGCCCTGGGTGCCACTCGCCGGGATGAGCAGCACCCAGCCAGGCCTGCCCTCGGCTCAGGGACCTACCTGGGACATCCTCCGGCACGTCCCTGCAGCTGCAGGAGGGCTGTGCACCGCCTGGATGCTCGGAGAGCGCCTGCAGGGGAAGAGCAAGAGCAGAGGTAGGGGAGGGAGGGGATGTCAGCGGGAGACCTGGAGGGCACCAGGCAGCAGCCTGGGCGCTGTGCCTGCCTTTGGCAACTCAGGATGCCCGGTGCTGGCCACGTGCGCCTGGCTCACCTGGTGCTGAGGTTCCCGAGCCACGGGAGAAGCTGCTGCACCTCCCTGGTCGTCTGCGGCTGGGGCGAGAGGGGCTGTGCTGGCCTCTACGTGAGGCTCTGCAGCCAAGAGACGCTCGGTGTCTTGGTGTGCTGCAGGTGTTCTCGCAGCCGTCTCTGCATCCGCGCTCTGTGCCTGCTCCTGCTGGATCACAAGCACAGCACCGGCCACGGCCTCCCGCACAGTGTGCCAGGCAACGTCCTGCAGAGCCTCCTCATATGCTGTGGGGCTGTGCGGGGCAGGTGCCTGGCTCTCTGCCTCTTCTGCTGGGGCAAAGTGGGGTGCGCCAGCATCTGCCGGAGCGTTTTGGAGCACTGAAGCAGCCACTTCATCCTCCTGCGCTGCCGGGGAGACAACAGCTGTGCTGTCCTCTCCATGAGCCTCTGCGGTCACCGGACCCTCGGTGCCCTGAGGTACTGCCGGGGTTCTTGCTGCCTGTTCTTGTTGGAATACAAGCACAGCGCTGGCCACAACCTCCCTCACAATGCACCAGGCTGCGTCCTGCAGTGCTGCCTCGTAGCCTGCGGGGTTGTGTGGGGCAGCTGCCCGGCTCTTTGCCTCTGCTGCTGGGGCCTGCTCGCCAAAGGCAGAAGCTGGCTCCTCTGCCTCCTCTTGTGCCACAGGAGCGAGTGGTGCGCGCTGCCCCTCTTCCTCAGGAGCTCCGGCCAGGCCAGAAGCTGTTGGTTCAATGTCCCTGGGACCATAGCTGGGACTTTGCAGATCCCCAGCTCTGTCTCCGGTCCCCTCTGTGTCCATGCTGCTGGGCCAGCCAGGCCCCTCCTGGGGACTAGAGTGGGCATCCTGGAAGAGCTCCTGGACCAAGGAGTTGTTGACACAGATGCTGGGGATGTTGATGTCTTCCCCCTGGGTCAGCTCTTTGTCACTGTCATTCTGACACTCCTCCTCAGCCAAGGCCTTTTCCTCTGGGCAGTCCTGCTGACACTGCAGGCTGGCATTCCTGAGCTGGGCCAGACTGTGCCCGGTGTGGGCCAGGAAGCTCCTCCCCAGCTCCTCCGGAGCCTGCATCTTGATGGATAGGATGTCGAGATGCTCTGCAGAATCCTGGTGGTGCACCCCCGGTGATCTCTTGTAGAGGTCGCACCTGATCCACATCGCCCACATTGCTGGGTTGTGCTCCGCTGCGTGTCCCCAGCACCCTGGCCTCATATGCTGTCCCCGGGCCACTGGTGCAGGGCCCCTGACGGCAGCATCAGTGTCCCCCCCATGCATGGGGATCAGGCGAGAGCTGAGCTGCAGGAGCCTTGCTCCCATTGACACCTGGACCTCGTCTGTTCTTGCTGTTATTGACAGGGCCCTGTTACGTGCCCAGTCCCACGGTGCCACTGCCTGCTGGCTGTGACTCCAGCTCCCGCGGAAAACCTTGCCTGGGACCTCACTGGTGAGGCACGGAGCTGTCCCCTTCACAGCTGGTGTATAGGCCGCAGAGCTCTGCGTGGCAGGCCTGAATCTCCTGACCCTCGCAGGTCTGCCCCGCTCACCGCAGGTGCCCCAGGGAGGTGGGACTGGCTGTGGGTGTCTGATGGCTGCACTGCTGCTGGCCGTGTCCCATGCCCCGGCAGAAGGTGCAGCGGGTGCTGCTGGCAGAGCAGGCAGCCTGCAGCGGGTGCTGTCAGCTGCTGGTAGCCGAGCTGCGGGTGCGTATCTGGGTGCCGCTGCCCGCCCGGGCAGAGTCTCCAGTTTCTCCACGATGCTGGGCAGTACCATCGGGTTGCAGGGCAGTGCCTCCATGTGTGCCACGCTGTCTGTCTGCAAAAGAAGCTGAGGAGAGAGGCTGTGAGACGGTGGCCCTTGCCCCCCTTGTAACAGCTGGAAGAGCTCCTGTGTCTGGGCTCCCCCGCCAGCCCCCAGGGCAGCGCTCAGCCCCACAGGCAGCTGCCGCCCTGTTCCCACAGCCGGCTGGGAGAGGGCTGGTCCCCGCAGGAGCATCCCCGGCATGCCCAGGCAGCCTGCTGGGCATGGCACAGGGGGTCCAGCTTGCTACAGGGGCCGAGCCCGCCTGTCCTCTCCTGCACCTCCCACCTGCCCGTTGGCAGCTCCCCAGGGTCGGGAAAACATTCAGCCCCATCTCTCGCAGGTTCCCTACCTGTGCGTGGCGACTCCCAGCGGCCTGCAAGCTCTCTGGGCAGTGCAGGTCTGGCAGCCTGACCCCGTGGAGGGACGAGGCTGGGCTCTGCCTGCCCTGCGGTGCTGGCGTTGGTGGCCTCTGGCCCACCTGCGGGCAGAAGAAGAAGAAGGCATGGGATGGAGGTGGCTGCCTTGGCACAGTGGCCCCCAGAGTGCCATCCAGCCCGGCCTCGGCACCAAGGCAGCTCGGTGCGGCCCCGTCCCACCAGCAGCCTCTCCCTCCTGCCCTATCCCTCACCTGGCGCCTCTTCTGCAGGCTCAGCAGCCCTTTGTTGGGCTGAGATGGCATGTTCGCCTCTCTGTCCATGGGCGTCTTCGGCCGTAGAGCTGCCGTGGGCACCCAGGGAAGATGCTGCCTCCTGAGGCAGGTGCTCTCCTGGGAGTGGGCACCCCAGGGCTCTGGCCCCTTCTATACCCCACGGTCACCGTGGCCACCCGTGTCACAATGGCTGCTGGGCATGATGCGGTGCCCCCATCACAAAACGCTGGCAGTCGCCATGGTGATGCCCATGCCCGTGACCGGCTGGGACCAGCTTGGACTGGTTGTGCCATGGCTCCGAGGTGGCCATGCCCGGCATGGGTCAGCCCCTGCTCTCCCCTCAGAGAGGCCCTGGGAGGCCCGAGCCAATGCCTCCTGCACAGCCCGGTGCCAGCGGCCTCTGCAGAGCTCAGACCTGGGTGCCTTCAGCAGCTCGGAGTGCCACCGCCCTGGGCCTTGTCCCCCGGCATTGCTCCTGTCCGGCTCCTGGAGGTGTGCCAGCGTTCCTGCGGGACATGTAAATAGAGCCCGGTGGTGAACTGGTTGAGCCTGGTGATGAACTGGATTTTCCTCCCCCTGAACTTACTGGCCTGTCTGGATCTACTGGCTCTCCATGACAGCAACCATCAGACAGGCACCAGGAGCATGTTCGGTGTCTGCGCAGCTGTCGCACTGCTGGCTGTTGGCCGCCTCTTTGCCCTCAGCTGCCACAATGCTGAGCTCTGCACTGCCAGACAAGCTGATGCCGACACCACACGTGAGCTGTGATGGGGTCCTGCGATGGGTGTCACCCCCCTGAGGGACCGGGAAAGGGTCATGGGGACACCCTGACCTGCTGCTACAGGATGAGTGGCCCCCCCTGGGTGGCTGGTGACCCCCAAAGCATCCTTGTCCCCAGTGCCTCTGTGGTGGCAGGGGGGGTTGGAAGCATGTGGGGAGGTGTATTCTCCCTATTTAAAAAAAAAAAAAAGGTGTTTCTGCAGATCCCCACCCTTCCTCTGCATGTTTTTTTTTGGGGGGGAACCTACTCCAGATCTGCCCCCTGCCCAGCACGGGGCTCTGTGCACGTGCGAGTTGCACGGTGGAACCGCGTTGTCCCGCGCAGCGGTGCCAGAGTCAGGCTCACATGAGTGTTCCTGGTACACGGGGCGTTTCTGTGCACACCCGCTGTTGTGTTGCACAATCGCCCCTGGTGCAGGGTGGGGGTTCCGTGAGCACCAATGCTTCTGTTGCACAATGGTCCCTGGTGCACGGGGGAGTTTCTGCATCCACAGACACCGCACGAACACGCGCCAGCACCACACTCCGCCCGTTCCGCTCCCGAGCCCTAGCGGCTCTGCCCCGGGCAGCGCGGTACAGCGGGGACGGCGTGAGGCGTCGTGCGGATGCGCACCCCAAGGGAATGGCACGGGGACTACAACTCCCGCGTGCCCCGCGCCGCCAGCCGGCCGAAACCGCACTCGAGGCTGTGAGTGGGGCTCTGTGTGTGTCAGAGTGGGCGATGGTGTCATTTGGGGCAGCCCAAGGTCACCGGGGGTGGGGGGTGGGGGGCAGTGCTGCGGTGGAGGAGCAGGTGAGTGGGGGATGGGGAGGGTCATGCGGGGGTCGCTCCAAAAGAGGTGGGTCACAGCCCCAAAATGTCTGGAAGTTCATGGGGGGATTAAATACCATTAAAACCTGTGAATGTGGGCGTGAGGCACTGAAATGGAGAAAAAGCCCTTATTTTAATCTATGTTGATAAATGAGCATTCATTTATGTATATCGAAGGAGTTCAAAATAAAAACCTACTCTAAAAAAAAACATCTACTCTATTATATAGGAGAAAGGTTAACAAAACTGCCACCTTAGACTTCCGGAGGGCAAATTTTAATCTGTTCAAAAGACTGCTAGACAGAATCCCTTGGGAGGATGCCCTGATGGATACAGGAGTCCAGGAAGGATGGACATACTTCAAGAAAGAAGTCTTAAAGGCACAGGAGCAGGCTGTTCCCATGTGCCGAAAAACAAGTAGGCGGGTGTCCTGGTTTGAGAGACACAGGACTAATTTCTCTTCTAATGCTTGGGAAAACTGCACTTTCAGAAGACTCCAGTGTCTGAATTTGTGAAAATATTGACTTTACAGCCAGATATGGTGTGTGGGTCTCAAGGTCTCAGTGTTTTCAAGCTCGCCAGGTGCAGGGATGAGGAGGAGCGAGACCCGGGCACTTGACCCAAGCTGGCCAACAGGATTATTTCATACCACCGACGTCACACTCATTATAAATTAGAAAGTTTGCTGCGAAGTGCTCTCTCTCTCTCCCTTGATGGCTGCCATCCTGAGAACTTCGTGCCCTGGTGCCGGAGCCCTGAGGCCTTCCCTTCCTCCTGAAGCCGTAGCGCTTGCAGTGTCCCACATTTGCTGTCCACTGCTGGGAGTGCACAGCTTCCTACTGATAGAATTGGCTGAGTATAATCTTTGCATATTCTGTACTGGTGTTGGGATCGATATCAGTTCTTTAGTGCTGTTAATGTTAATTATCTAATCTTATTCTATTAAATCTGTTTATACTTCAGCTCTCGGGTTTTCTTGTTTTTCCCAATTTCCCTTTCCCAGGTGGGGAGGGGTCATCGGGTGATAGAATGATTGTCTAAATGACAACAGATTGTTATGGGTCTCTCAAACCATAACACTCCTGAAGACACCATTGCAAACTGAAATTAACATCACCGTGCACCAGTTATTCTTTATGTTGTCTCTATTTTTTCAGTCTTTCCCTGTCTGTTTTGTGCTGGGGTTGTGTCTTTCCGGTGGCCAGAAATGGCCTTGTCATTACAATTCTCAGAGAAGGACTGGCAGTGTAACGTGCTCTTGTTGTTGTTTCCCCAGCATCATCTTTTTGCCACTCCAGCATCTTTTTGGTGGAAAGAACTGACCTGGAAGCACTGATTGTTGTGGAAAGGTAAACTTGTAGTGTGACTGTTTGGTGGTATTGTTTCTTGTGTAACTCTGCTTTTCACATGGCTTGTCTCAGCTAGTGAATGCTTTAAGTGAAATGCTACTTTGTTTATGTTTCCAAATTGATGTACTGAAGGTGTTGGGTTGGAATGTGTTTTTCTGCACAACCTAGAGTTTTGGGGAAAAGAGCAACAAGCTTTAAGATTTTGATCCTTGCGTGTCACAAAGTGGCAATGTGACTTTGAAAAACTGTTCTATGGGATTCTAATAAAAGAAGCAGCAACTTGGAACTTGGTGTTATTTTAATCAGTTTTTAATCAGTCTTACCCCGGCAGAAAACACTCATTCCCTCCAAGAAGCAGCAGAGGTTTCTAGTATGAGCCGGGCCTCTGCTTCCCAGCATGAAAAAAGTCAAGATTGGTGAAGATACGGCGGCCTTGTGGAAGGAAAGGGAAAGGTACTGGAAGCAGAGGAGCCGCAGCAAGGCAGCGGGGCTGCGTCTGGGGGCCTCTTCCCGCTCTTGCCCTCGGCATCCCGTCGGGGCGGGAAGAGGCGGACGCCTCCAGCGGCGCCTGTGCTGTCGGCACCGGTGACTCGGGGCCCGATGCTCCTGGCTGCCGCCGTCAGTGCCACCGGCCCCGAGCTCGCTGGCGGGAGCAGTCGGGGCGGGAAAAGGCTTCTGCGTTGCTCCTCTTGCGCAGACGTGGCTGTGCTACTTACCCGCCCCGACGGGGGCTCCCCCGGCCGGGGGCTGCCCCTCCTGCCGCTGCCTGTGCCGCTGCGCTGCGCTGCGGGGGCTGCTCTGGGCGGCCCCTCGGGCTCCTTTCGCTCCGCATCGGGCAACCTGCGGCGCTCGGTGACTCCCGGGCGCAGCCCCGCAGGGCTCTGCCCGCCCCGCGGTGGCCCCACCGCCCTCCCAGCGGGGGAGAGGGCGGGTACGGACGGGACGGTGTGTGCGGCACAGAGCCCGTGCGGCGGGGCCCGGGGCAGGCAGGAGGGTCCGGCCGTGCCCCCCGCCGGCTGCCCCGCCAAAGGGGGATGGCCGCCGGGACGGAGCCGGCCCCAGCCCAGCCCAGCCCCGGGGCTGCCCCGACGCCCGGACAGCGGGGACCCGAGGGACACCGAGCGGCTGCCCCGGACCGGCCGGGACCTCGGGGCAGCGCAGGAGGGGAGCGCCCCGCGGCCGCTTCCCGGGGCGGCTCGGCCCCTCCGCCCGCCGCTCCTCTGCCCGCCCTGCGCCAGCCCGGCCCCGCCGCCGCGCTCGGGGACGGCCCTGACCGGCCGAGAGGGGCCGCGAGATGACGAGCCGATCCGAGCGGGGCCGAGTGTTGCCGAGCGGAGCCGAGCGGCAGCCGGTACCTCTCGCCACAGCCGCTGGCGAGACCTGGGCGTTGCCCGGGCAACGGCGGGAGGCTCAAACGCGCCGCAGCGGAGGGAGCGGCCGGTGGCCGAGGGAGCCGCTCCGGGGCCGGCCCGCTCCGCGGCGGAGAGCAGCGCAGCGCAGCGCAGCGCAGCGGCGGGTGTCGTCCCGCGGGGCCGCGGCCACCCCCGGCCCTGTACCGAGCAGCCAGAGCGTGGGGCGGCAGGGGCCTGGCCGGGCGTCGCCGCCCTGCCGGCTCAAGAGGTGAGCTCGGTCGGTGGCCGTCGCCCTCCGGGAAGGAGCTCGGCTGTGGCATCCGCCGGCAGAAAGCCGTGTCCGCTGCGCTCGGCAGGATGGATGTGGCGGCCCAGGCGGAGCTCCCAGGAGAACCCGCAGCCGGCCAGGCCGCAGGGCGAGGCGGGGCCTGTCCCTGCTGAGGGGCGGCAGCGGGGAGAGCAGCCGTGAGGGGGGAGCAGGGGGACGGTGCGCTCGGCCTGGCGGCAGAGCCGGGGGGGAAGGAGAAAGGCTGAGGAGCAGCCGGGAGCGTGAGCGAGAGAGAGAGGGGCCGCTGGAGCCACGCTCTGCCCTCCCGGAGACGGGGACGGGAACAGAGGACCGGATCTGCCGGGCAGACCCTCCTCTTGGGGAAGTCTGCTGCCCCCCTGGGCCCGGGTTAAGGACGTCACTAGGAAACTTCCCGGCCTGGTACGGCCCTCGGACTATTGCCCAGCGCTGCTCTTCCCTGTGGGTGGCCACGAAGCCACAATGCGTAGTCCGAGGGCGATCTGGAGAGACTTCAGGGTCTTGGGATGGGTGGTAAGGGAATCTGGAGCACCGGCTATTTTTCCTCTCTCCTTCCAGTTATGCGCAGCGACACTGGAAGGAACAGACGGACCTGGTCTCTTAATACATGGCTCCGTGGCTGCTGTCACCGCCACAATTTTCATTTTTTTTTTTTTTTTTTTTTTTTTTTCACAAATAGGGTGGCCTCCATGGTGCCAGGCCTGCTGGGGTCAGATGGGATTGAGCTTTCTGAAAGGGGGAAGAGGGTCTTTGCTCAGGAGCCAGTGGGGCTCATTGGCAGAGCTTTAAACTAGACTTGAAGGGGTCAGGGATAGGATCAGGCTTGAAGGGGTCAGGGATAGGATCAGGCTTGCCCGTGACAAGCTGCGGGAACATGCTAAGGTCAGGGGGACGGGGCGCCAGCGAGGACCCTCAGCCTGTTGGTCTGAGACGTGCTGGGTGCAGCACACTCGGAGTCTTATGGAGATGAGCCAGGGGCTTCTGACGGAACAGAAGCCAACAGGGAAACATCAGTGAAATCACAGTGTCATAGAATCATTTGGGTTGGAAGGGACATTTAGAGGTCCTTTAGAGGTTGAGGCCAACCCCCTGCAATGAGCAGGGATGGGGCATCTGGGAAGATTATGTTTTTTGATGATGAGGGTGGGGAGACACTGGCCCAGGTTGCCCAAAGAGGTGGGAGATGGCCCATACATGGAAACATTCCAGGTCAGGTTGGATGGGGCTCTGAGCAACCAGATCCAATTGAAGATGACCCAGACCATTCTATGATTAACTACCGCTTGGAAAAAACATACAAAGGAAAACTGAGTTAGAATCAGGTTAGGCTGATTCACACGGGGACTGGAGACGCAAAGAGTAAGGAAGACCCTCCCATTGAGTCATGAGGTTCAGAGTGGATCCCCTTGCCTTCTAAACTCCTTATGGAGCCCCGGTCTCACACTTGGAGAACAGCTTATGTCTAACGGAATTACCTATACAATGTTTGCAATAATATTGAGTAGCTGCATGGATTAGTAATGTCTCATTAGTACTAATTCAGCACGCTCTCAGTCACTTACTGAGGATCTGCCGCAGCTAAGGCATCTCTCCGCCTTGGGTGAGGAAGGCTCTCAGTCTCAGGTAAGGAATCTCTAACCTTGAGAGTCGCCGCTGCCCACGGGGAGAGTCGCCTGGCGTGCAGTCCAGCTGCCATTCAGGGAGAGGTCAAATTGGGCTCCTCCTGACGGTGATATTTATCGAGGGGAGTAGTTGGCTGCTAGGCGATAGCACAGACGAGAGAGATGTCTTTTGTTTAGCTCGGGTATCTCGTTCTGTACTTTGGTTACCTTGCATTTTTAGGGTTTGAAACCACCTTTAGTTCTTAAAGCAAGCAAACAAATGAACTTCTCCTGTACAACAGAATTTTACATTGTGTAACAGTTCTTTGGTTCCTTTTCCTTTCAGAATTCCTCCAAAGAAAAGGAGTGTGACTTTAGTCCAGCATCCCTTAGTGTGGGCTGTAGCCAAGTGAGATTCTGTAAGTAAAGAATTCCTGGATTGTTTCATTCAGTTCGGTCATATTAGACTGCTTGCCCTCACTATCCCTTGGCGGCACTTTTACAGCCCGACCAACACTGGGGCTCTGCGCTTTCCTTGCACCGTAACGCTCCCAACATTCTCTCCCACACTCGCCAGAGCCCCGCTCCAAAATGGAAAACATCCAGCGACTGCTCCTACACAAAAGGAGCAAGGATGGAAAGCTGTTCCTGCCTTCACCATCCCGTAGCAGCGCTTTCACAGGCAGCTAATGGCAGCGTGGGCTGAGGCTGAGGTCCCCAGCAGCACGGGTGGCCCAGAGGAGAGAGGTGTCTGTTGCGGATGGAGCGATGCACTTCACTCGTAGAGAGAAGCAGCGACACGTTTATTGATACAAAACAGGGATTTAACAAAGTTTGAGAGTAAATGCGACAGTGCTTTAGCAGGATTCGATTGCAAGGTACACTTGGTTATTTCCTGCATGGAGGACAGGGTCAGGCAGAACTGCCAGGGAGACCCTCCTGTTGGGCTGAGGTTCGGAAAGGAGCCCCTTGCTTTCTAACCTCCTTCTCAGAGAGGAGTCTGGGTGCGGCTGGATCCAATCCTGGTCCCAGACTGGGTCAACGGTTTATGTCTAAGGGATTATATATGTGCAATCAATCCTTTCTATCACTTAGCTAAGATTTCACAGTTTCGCATGATATTAGTCACTGACCGAGGATCTGTTGCGGCAAAGAATCTGTGAAGCTCGAGGAGTAACCTTGAGAGGCGTCCCCGCTCATGGGGAGATCCTGGTGTGCAGGGGAGCTCAAAGGGCTCTTGGGCTGTTCACTATTGATGTGGGTGAGATGATTGACCTATAGTCATATCTGCATATTGGCCACAGTACCAGCACTGCTCAAGTTAGCCCTTGGCTACTGTGGTGTTATGTGTTTCCCCGAAACCACATCGAGCCGGGGGCAGCCATCACATGTACACGTGCCCATTGTGACCACCACAGGTGTTAGTGCTTGGGCAGGGTCACGGGAGATAAAGGTCAGGTTGGAAGGTGGGGAGGGGGAGCACACCATCACAGTGTCAAGGAAGCGATGTTGGTGCAATACCGTTCCCTCCTCGACATATCTTTTCCAGCCACGTGTCCCTGGAGCTGTGGGATTCTCATACAGAACGCACACCCTAACCTAACCCTAATGGGAGGGTTGGATGGATCCAGGAACAGAGACCTATTGGCAAAACAGAAGGAAGCTTCCTTGGAGGAGTCTTGGTAGCTACATCTGATATCAGGTCCCTCAACTAGAGATCAAAAGTCTGTGGGAGATGCCTGGGAGGAGTCATGGGTTTGTCGCAGGGTAAAAAGCTTTGCCAAAAAGAGAAAAAACATTTCCCAATGAGAAAAAAAAATCACAGTTATCTCCCTTTGGAGAGTCTGGAGGTCCTACCAGAGATCTGAGGTCCCTAAAATACATGACAAAAGACAACACCAGAAGACTGGAAGGAGTCTAGGGTGAAACCCAGAGGATGGAACATAGTCCAAGGAGAAAAATCATATCAGCTATCTTCCCTGGAGGAGTCTGGGATTGGTACCCAGGATTACAGGGTCATAAACCAAAGGATAAACTGTGTGGGAGATGCCTAGGAGGAGTCTAAGGTGCATCCCGCAGGATGAACAATAGTCCAAGGAGAAAAAGGTATTTTCCCTGGAGGAGTCTGGGGTTCCTTCCCGGGATCACAGGGCCGCAAACCACCCGAATAAAGACTCAGGGACATAACTGCAAGGAGTCTTGGATACATCCCAGAGGATGGAGCATTGTACAAAGATAAAAATCACCTCAGGTATCTTCCCTGGAGTAGTCTGGGGTGCCTACCTGGGATTTCAGATGCCCAAACCACTGGAGAAAAGTCTGCGGGAGAACCCTGGGAGGAGTTCTGGGAAGATCCCATAGGATGGGCCACTGTCAAGAGAGAAAAATCATCTCAGGTATCTACCCTGGAGGAGTCTGGGGTTGCTACCCGGGATTACAAAGCCCTAAATTAACGGAAAAATGTCCGCGGGACACGCCTGGGAGGAATCTCGGGTGAATCCCAGAGGATGGAGCATTGTCCAAGGAGAAAAATCATCTTGGGTATCTTCCCTGGAGGAGTCTGGGGTTTCTACCCGGAATGACAGGGTCCTAAATCACCGAAAAAAAGACTCGGGGACACAACTGCAAGGAGGCTCATGTAAATCCCAGAGGATTGAGCATTGTCCAAGGAGAAAAATCATATTGGGTATCTTCCCTGGAGGAGTCTGGGGTTGCTACCCGGGATCACAGGGCCCTAGAGCATTGGAGAAAAGACTCGGGGACATACCTGCGAGGAGTCTCGGGTAGATCCCAGAGGATGGAGCATTGTCCAAGGAGAAAAATAATCTTGGGTATCTTCCCTGGAGGAGTCTAGGGTTGCTACCTGGGATCACAGGGCCCTAAACCCCAGGAAGAAAACATTCAGAAACAGAGCTGGGAGGAGTCTCGGGTGCATCCTGCAGGATGGACAATAGTCCAAGGAGAAAAATCATCTTGGGTATCTTCCCTGGAGGAGTCTGGGGTTTCTACCGGGGATCACAAGGCCCCAAACCACAGGAATGCTGTCTGCGCAAGATGCCTGGGAGGAATCTCGGATGCATCCCAGAGGATGGAGCATTGCCCAAGGAGAAAAATCATCTCGGGTATCTTCCCTGGAGGAGTCTGGGGTTGCTACCCAAGATTACAGGGCCCCAAACCACAGGAAACATGTCTGCGGGAGACGGCTGGGAAGAATCTAAGGTTCATCCCAGACGATGGAGCATTGTCCAAGGAGAAAAATCATCTTGGGTATCTTCCCTGGAGGAGTCTGGGGTTGCTACCCGGGATCAGAGGACCGCAAACCACCAGAATAAAGACTCAGGGACACACCTGCAAGGAGGCTCCGATGCATCGCAGAGGATGGACAATAGTCCAAGGAGAAAAATCATCTTGGGTATCTTCCCTGGAGGAGTCTGGGGCTTCTACCCGGGATCACAGGGTCCTAAATCACCGAAAAAAAGACTCGGGGACACAACTGCAAGGAGGCTCATGTGAATCCCAGAGGATGGAGCATTGTCCAAGGATACAAATCATCTTGGGTATCTTCCCTGGAGGAGTCTGGGGTTGCTACCCGGGATCACAGGGCCCCAAACCACCGCAATAAAGACTCAGGGCCATAACTGAAAGGAGTCTCAGATGCATCCCAGAGGATGGAGCATTGCCCAAGGATAAAAATCATCTCGGGTATCTTCCCTGGAGGAGTCTGGGTTTGCTACTCGGGATTGGGAGCTGACCTCTTCTCCCTGGCGACAAGTGATAGGACAAGAGGAAATGGGTTCAAGTTATGTCAGGGCAGGTTTAGATTAGATGTTAGGAAGCATTTTTTCACTGAAAGGGTTATTAAACATTGGAATAAGCTGCCCAGAGAGGTGGTGGATTCACCATCCCTGGAGGTGTTTAAGAAAAGGGTAGATGAGGTGCTTAGGGACATGGTTTAGGAGTGGTGGTGTTTTTATCAGGGTAGGGTAATGGTTGGACTTGATGATCTTAAAGGTCCCTTCCAACCTCACTGATTCTATGATTCTATGATTCTATGATTACAGGGCCCCAAACCACAGGAAAAATGTCTGCGGGAGACCTCTGGGAGGAATCTCAGATGCATCCCAGATGATGGAGCATTGCCCAAAGAGAAAAATCATCTTGGGTATCTTCCCTGGAGGAGTCTGGGGTTGCTACTCGGGATCAGAGGACCCCAAACCACCGGAATAAAGCCTCAGGGACATACCTGCAAGGAGTCTCCGATGCATCGCAGAGGATGGAGCATTGTCCAAGGATAAAATTCATCTTGGGTATCTACCCAGGAGGAGTCTGGGGTTGCTACCCAGGATGAGAGGACCGCAAACCACCAGAATAAAGACTCAGGGACATACCTGCAAGGAGTCTCCGATGCATCCCAGAGGATGGACCACTGTCAAGAGAGAAAAATCATCTCAGGTATCTTCCCTGGAGGAGTCTGGGGTTGCTACCCGGGATCACAGGGCCCTAAAGCATTGGAGAAAACTCTGCGGGAGACGCCTGGGAGGAGTTCTGGGTAGATCCCGCAGGATGGACCACTGTCAAGAGAGAAAAATCATCTTGGGTATCTTCCCTGGAGGAGTCTGGGGCTTCTACCCGGGATCACAGGGTCCTAAATCACCAAAAAAAAAGACTCAGGGACACAACTGCAAGGAGGATCATGTGAATCCCAGAGGATGGAGCATTGTCCAAGGATACAAATCATCTTGGGTATCTTCCCTGGAGGAGTCTGGGATTGCTACCGGGATGACAGGACCCCAAATCACCGGATAAAAGACTCGGGGACATACCTGCGAGGAGTCTCGGGTGAATCCCAGAGGATGGAGCATTGTCCAGGGAGAAAAATCATCTTGGGTATCTTCCCTGGAGGAGTCTGGGGTTGCTACCCGGGATCAGAGGACCGCAAACCACCAGAATAAAGACTCAGGGACATACCTGCAAGGACTCTCCGATGCATCCCAGAGGATGGACCACTGTCAAGAGAGAAAAATCATCTTGGGTATCTTCCCTGGAGGAGTCTGGGGTTGCTACCCGGGATGACAGGACCCCAAACCACCGGATAAAAGACTCGGGGACATACCTGCGAGGAGTCTCGGGTGAATCCCAGAGGATGGAGCATTGTCCAAGGAGAAAAATCATCTTGGGTATCTTCCCTGGAGGAGTCTGGGGTTGCTACCCGGGATGACAGGACCCCAAACCACCGGATAAAAGACTCGGGGATATACCTGCAAGGCGTCTCGGGTGACTACCAGAGGATGGAGCATTGTCCAAGGATAAAAATCATCTTGGGTATCTTCCCTGGAGGAGTCTGGGGTTGCTACCCGGGATCAGAGGACCGCAAACCACCAGAATAAAGACTCAGGGACATACCTACAAGGAGTCTCCGATGCATCGCAGAGGATGGACAACAGTCCAAGGAGAAAAAGCATCTTGGTTATCTTCCCTGGAGGAGTCTGGGATTGCTACCCGGGATCACAGGGCCCCAGACCACCGGAATAAAGACTCAAGGACATAACTGCAAGGAGTCTTGGATGCATCCCAGAGGATGGACCATAGTCCAAGGAGAAAAATCATCTTGGGTATCTTCCCTGGAGGAGTCTGGGGTTGCTACCCGGGATGACAGGACCCCAAACCACCGGATAAAAGACTCGGGGATATACCTGCAAGGCGTCTCGGGTGAATACCAGAGGATGGAGCATTGTGCAAGGATAAAAATCATCTTGGGTATCTTCCGTGGAGGAGTCTGGGGTTGCTACCCGGGATCAGAGGACCGCAAAACACCAGAATAAAGACTCAGGGACATACCTGCAAGGACTCTCCGATGCATCCCAGAGGATGGACCACTGTCAAGAGAGAAAAGCATCTTGGGTATCTTCCCTGGAGGAGTCTGGGGTTGCAAACCGGGATCACAGGGCCCCAGATCATCGGAATAAAGACTCAGGGACATAACTGCAAGGAGTCTCGGATGCATCCCAGAGGATGGACAATAGTCCAAGGAGAAAAATCATCTTGGGTATCTTCCCTGGAGCAGTCTGGGGTTGCTACCCGGGATTACAGGGCCCCAAACCACAGGAACCATCTCTGCGGGAGACGGCTGGGAAGAATCTAAGGTTCATCCCAGAGGATGGAGCATTGCCCAAGGAGAAAAATCATCTTGGGTATCTTCCCTGGAGGAGTCTGGGGTTGCTACCCGGGATCAGAGGACCGCAAACCACCAGAATAAAGACTCAGGGACATACCTGCAAGGAGTCTCCGATGCATCGCAGAGGATGGACAACAGTCCAAGGAGAAAAATCATCTTGGGTATCTTCCCTGGAGGAGTCTGGGGTTGCTACTCGGGATTACAGGGCCCCAAACGACCAGAATAAAGACTCAGGGACATACCTGCAAGGAGTCTCCGATGCATCCCAGAGGATGGACCACTGTCAAGAGAGAAAAATCATCTTGGGTATCTTCCCTGGAGGAGTCTGGGGTTGCTACCCGGGATGACAGGACCCCAAACCACCGGATAAAAGACTCGGGGATATACCTGCAAGGCGTCTCGGGTGAATCCCAGAGGATGGAGCATTGTGCAAGGATAAAAATCATCTTGGCTATCTTCCCTGGAGGAGTCTGGGGTTGCTACCCGGGATCAGAGGACCGCAAAACACCAGAATAAAGACTCAGGGACATACCTGGAAGGAGTTTCCGATACATCCCAGACGATGGACCACTGTCAAGAGAGAAAAATCATCTTGGGTATCTTCCCTGGAGGAGTCTGGGGTTGCTACCTGGGATCACAGGGCCCTAAAGCATTGGAGAAAACTCTGCGGGAGACGCCTGGGAGGAGTTCTGGGTAGATCCCGCAGGATGGACCACTGTCAAGAGAGAAAAAGCATCTTGGTTATCTTCCCTGGAGGAGTCTGGGGTTGCTACCCGGGATCACAGGGCCCTAAACCCCAGGAAGAAAACATTCAGAAACAGAGCTGGGAGGAGTCTCGGGTGCATCCTGCAGGATGGACAATAGTCCAAGGAGAAAAATCATCTCAGGTATCTTCCCTGGAGGAGTCTGGGGTTGCTACCCGGGATCACAGGGACCCAGACCACCGGAATAAAGACTCAGGGACATAACTGCAAGGAGTCTCGGATGCATCCCAGAGGATGGAGCATTGCTCAAGGATACAAATCATCTTGCGTATCTTCCCAGTAGGAGTCTGGGGTTGCTACCTCGGATCACAGGGCCCTAAAGCATTGCAGAAAACTCTGCGGGAGACGCCTGGGAGGAGTTCTGGGTATATCCTGCAGGATGGACCACTGTCAAGAGAGAAAAATCATCTTGGGTATCTTCCCTGGAGGAGTCTGGGGTTGCTACCCGGGATGACAGGACCCCAAACCACCGGAAAAAAGACTCGGGGACATACCTGCGAGGAGTCTCGGGTGAATCCCAGAGGATGGAGCATTGTCCAAGGAGAAAAATCATCTTGGGTATCTTCCCTGGAGGAGTCTGGGGTTGCTACCCGGGATCAGAGGACCGCAAACCACCAGAATAAAGACTCAGGGACATACCTGCAAGGAGTCTCCGATGCATCCCAGAGGATGGACCACTGTCAAGAGAGAAAAATCATCTCCGGTATCTTCCCTGGAGGAGTCTGGGGTTGCTACCCGGGATCACAGGGCCCTAAAGCATTGGAGAAAACTCTGCGGGAGACGCCTGGGAGGAGTTCTGGGTAGATCCCGCAGGATGGACCACTGTCAAGAGAGAAAAATCATCCTGGTATCTTCCCTGGAGGAGTCTGGGGTTGCTACCCGGGATCACAGGGCCCCAGACCACCGGAATAAAGACTCAGGGACATAACTGCAAGGAGTCTCGGATGCATCCCAGAGGATGGAGCATTGCTCAAGGATAAAAATCATCTCGTGCATCTTCCCTGGAGGAGTCTGGGGTTGCTACCTGGGATCACAGGACCCTAAACCCCAGGAAGAAAACATTCAGAAACACAGCTGGGAGGAGTCTCGGGTGCATCCTGCAGGATGGACAATAGTCCAAGAATAAAAATCATCTCAGGAATCTTCCCTGGAGGAGTCTGGGGTTGCTACCCGGGATCACAGGGCCCTAAAGCATTGCAGAAAACTCTGCGGGAGACGCCTGGGAGGAGTTCTGGGTAGATCCCGCAGGATGGACCACTATCAAGAGAGAAAAATCATCTCGGCTATCTTTTCTGGAGGAGTCTGGGGTTTCTACCCGGGATCACAGGGTCCTAAATCACCGAAAAAAAGACTCGGGGACACAACTGCAAGGAGGCTCACGTGAATCCCAGAGGATGGAGCATTGTCCATGGAGAAAAATCATCTTGGGTATCTTCCCTGGAGGAGTCTGGGATTGCTACCCGGGATCACAGGGACCCAGACCACCGGAATAAAGACTCAGGGACATAACTGCAAGGAGTCTCGGATGCATCCCAGAGGATGGACAATAGTCCAAGGAGAAAAATCATCTTGGGTATCTTCCCTGGAGGAGTCTGGGGTTGCTACCCGGGATGACAGGACCCCAAACCACCGGATAAAAGACTCGGGGATATACCTGCAAGGTGTCTCGGGTGAATCCCAGAGGATGGAGCATTGTCCAAGGATAAAAATCATCTTGGGTATCTTCCCTGGAGGAGTCTGGGGTTGCTACCCGGGATCAGAGGACCGCAAAACACCAGAATAAAGACTCAGGGACATACCTGGAAGGAGTCTCCGATGCATCCCAGAGGATGGACCACTGTCAAGAGAGAAAAGCATCTTGGGTATCTTCCCTGGAGGAGTCTGGGGTTGCAACCCGGGATCACAGGGCCCCAGACCACCGGAATAAAGACTCAGGGACATAACTGCAAGGAGTCTCGGATGCATCCCAGAGGATGGACAATAGTCCAAGGAGAAAAATCATCTTGGGTATCTTCCCTGGAGGAGTCTGGGGTTGCTACCCGGGATTACAGGGCCCCAAACCACAGGAAACATGTCTGCGGGAGACGGCTGGGAAGAATCTAAGGTTCATCCCAGACGATGAGGCATTGTCCAAGGAGAAAAATCATCTTGGGTATCTTCCCTGGAGGAGTCTGGGGTTGCTACCCGGGATCAGAGGACCGCAAACCACCAGAATAAAGACTCAGGGACATACCTACAAGGAGTCTCCGATGCATCGCAGAGGATGGACAACAGTCCAAGGAGAAAAATCATCTTGGCTATCTTCCCTGGAGGAGTCTGGGGTTGCTACCCGGGATCAGAGGACCGCAAAACACCAGAATAAAGACTCAGGGACATACCTGGAAGGAGTTTCCGATACATCCCAGACGATGGACCACTGTCAAGAGAGAAAAATCATCTTGGGTATCTTCCCTGGAGGAGTCTGGGGTTGCTACCCGGGATCACAGGGCCCTAAAGCATTGGAGAAAACTCTGCGGGAGACGCCTGGGAGGAGTTCTGGGTAGATCCCGCAGGATGGACCACTGTCAAGAGAGAAAAAGCATCTTGGTTATCTTCCCTGGAGGAGTCTGGGGTTGCTACCCGGGATCACAGGGCCCTAAACCCCAGGAAGAAAACATTCAGAAACAGAGCTGGGAGGAGTCTCGGGTGCATCCTGCAGGATGGACAATAGTCCAAGGAGAAAAATCATCTCAGGTATCTTCCTTGGAGGAGTCTGGGGTTGCTACCCGGGATCACAGGGACCCAGACCACCGGAATAAAGACTCAGGGACATAACTGCAAGGAGTCTCGGATGCATCCCAGAGGATGGAGCATTGCTCAAGGATACAAATCATCTTGCGTATCTTCCCAGTAGGAGTCTGGGGTTGCTACCTCGGATCACAGGGCCCTAAAGCATTGCAGAAAACTCTGCGGGAGACGCCTGGGAGGAGTTCTGGGTATATCCTGCAGGATGGACCACTGTCAAGAGAGAAAAATCATCTTGGGTATCTTCCCTGGAGGAGTCTGGGGTTGCTACCCGGGATGACAGGACCCCAAACCACCGGAAAAAAGACTCGGGGACATACCTGCGAGGAGTCTCGGGTGAATCCCAGAGGATGGAGCATTGTCCAAGGAGAAAAATCATCTTGGGTATCTTCCCTGGAGGAGTCTGGGGTTGCTACCCGGGATCAGAGGACCGCAAACCACCAGAATAAAGACTCAGGGACATACCTGCAAGGAGTCTCCGATGCATCCCAGAGGATGGACCACTGTCAAGAGAGAAAAATCATCTCCGGTATCTTCCCTGGAGGAGTCTGGGGTTGCTACCCGGGATCACAGGGCCCTAAAGCATTGGAGAAAACTCTGCGGGAGACGCCTGTGAGGTGTTCTGGGTAGATCCCGCAGGATGGACCACTGTCAAGAGAGAAAAATCATCCTGGTATCTTCCCTGGAGGAGTCTGGGGTTGCTACCCGGGATCACAGGGCCCCAGACCACCGGAATAAAGACTCAGGGACATAACTGCAAGGAGTCTCGGATGCATCCCAGAGGATGGAGCATTGCTCAAGGATAAAAATCATCTCGTGCATCTTCCCTGGAGGAGTCTGGGGTTGCTACCTGGGATCACAGGACCCTAAACCCCAGGAAGAAAGCATTCAGAAACACAGCTGGGAGGAGTCTCGGGTGCATCCTGCAGGATGGACAATAGTCCAAGAATAAAAATCATCTCAGGAATCTTCCCTGGAGGAGTCTGGGGTTGCTACCCGGGATCACAGGGCCCTAAAGCATTGCAGAAAACTCTGCGGGAGACGCCTGGGAGGAGTTCTGGGTAGATCCCGCAGGATGGACCACTATCAAGAGAGAAAAATCATCTCGGCTATCTTTTCTGGAGGAGTCTGGGGTTTCTACCCGGGATCACAGGGTCCTAAATCACCGAAAAAAAGACTCGGGGACACAACTGCAAGGAGGCTCACGTGAATCCCAGAGGATGGAGCATTGTCCATGGAGAAAAATCATCTTGGGTATCTTCCCTGGAGGAGTCTGGGATTGCTACCCGGGATCACAGGGACCCAGACCACCGGAATAAAGACTCAGGGACATAACTGCAAGGAGTCTCGGATGCATCCCAGAGGATGGACAATAGTCCAAGGAGAAAAATCATCTTGGGTATCTTCCCTGGAGGAGTCTGGGGTTGCTACCCGGGATGACAGGACCCCAAACCACCGGATAAAAGACTCGGGGATATACCTGCAAGGCGTCTCGGGTGAATCCCAGAGGATGGAGCATTGTCCAAGGATAAAAATCATCTTGGGTATCTTCCCTGGAGGAGTCTGGGGTTGCTACCCGGGATGATAGGACCCCAAACCACAGGAAACATGTCTGCGGGAGACGGCTGGGAAGAATCTAAGGTGCATCTCAGACGATGGAGCATTGTCCAAGGAGAAAAATCATCTTGGGTATCTTCCCTGGAGGAGTCTGGGGTTGCTACCCGGGATTACAGGGCCCCAAACGACCAGAATAAAGACTCAGGGACATACCTGCAAGGAGTCTCCGATGCATCCCAGAGGATGGACCACTGTCAAGAGAGAAAAATCATCTTGGGTATCTTCCCTGGAGGAGTCTGGGGTTGCTACCCGGGATCACAGGGCCCTAAAGCATTGGAGAAAACTCTGTGGGAGACGCCTGGGAGGAGTTCTGGGTAGATCCCGCAGGATGGACCACTGTCAAGAGAGAAAAAGCATCTTGGTTATCTTCCCTGGAGGAGTCTGGGGTTGCTACCCGGGATCACAGGGCCCCAGACCACCGGAATAAAGACTCAAGGACATAACTGCAAGGAGTCTCGGATGCATCCCAGAGGATGGACCATAGTCCAAGGAGAAAAATCATCTTGGGTATCTTCCCTGGAGGAGTCTGGGGTTGCTACCCGGGATGACAGGACCCCAAACCACCGGATAAAAGACTCGGGGATATACCTGCAAGGCGTCTCGGGTGAATACCAGAGGATGGAGCATTGTGCAAGGATAAAAATCATCTTGGGTATCTTCCGTGGAGGAATCTGGGGTTGCTACCCGGGATCAGAGGACCGCAAACCATCAGAATAAAGACTCAGGGACATACCTGCAAGGACTCTCCGATGCATCCCAGAGGATGGACCACTGTCAAGAGAGAAAAGCATCTTGGGTATCTTCCCTGGAGGAGTCTGGGGTTGCAAACCGGGATCACAGGGCCACAGACCATCGGAATAAAGACTCAGGGACATAACTGCAAGGAGTCTCGGATGCATCCCAGAGGATGGACAATAGTCCAAGGAGAAAAATCATCTTGGGTATCTTCCCTGGAGGAGTCTGGGGTTGCTACCCGGCATTACAGGGCCCCAAACCACAGGAACCATCTCTGCGGGAGACGGCTGGGAAGAATCTACGGTTCATCCCAGAGGATGGAGCATTGCCCAAGGAGAAAAATCATCTTGGCTATCTTCCCTGGAGGAGTCTGGGGTTGCTACCCGGGATCAGAGGACCGCAAACCACCGGATAAAAGACTCGGGGACATACCTGCAAGGAGTCTTGGGTGAATCCCAGAGGATGGAGCATTGTCCAAGGAGAAAAATCATCTCCGGTATCTTCCCTGGAGGAGTCTGGGGTTGCTACCCGGGATTACAGGGCCCCAAACGACCAGAATAAAGACTCAGGGACATACCTGCAAGGAGTCTCCGATGCATCCCAGAGGATGGACCACTGTCAAGAGAGAACAAGCATCTTGGGTATCTTCCCTGGAGGAGTCTGGGGTTGCAACCCGGGATCACAGGGCCCCAGACCACCGGAATAAAGACTCAGGGACATAACTGCAAGGAGTCTCGGATGCATCCCAGAGGATGGACAATAGTCCAAGGAGAAAAATCATCTTGGGTATCTTCCCTGGAGGAGTCTGGGGTTGCTACCCGGGATTACAGGGCCCCAAACCACAGGAAACATGTCTGCGGGAGACGGCTGGGAAGAATCTAAGGTTCATCCCAGAGGATGGAGCATTGTCCAAGGAGAAAAATCATCTTGGGTATCTTCCCTGGAGGAGTCTGGGGTTGCTACCCGGGATCAGAGGACCGCAAACCACCAGAATAAAGACTCAGGGACATACCTACAAGGAGTCTCCGATGCATCGCAGAGGATGGACAACAGTCCAAGGAGAAAAATCATCTTGGGTATCTTCCCTGGAGGAGTCTGGGGTTGCTACCCGGGATGACAGGACCCCAAACCACAGGAAACATGTCTGCGGGAGACGGCTGGGAAGAATCTAAGGTGCATCTCAGACGATGGAGCATTGTCCAAGGAGAAAAATCATCTTGGGTATCTTCCCTGGAGGAGTCTGGGGTTGCTACCCGGGATTACAGGGCCCCAAACGACCAGAATAAAGACTCAGGGACATACCTGCAAGGAGTCTCCGATGCATCCCAGAGGATGGACCACTGTCAAGAGAGAAAAATCATCTTGGGTATCTTCCCTGGAGGAGTCTGGGGTTGCTACCCGGGATCACAGGGCCCTAAAGCATTGCAGAAAACTCTGTGGGAGACGCCTGGGAGGAGTTCTGGGTAGATCCCGCAGGATGGACCACTGTCAAGAGAGAAAAAGCATCTTGGTTATCTTCCCTGGAGGAGTCTGGGGTTGCTACCCGGGATCACAGGGCCCCAGACCACCGGAATAAAGACTCAAGGACATAACTGCAAGGAGTCTCGGATGCATCCCAGAGGATGGACCATAGTCCAAGGAGAAAAATCATCTTGGGTATCTTCCCTGGAGGAGTCTGGGGTTGCTTCCCGGGATGACAGGACCCCAAACCACCGGATAAAAGACTCGGGGATATACCTGCAAGGCGTCTCGGGTGAATACCAGAGGATGGAGCATTGTGCAAGGATAAAAATCATCTTGGGTATCTTCCGTGGAGGAGTCTGGGGTTGCTACCCGGGATCACAGGGCCCTAAAGCATTGGAGAAAACTCTGCGGGAGACGCCTGGGAGGAGTTCTGGGTAGATCCCGCAGGATGGACCACTGTCAAGAGAGAAAAAGCATCTTGGTTATCTTCCCTGGAGGAGTCTGGGGTTGCTACCCGGGATCACAGGGCCCTAAACCCCAGGAAGAAAACATTCGAAACAGAGCTGGGAGGAGTCTCGGGTGCATCCTGCAGGATGGACAATAGTCCAAGGAGAAAAATCATCTCAGGTATCTTCCCTGGAGGAGTCTGGGGTTGCTACCCGGGATCACAGGGACCCAGACCACCGGAATAAAGACTCAGGGACATAACTGCAAGGAGTCTCGGATGCATCCCAGAGGATGGAGCATTGCTCAAGGATACAAATCATCTTGCGTATCTTCCCAGTAGGAGTCTGGGGTTGCTACCTCGGATCACAGGGCCCTAAAGCATTGCAGAAAACTCTGCGGGAGACGCCTGGGAGGAGTTCTGGGTATATCCTGCAGGATGGACCACTGTCAAGAGAGAAAAATCATCTTGGGTATCTTCCCTGGAGGAGTCTGGGGTTGCTACCCGGGATGACAGGACCCCAAACCACCGGAAAAAAGACTCGGGGACATACCTGCGAGGAGTCTCGGGTGAATCCCAGAGGATGGAGCATTGTCCAAGGAGAAAAATCATCTTGGGTATCTTCCCTGGAGGAGTCTGGGGTTGCTACCCGAGATCAGAGGACCGCAAACCACCAGAATAAAGACTCAGGGACATACCTGCAAGGAGTCTCCGATGCATCCCAGAGGATGGACCACTGTCAAGAGAGAAAAATCATCTCCGGTATCTTCCCTGGAGGAGTCTGGGGTTGCTACCCGGGATCACAGGGCCCTAAAGCATTGGAGAAAACTCTGCGGGAGACGCCTGGGAGGAGTTCTGGGTAGATCCCGCAGGATGGACCACTGTCAAGAGAGAAAAATCATCCTGGTATCTTCCCTGGAGGAGTCTGGGGTTGCTACCCGGGATCACAGGGCCCCAGACCACCGGAATAAAGACTCAGGGACATAACTGCAAGGAGTCTCGGATGCATCCCTGAGGATGGAGCATTGCTCAAGGATAAAAATCATCTCGTGCATCTTCCCTGGAGGAGTCTGGGGTTGCTACCTGGGATCACAGGACCCTAAACCCCAGGAAGAAAACATTCAGAAACACAGCTGGGAGGAGTCTCGGGTGCATCCTGCAGGATGGACAATAGTCCAAGAATAAAAATCATCTCAGGAATCTTCCCTGGAGGAGTCTGGGGTTGCTACCCGGGATCACAGGGCCCTAAAGCATTGCAGAAAACTCTGCGGGAGACGCCTGGGAGGAGTTCTGGGTAGATCCCGCAGGATGGACCACTATCAAGAGAGAAAAATCATCTCGGCTATCTTTTCTGGAGGAGTCTGGGGTTTCTACCCGGGATCACAGGGTCCTAAATCACCGAAAAAAAGACTCGGGGACACAACTGCAAGGAAGCTCACGTGAATCCCAGAGGATGGAGCATTGTCCATGGAGAAAAATCATCTTGGGTGTTTTCCCTAGAGGAGTCTGGGATTGCTACCCGGGATCACAGGGACCCAGACTACCGGAATAAAGACTCAAGGACATAACTGCAAGGAGTCTCGGATGCATCCCAGAGGATGGACAATAGTCCAAGGAGAAAAATCATCTTGGGTATCTTCCCTGGAGGAGTCTGGGGTTGCTACCCGGGATGACAGGACCCCAAACCACCGGATAAAAGACTCGGGGATATACCTGCAAGGCGTCTCGGGTGAATCCCAGAGGATGGAGCATTGTGCAAGGATAAAAATCATCTTGGGTATCTTCCCTGGAGGAGTCTGGGATTGCTACCCGGGATCAGAGGACCGCAAAACACCAGAATAAAGACTCAGGGACATACCTGGAAGGAGTCTCCGATGCATCCCAGAGGATGGACCACTGTCAAGAGAGAACAAGCATCTTGGGTATCTTCCCTGGAGGAGTCTGGGGTTGCAACCCGGGATCACAGGGCCCCAGACCACCGGAATAAAGACTCAGGGACATAACTGCAAGGAGTCTCGGATGCATCCCAGAGGATGGACAATAGTCCAAGGAGAAAAATCATCTTGGGTATCTTCCCTGGAGGAGTCTGGGGTTGCTACCCGGGATTACAGGGCCCCAAACCACAGGAAACATGTCTGCGGGAGACGGCTGGGAAGAATCTAAGGTTCATCCCAGACGATGGAGCATTGTCCAAGGAGAATAATCATCTTGGGTATCTTCCCTGGAGGAGTCTGGGGTTGCTACCCGGGATCAGAGGACCGCAAACCACCAGAATAAAGACTCAGGGACATACCTACAAGGAGTCTCCGATGCATCGCAGAGGATGGACAACAGTCCAAGGAGAAAAATCATCTTGGGTATCTTCCCTGGAGGAGTCTGGGGTTGCTACCCGGGATGACAGGACCCCAAACCACAGGAAACATGTCTGCGGGAGACGGCTGGGAAGAATCTAAGGTGCATCTCAGACGATGGAGCATCTCAGACGATGGAGCACTCCTTCCCTGGAGGAGTCTGGGGTTGCTACCCGGGATGACAGGACCCCAAACGACCAGAATAAAGACTCAGGGACATACCTGCAAGGACTCTCCGATGCATCCCAGAGGATGGACCACTGTCAAGAGAGAAAAGCATCTTGGGTATCTTCCCTGGAGGAGTCTGGGGTTGCAAACCGGGATCACAGGGCCCCAGACCATCGGAATAAAGACTCAGGGACATACCTGCAAGGACTCTCCGATGCATCCCAGAGGGTGGACCACTGACAAGAGAGAAAAGCATCTTGGGTATCTTCCCTGGAGGAGTCTGGGGTTGCAAACCGGGATCACAGGGCCCCAGACCATCGGAATAAAGACTCAGGGACATAACTGCAAGGAGTCTCGGATGCATCCCAGAGGATGGACAATAGTCCAAGGAGAAAAATCATCTTGGGTATCTTCCCTGGAGGAGTCTGGGGTTGCTACCCGGCATTACAGGGCCCCAAACCACAGGAACCATCTCTGCGGGAGACGGCTGGGAAGAATCTAAGGTTCATCCCAGAGGATGGAGCATTGCCCAAGGAGAAAAATCATCTTGGGTATCTTCCCTGGAGGAGTCTGGGGTTGCTACCTGGGATCACAGGACCCTAAACGACCAGAATAAAGACTCAGGGACATACCTGCAAGGAGTCTCCGATGCATCGCAGAGGATGGACAACAGTCCAAGGAGAAAAATCATCTTGGGTATCTTCCCTGGAGGAGTCTGGGGTTGCTACCCGGGATGACAGGACCCCAAACCACCGGATAAAAGACTCGGGGACATACCTGCGAGGAGTCTCGGGTGAATCCCAGAGGATGGAGCATTGTCCAAGGAGAAAAATCATCTCCGGTATCTTCCCTGGAGGAGTCTGGGGTTGCTACCTGGGATCACAGGACCCTAAACGACCAGAATAAAGACTCAGGGACATACCTGCAAGGAGTCTCCGATGCATCCCAGAGGATGGACCACTGTCAAGAGAGAAAAATCATCTTGGGTATCTTCCCTGGAGGAGTCTGGGGTTGCAACCCGGGATCACAGGGCCCTAAAGCATTGGAGAAAACTCTGCGAGAGACGCCTGGGAGGAGTTCTGGGTAGATCCCGCAGGATGGACCACTGTCAAGAGAGAAAAATCATCTTGGGTATCTTCCCTGGAGGAGTCTGGGGTTGCTACCCGGGAGCACAGGGCCCTAAAGCATTGGAGAAAACTCTGCGAGAGACGCCTGGGAGGAGTTCTGGGTAGATCCCGCAAGATGGACCACTGTCAAGAGAGAAAAGCATCTTGGGTATCTTCCCTGGAGGAGTCTGGGGTTGCAAACCGGGATCACAGGGCCCCAGACCATCGGAATAAAGACTCAGGGACATAACTGCAAGGAGTCTCGGATGCATCCCAGAGGATGGACAATAGTCCAAGGAGAACAATCATCTTGGGTATCTTCCCTGGAGGAGTCTGGGGTTGCTACCCGGCATTACAGGGCCCCAAACCACAGGAACCATCTCTGCGGGAGACGGCTGGGAAGAATCTAAGGTTCATCCCAGAGGATGGAGCATTGCCCAAGGAGAAAAATCATCTTGGCTATCTTCCCTGGAGGAGTCTGGGGTTGCTACCCGGGATCAGAGGACCGCAAACCACCGGATAAAAGACTCGGGGACATACCTGCAAGGAATCTTGGGTGAATCCCAGAGGATGGAGCATTGTCCAAGGAGAAAAATCATCTCCGGTATCTTCCCTGGAGGAGTCTGGGGTTGCTACCCGGGATTACAGGGCCCCAAACGACCAGAATAAAGACTCAGGGACATACCTGCAAGGAGTCTCCGATGCATCCCAGAGGATGGACCACTGTCAAGAGAGAAAAATCATCTTGGGTATCTTCCCTGGAGGAGTCTGGGGTTGCTACCCGGGATCAGAGGACCGCAAACCACCAGAATAAAGACTCAGGGACATACCTGCAAGGAGTCTCCGATGCATCCCAGAGGATGGACCACTGTCAAGAGAGAAAAATCATCTTGGGTATCTTCCCTGGAGGAGTCTGGGGTTGCTACCCGGGATGACAGGACCCCAAACCACCGGATAAAAGACTCGGGGATATACCTGCAAGGCGTCTCGGGTGAATCCCAGAGGATGGAGCATTGTGCAAGGATAAAAATCATCTTGGCTATCTTCCCTGGAGGAGTCTGGGGTTGCTACCCGGGATCAGAGGACCGCAAAACACCAGAATAAAGACTCAGGGACATACCTGGAAGGAGTTTCCGATACATCCCAGACGATGGACCACTGTCAAGAGAGAAAAATCATCTTGGGTATCTTCCCTGGAGGAGTCTGGGGTTGCTACCCGGGATCACAGGGCCCTAAAGCATTGGAGAAAACTCTGCGGGAGACGCCTGGGAGGAGTTCTGGGTAGATCCCGCAGGATGGACCACTGTCAAGAGAGAAAAAGCATCTTGGGTATCTTCCCTGGAGGAGTCTGGGGTTGCTACCCGGGATCACAGGGCACTAAACCCCAGGAAGAAAACATTCAGAAACAGAGCTGGGAGGAGTCTCGGGTGCATCCTGCAGGATGGACAATAGTCCAAGGAGAAAAATCATCTCAGGTATCTTCCCTGGAGGAGTCTGGGGTTGCTACCCGGGATCACAGGGGCCCAGACCACCGGAATAAAGACTCAGGGACATAACTGCAAGGAGTCTCGGATGCATCCCAGAGGATGGAGCATTGCTCAAGGATACAAATCATCTTGCGTATCTTCCCAGTAGGAGTCTGGGGTTGCTACCTCGGATCACAGGGCCCTAAAGCATTGCAGAAAACTCTGCGGGAGACGCCTGGGAGGAGTTCTGGGTATATCCTGCAGGATGGACCACTGTCAAGAGAGAAAAATCATCTTGGGTATCTTCCCTGGAGGAGTCTGGGGTTGCTACCCGGGATGACAGGACCCCAAACCACCGGATAAAAGACTCGGGGACATACCTGCGAGGAGTCTCGGGTGAATCCCAGAGGATGGAGCATTGTCCAAGGAGAAAAATCATCTTGGGTATCTTCCCTGGAGGAGTCTGGGGTTGCTACCCGGGATCAGAGGACCGCAAACCACCAGAATAAAGACTCAGGGACATACCTGCAAGGAGTCTCCGATGCATCCCAGAGGATGGACCACTGTCAAGAGAGAAAAATCATCTCCGGTATCTTCCCTGGAGGAGTCTGGGGTTGCTACCCGGGATCACAGGGCCCTAAAGCATTGCAGAAAACTCTGCGGGAGACGCCTGGGAGGAGTTCTGGGTAGATCCCGCAGGATGGACCACTGTCAAGAGAGAAAAATCATCCTGGGTATCTTCCCTGGAGGAGTCTGGGGTTGCTACCCGGGATCACAGGGCCCCAGACCACCGGAATAAAGACTCAGGGACATAACTGCAAGGAGTCTCGGATGCATCCCAGAGGATGGAGCATTGCTCAAGGATAAAAATCATCTCGTGTATCTTCCCTGGAGGAGTCTGGGGTTGCTATCTGGGATCACAGGACCCTAAACCCCAGGAAGAAAACATTCAGAAACAGAGCTGGGAGGAGTCTCGGGTGCATCCTGCAGGATGGACAATAGTCCAAGGATAAAAATCATCTCAGGAATCTTCCCTGGAGGAGTCTGGGGTTGCTACCCGGGATCACAGGGCCCTAAAGCATTGCAGAAAACTCTGCGGGAGACGCCTGGGAGGAGTTCTGGGTAGATCCCGCAGGATGGACCACTATCAAGAGAGAAAAATCATCTCGGCTATCTTTTCTGGAGGAGTCTGGGGTTTCTACCCGGGATCACAGGGTCCTAAATCACCGAAAAAAAGACTCGGGGACACAACTGCAAGGAAGCTCACGTGAATCCCAGAGGATGGAGCATTGTCCATGGAGAAAAATCATCTTGGGTGTTTTCCCTAGAGGAGTCTGGGATTGCTACCCGGGATCACAGGGACCCAGACTACCGGAATAAAGACTCAGGGACATAACTGCAAGGAGTCTCGGATGCATCCCAGAGGATGGACAATAGTCCAAGGAGAAAAATCATCTTGGGTATCTTCCCTGGAGGAGTCTGGGGTTGCTACCCGGGATGACAGGACCCCAAACCACCGGATAAAAGACTCGGGGATATACCTGCAAGGCGTCTCGGGTGAATCCCAGAGGATGGAGCATTGTGCAAGGATAAAAATCATCTTGGGTATCTTCCCTGGAGGAGTCTGGGATTGCTACCCGGGATCAGAGGACCGCAAAACACCAGAATAAAGACTCAGGGACATACCTGGAAGGAGTCTCCGATGCATCCCAGAGGATGGACCACTGTCAAGAGAGAACAAGCATCTTGGGTATCTTCCCTGGAGGAGTCTGGGGTTGCAACCCGGGATCACAGGGCCCCAGACCACCGGAATAAAGACTCAGGGACATAACTGCAAGGAGTCTCGGATGCATCCCAGAGGATGGACAATAGTCCAAGGAGAAAAATCATCTTGGGTATCTTCCCTGGAGGAGTCTGGGGTTGCTACCCGGGATTACAGGGCCCCAAACCACAGGAAACATGTCTGCGGGAGACGGCTGGGAAGAATCTAAGGTTCATCCCAGACGATGGAGCATTGTCCAAGGAGAATAATCATCTTGGGTATCTTCCCTGGAGGAGTCTGGGGTTGCTACCCGGGATCAGAGGACCGCAAACCACCAGAATAAAGACTCAGGGACATACCTACAAGGAGTCTCCGATGCATCGCAGAGGATGGACAACAGTCCAAGGAGAAAAATCATCTTGGGTATCTTCCCTGGAGGAGTCTGGGGTTGCTACCCGGGATGACAGGACCCCAAACCACAGGAAACATGTCTGCGGGAGACGGCTGGGAAGAATCTAAGGTGCATCTCAGACGATGGAGCATTGTCCAAGGAGAAAAATCATCTTGGGTATCTTCCCTGGAGGAGTCTGGGGTTGCTACCCGGGATTACAGGGCCCCAAACGACCAGAATAAAGACTCAGGGACATACCTGCAAGGAGTCTCCGATGCATCCCAGAGGATGGACCACTGTCAAGAGAGAAAAATCATCTTGGGTATCTTCCCTGGAGGAGTCTGGGGTTGCTACCCGGGATCACAGGCCCCTAAAGCATTGGAGAAAACTCTGTGGGAGACGCCTGGGAGGAGTTCTGGGTAGATCCCGCAGGATGGACCACTGTCAAGAGAGAAAAAGCATCTTGGTTATCTTCCCTGGAGGAGTCTGGGGTTGCTACCCGGGATCACAGGGCCCCAGACCACCGGAATAAAGACTCAAGGACATAACTGCAAGGAGTCTCGGATGCATCCCAGAGGATGGACCATAGTCCAAGGAGAAAAATCATCTTGGGTATCTTCCCTGGAGGAGTCTGGGGTTGCTACCCGGGATGACAGGACCCCAAACCACCGGATAAAAGACTCGGGGATATACCTGCAAGGCGTCTCGGGTGAATCCCAGAGGATGGAGCATTGTCCAAGGATAAAAATCATCTTGGGTATCTTCCGTGGAGGAGTCTGGGGTTGCTACCCGGGATCAGAGGACCGCAAAACACCAGAATAAAGACTCAGGGACATACCTGCAAGGACTCTCCGATGCATCCCAGAGGATGGACCACTGTCAAGAGAGAAAAGCATCTTGGGTATCTTCCCTGGAGGAGTCTGGGGTTGCAAACCGGGATCACAGGGCCCCAGACCATCGGAATAAAGACTCAGGGACATACCTGCAAGGACTCTCCGATGCATCCCAGAGGATGGACCACTGTCAAGAGAGAAAAGCATCTTGGGTATCTTCCCTGGAGGAGTCTGGGGTTGCAAACCGGGATCACAGGGCCCCAGACCATCGGAATAAAGACTCAGGGACATAACTGCAAGGAGTCTCGGATGCATCCCAGAGGATGGACAATAGTCCAAGGAGAAAAATCATCTTGGGTATCTTCCCTGGAGGAGTCTGGGGTTGCTACCCGGCATTACAGGGCCCCAAACCACAGGAACCATCTCTGCGGGAGACGGCTGGGAAGAATCTAAGGTTCATCCCAGAGGATGGAGCATTGCCCAAGGAGAAAAATCATCTTGGGTATCTTCCCTGGAGGAGTCTGGGGTTGCTACCCGGGATCACAGGGCCCCAGACCACCGGAATAAAGACTCAGGGACATAACTGCAAGGAGTCTCGGATGCATCCCAGAGGATGGAGCATTGCTCAAGGATAAAAATCATCTCGTGTATCTTCCCTGGAGGAGTCTGGGGTTGCTACCTGGGATCACAGGACCCTAAACCCCAGGAAGAAAACATTCAGAAACAGAGCTGGGAGGAGTCTCGGGTGCATCCTGCAGGATGGACAATAGTCCAAGGATAAAAATCATCTCAGGAATCTTCCCTGGAGGAGTCTTGGGTTGCTACCCGGGATCACAGGGCCCTAAAGCATTGCAGAAAACTCTGCGGGAGACGCCTGGGAGGAGTTCTGGGTAGATCCCGCAGGATGGACCACTATCAAGAGAGAAAAATCATCTCGGCTATCTTTTCTGGAGGAGTCTGGGGTTTCTACCCGGGATCACAGGGTCCTAAATCACCGAAAAAAAGACTCGGGGACACAACTGCAAGGAAGCTCACGTGAATCCCAGAGGATGGAGCATTGTCCATGGAGAAAAATCATCTTGGGTGTTTTCCCTAGAGGAGTCTGGGATTGCTACCCGGGATCACAGGGACCCAGACTACCGGAATAAAGACTCAGGGACATAACTGCAAGGAGTCTCGGATGCATCCCAGAGGATGGACAATAGTCCAAGGAGAAAAATCATCTTGGGTATCTTCCCTGGAGGAGTCTGGGGTTGCTACCCGGGATGACAGGACCCCAAACCACCGGATAAAAGACTCGGGGATATACCTGCAAGGCGTCTCGGGTGAATCCCAGAGGATGGAGCATTGTGCAAGGATAAAAATCATCTTGGGTATCTTCCCTGGAGGAGTCTGGGATTGCTACCCGGGATCAGAGGACCGCAAAACACCAGAATAAAGACTCAGGGACATACCTGGAAGGAGTCTCCGATGCATCCCAGAGGATGGACCACTGTCAAGAGAGAACAAGCATCTTGGGTATCTTCCCTGGAGGAGTCTGGGGTTGCAACCCGGGATCACAGGGCCCCAGACCACCGGAATAAAGACTCAGGGACATAACTGCAAGGAGTCTCGGATGCATCCCAGAGGATGGACAATAGTCCAAGGAGAAAAATCATCTTGGGTATCTTCCCTGGAGGAGTCTGGGGTTGCTACCCGGGATTACAGGGCCCCAAACCACAGGAAACATGTCTGCGGGAGACGGCTGGGAAGAATCTAAGGTTCATCCCAGACGATGGAGCATTGTCCAAGGAGAATAATCATCTTGGGTATCTTCCCTGGAGGAGTCTGGGGTTGCTACCCGGGATCAGAGGACCGCAAACCACCAGAATAAAGACTCAGGGACATACCTACAAGGAGTCTCCGATGCATCGCAGAGGATGGACAACAGTCCAAGGAGAAAAATCATCTTGGGTATCTTCCCTGGAGGAGTCTGGGGTTGCTACCCGGGATGACAGGACGCCAAACCACAGGAAACATGTCTGCGGGAGACGGCTGGGAAGAATCTAAGGTGCATCTCAGACGATGGAGCATTGTCCAAGGAGAAAAATCATCTTGGGTATCTTCCCTGGAGGAGTCTGGGGTTGCTACCCGGGATCAGAGGACCGCAAACCACCAGAATAAAGACTCAGCGACATACCTGCAAGGAGTCTCCGATGCATCCCAGAGGATGGAACACTGTCAAGAGAGAAAAATCATCTCCGGTATCTTCCCTGGAGGAGTCTGGGGTTGCTACCCGGGATCACAGGCCCCTAAAGCATTGGAGAAAACTCTGTGGGAGACGCCTGGGAGGAGTTCTGGGTAGATCCCGCAGGATGGACCACTGTCAAGAGAGAAAAAGCATCTTGGTTATCTTCCCTGGAGGAGTCTGGGGTTGCTACCCGGGATCACAGGGCCCCAGACCACCGGAATAAAGACTCAAGGACATAACTGCAAGGAGTCTCGGATGCATCCCAGAGGATGGACCATAGTCCAAGGAGAAAAATCATCTTGGGTATCTTCCCTGGAGGAGTCTGGGGTTGCTACCCGGGATGACAGGACCCCAAACCACCGGATAAAAGACTCGGGGATATACCTGCAAGGCGTCTCGGGTGAATCCCAGAGGATGGAGCATTGTCCAAGGATAAAAATCATCTTGGGTATCTTCCGTGGAGGAGTCTGGGGTTGCTACCCGGGATCAGAGGACCGCAAAACACCAGAATAAAGACTCAGGGACATACCTGCAAGGACTCTCCGATGCATCCCAGAGGATGGACCACTGTCAAGAGAGAAAAGCATCTTGGGTATCTTCCCTGGAGGAGTCTGGGGTTGCAAACCGGGATCACAGGGCCCCAGACCATCGGAATAAAGACTCAGGGACATACCTGCAAGGACTCTCCGATGCATCCCAGAGGATGGACCACTGTCAAGAGAGAAAAGCATCTTGGGTATCTTCCCTGGAGGAGTCTGGGGTTGCAAACCGGGATCACAGGGCCCCAGACCATCGGAATAAAGACTCAGGGACATAACTGCAAGGAGTCTCGGATGCATCCCAGAGGATGGACAATAGTCCAAGGAGAAAAATCATCTTGGGTATCTTCCCTGGAGGAGTCTGGGGTTGCTACCCGGCATTACAGGGCCCCAAACCACAGGAACCATCTCTGCGGGAGACGGCTGGGAAGAATCTAAGGTTCATCCCAGAGGATGGAGCATTGCCCAAGGAGAAAAATCATCTTGGGTATCTTCCCTGGAGGAGTCTGGGGTTGCTACCCGGGATCACAGGGCCCCAGACCACCGGAATAAAGACTCAGGGACATAACTGCAAGGAGTCTCGGATGCATCCCAGAGGATGGAGCATTGCTCAAGGATAAAAATCATCTCGTGTATCTTCCCTGGAGGAGTCTGGGGTTGCTACCTGGGATCACAGGACCCTAAACCCCAGGAAGAAAACATTCAGAAACAGAGCTGGGAGGAGTCTCGGGTGCATCCTGCAGGATGGACAATAGTCCAAGGATAAAAATCATCTCAGGAATCTTCCCTGGAGGAGTCTGGGGTTGCTACCCGGGATCACAGGGGCCCAGACCACCGGAATAAAGACTCAGGGACATAACTGCAAGGAGTCTCGGATGCATCCCAGAGGATGGAGCATTGCTCAAGGATACAAATCATCTTGCGTATCTTCCCAGTAGGAGTCTGGGGTTGCTACCTCGGATCACAGGGCCCTAAAGCATTGCAGAAAACTCTGCGGGAGACGCCTGGGAGGAGTTCTGGGTATATCCTGCAGGATGGACCACTGTCAAGAGAGAAAAATCATCTTGGGTATCTTCCCTGGAGGAGTCTGGGGTTGCTACCCGGGATGACAGGACCCCAAACCACCGGATAAAAGACTCGGGGACATACCTGCGAGGAGTCTCGGGTGAATCCCAGAGGATGGAGCATTGTCCAAGGAGAAAAATCATCTTGGGTATCTTCCCTGGAGGAGTCTGGGGTTGCTACCCGGGATCAGAGGACCGCAAACCACCAGAATAAAGACTCAGGGACATACCTGCAAGGAGTCTCCGATGCATCCCAGAGGATGGACCACTGTCAAGAGAGAAAAATCATCTCCGGTATCTTCCCTGGAGGAGTCTGGGGTTGCTACCCGGGATCACAGGGCCCTAAAGCATTGCAGAAAACTCTGCGGGAGACGCCTGGGAGGAGTTCTGGGTAGATCCCGCAGGATGGACCACTGTCAAGAGAGAAAAATCATCCTGGGTATCTTCCCTGGAGGAGTCTGGGGTTGCTACCCGGGATCACAGGGCCCCAGACCACCGGAATAAAGACTCAGGGACATAACTGCAAGGAGTCTCGGATGCATCCCAGAGGATGGAGCATTGCTCAAGGATAAAAATCATCTCGTGTATCTTCCCTGGAGGAGTCTGGGGTTGCTACCTGGGATCACAGGACCCTAAACCCCAGGAAGAAAACATTCAGAAACAGAGCTGGGAGGAGTCTCGGGTGCATCCTGCAGGATGGACAATAGTCCAAGGATAAAAATCATCTCAGGAATCTTCCCTGGAGGAGTCTGGGGTTGCTACCCGGGATCACAGGGCCCTAAAGCATTGCAGAAAACTCTGCGGGAGACGCCTGGGAGGAGTTCTGGGTAGATCCCGCAGGATGGACCACTATCAAGAGAGAAAAATCATCTCGGCTATCTTTTCTGGAGGAGTCTGGGGTTTCTACCCGGGATCACAGGGTCCTAAATCACCGAAAAAAAGACTCGGGGACACAACTGCAAGGAAGCTCACGTGAATCCCAGAGGATGGAGCATTGTCCATGGAGAAAAATCATCTTGGGTGTTTTCCCTAGAGGAGTCTGGGATTGCTACCCGGGATCACAGGGACCCAGACTACCGGAATAAAGACTCAGGGACATAACTGCAAGGAGTCTCGGATGCATCCCAGAGGATGGACAATAGTCCAAGGAGAAAAATCATCTTGGGTATCTTCCCTGGAGGAGTCTGGGGTTGCTACCCGGGATGACAGGACCCCAAACCACCGGATAAAAGACTCGGGGATATACCTGCAAGGCGTCTCGGGTGAATCCCAGAGGATGGAGCATTGTGCAAGGATAAAAATCATCTTGGGTATCTTCCCTGGAGGAGTCTGGGATTGCTACCCGGGATCAGAGGACCGCAAAACACCAGAATAAAGACTCAGGGACATACCTGGAAGGAGTCTCCGATGCATCCCAGAGGATGGACCACTGTCAAGAGAGAACAAGCATCTTGGGTATCTTCCCTGGAGGAGTCTGGGGTTGCAACCCGGGATCACAGGGCCCCAGACCACCGGAATAAAGACTCAGGGACATAACTGCAAGGAGTCTCGGATGCATCCCAGAGGATGGACAATAGTCCAAGGAGAAAAATCATCTTGGGTATCTTCCCTGGAGGAGTCTGGGGTTGCTACCCGGGATTACAGGGCCCCAAACCACAGGAAACATGTCTGCGGGAGACGGCTGGGAAGAATCTAAGGTTCATCCCAGACGATGGAGCATTGTCCAAGGAGAATAATCATCTTGGGTATCTTCCCTGGAGGAGTCTGGGGTTGCTACCCGGGATCAGAGGACCGCAAACCACCAGAATAAAGACTCAGGGACATACCTACAAGGAGTCTCCGATGCATCGCAGAGGATGGACAACAGTCCAAGGAGAAAAATCATCTTGGGTATCTTCCCTGGAGGAGTCTGGGGTTGCTACCCGGGATGACAGGACCCCAAACCACAGGAAACATGTCTGCGGGAGACGGCTGGGAAGAATCTAAGGTGCATCTCAGACGATGGAGCATTGTCCAAGGAGAAAAATCATCTTGGGTATCTTCCCTGGAGGAGTCTGGGGTTGCTACCCGGGATTACAGGGCCCCAAACGACCAGAATAAAGACTCAGGGACATACCTGCAAGGAGTCTCCGATGCATCCCAGAGGATGGACCACTGTCAAGAGAGAAAAATCATCTTGGGTATCTTCCCTGGAGGAGTCTGGGGTTGCTACCCGGGATCACAGGCCCCTAAAGCATTGGAGAAAACTCTGTGGGAGACGCCTGGGAGGAGTTCTGGGTAGATCCCGCAGGATGGACCACTGTCAAGAGAGAAAAAGCATCTTGGTTATCTTCCCTGGAGGAGTCTGGGGTTGCTACCCGGGATCACAGGGCCCCAGACCACCGGAATAAAGACTCAAGGACATAACTGCAAGGAGTCTCGGATGCATCCCAGAGGATGGACCATAGTCCAAGGAGAAAAATCATCTTGGGTATCTTCCCTGGAGGAGTCTGGGGTTGCTACCCGGGATGACAGGACCCCAAACCACCGGATAAAAGACTCGGGGATATACCTGCAAGGCGTCTCGGGTGAATCCCAGAGGATGGAGCATTGTCCAAGGATAAAAATCATCTTGGGTATCTTCCGTGGAGGAGTCTGGGGTTGCTACCCGGGATCAGAGGACCGCAAAACACCAGAATAAAGACTCAGGGACATACCTGCAAGGACTCTCCGATGCATCCCAGAGGATGGACCACTGTCAAGAGAGAAAAGCATCTTGGGTATCTTCCCTGGAGGAGTCTGGGGTTGCAAACCGGGATCACAGGGCCCCAGACCATCGGAATAAAGACTCAGGGACATACCTGCAAGGACTCTCCGATGCATCCCAGAGGATGGACCACTGTCAAGAGAGAAAAGCATCTTGGGTATCTTCCCTGGAGGAGTCTGGGGTTGCAAACCGGGATCACAGGGCCCCAGACCATCGGAATAAAGACTCAGGGACATAACTGCAAGGAGTCTCGGATGCATCCCAGAGGATGGACAATAGTCCAAGGAGAAAAATCATCTTGGGTATCTTCCCTGGAGGAGTCTGGGGTTGCTACCCGGCATTACAGGGCCCCAAACCACAGGAACCATCTCTGCGGGAGACGGCTGGGAAGAATCTAAGGTTCATCCCAGAGGATGGAGCATTGCCCAAGGAGAAAAATCATCTTGGGTATCTTCCCTGGAGGAGTCTGGGGTTGCTACCCGGGATCACAGGGCCCCAGACCACCGGAATAAAGACTCAGGGACATAACTGCAAGGAGTCTCGGATGCATCCCAGAGGATGGAGCATTGCTCAAGGATAAAAATCATCTCGTGTATCTTCCCTGGAGGAGTCTGGGGTTGCTACCTGGGATCACAGGACCCTAAACCCCAGGAAGAAAACATTCAGAAACAGAGCTGGGAGGAGTCTCGGGTGCATCCTGCAGGATGGACAATAGTCCAAGGATAAAAATCATCTCAGGAATCTTCCCTGGAGGAGTCTGGGGTTGCTACCCGGGATCACAGGGCCCTAAAGCATTGCAGAAAACTCTGCGGGAGACGCCTGGGAGGAGTTCTGGGTAGATCCCGCAGGATGGACCACTATCAAGAGAGAAAAATCATCTCGGCTATCTTTTCTGGAGGAGTCTGGGGTTTCTACCCGGGATCACAGGGTCCTAAATCACCGAAAAAAAGACTCGGGGACACAACTGCAAGGAAGCTCACGTGAATCCCAGAGGATGGAGCATTGTCCATGGAGAAAAATCATCTTGGGTGTTTTCCCTAGAGGAGTCTGGGATTGCTACCCGGGATCACAGGGACCCAGACTACCGGAATAAAGACTCAGGGACATAACTGCAAGGAGTCTCGGATGCATCCCAGAGGATGGACAATAGTCCAAGGAGAAAAATCATCTTGGGTATCTTCCCTGGAGGAGTCTGGGGTTGCTACCCGGGATGACAGGACCCCAAACCACCGGATAAAAGACTCGGGGATATACCTGCAAGGCGTCTCGGGTGAATCCCAGAGGATGGAGCATTGTGCAAGGATAAAAATCATCTTGGGTATCTTCCCTGGAGGAGTCTGGGATTGCTACCCGGGATCAGAGGACCGCAAAACACCAGAATAAAGACTCAGGGACATACCTGGAAGGAGTCTCCGATGCATCCCAGAGGATGGACCACTGTCAAGAGAGAACAAGCATCTTGGGTATCTTCCCTGGAGGAGTCTGGGGTTGCAACCCGGGATCACAGGGCCCCAGACCACCGGAATAAAGACTCAGGGACATAACTGCAAGGAGTCTCGGATGCATCCCAGAGGATGGACAATAGTCCAAGGAGAAAAATCATCTTGGGTATCTTCCCTGGAGGAGTCTGGGGTTGCTACCCGGGATTACAGGGCCCCAAACCACAGGAAACATGTCTGCGGGAGACGGCTGGGAAGAATCTAAGGTTCATCCCAGACGATGGAGCATTGTCCAAGGAGAATAATCATCTTGGGTATCTTCCCTGGAGGAGTCTGGGGTTGCTACCCGGGATCAGAGGACCGCAAACCACCAGAATAAAGACTCAGGGACATACCTACAAGGAGTCTCCGATGCATCGCAGAGGATGGACAACAGTCCAAGGAGAAAAATCATCTTGGGTATCTTCCCTGGAGGAGTCTGGGGTTGCTACCCGGGATGACAGGACGCCAAACCACAGGAAACATGTCTGCGGGAGACGGCTGGGAAGAATCTAAGGTGCATCTCAGACGATGGAGCATTGTCCAAGGAGAAAAATCATCTTGGGTATCTTCCCTGGAGGAGTCTGGGGTTGCTACCCGGGATCAGAGGACCGCAAACCACCAGAATAAAGACTCAGCGACATACCTGCAAGGAGTCTCCGATGCATCCCAGAGGATGGAACACTGTCAAGAGAGAAAAATCATCTCCGGTATCTTCCCTGGAGGAGTCTGGGGTTGCTACCCGGGATCACAGGCCCCTAAAGCATTGGAGAAAACTCTGTGGGAGACGCCTGGGAGGAGTTCTGGGTAGATCCCGCAGGATGGACCACTGTCAAGAGAGAAAAAGCATCTTGGTTATCTTCCCTGGAGGAGTCTGGGGTTGCTACCCGGGATCACAGGGCCCCAGACCACCGGAATAAAGACTCAAGGACATAACTGCAAGGAGTCTCGGATGCATCCCAGAGGATGGACCATAGTCCAAGGAGAAAAATCATCTTGGGTATCTTCCCTGGAGGAGTCTGGGGTTGCTACCCGGGATGACAGGACCCCAAACCACCGGATAAAAGACTCGGGGATATACCTGCAAGGCGTCTCGGGTGAATCCCAGAGGATGGAGCATTGTCCAAGGATAAAAATCATCTTGGGTATCTTCCGTGGAGGAGTCTGGGGTTGCTACCCGGGATCAGAGGACCGCAAAACACCAGAATAAAGACTCAGGGACATACCTGCAAGGACTCTCCGATGCATCCCAGAGGATGGACCACTGTCAAGAGAGAAAAGCATCTTGGGTATCTTCCCTGGAGGAGTCTGGGGTTGCAAACCGGGATCACAGGGCCCCAGACCATCGGAATAAAGACTCAGGGACATACCTGCAAGGACTCTCCGATGCATCCCAGAGGATGGACCACTGTCAAGAGAGAAAAGCATCTTGGGTATCTTCCCTGGAGGAGTCTGGGGTTGCAAACCGGGATCACAGGGCCCCAGACCATCGGAATAAAGACTCAGGGACATAACTGCAAGGAGTCTCGGATGCATCCCAGAGGATGGACAATAGTCCAAGGAGAAAAATCATCTTGGGTATCTTCCCTGGAGGAGTCTGGGGTTGCTACCCGGCATTACAGGGCCCCAAACCACAGGAACCATCTCTGCGGGAGACGGCTGGGAAGAATCTAAGGTTCATCCCAGAGGATGGAGCATTGCCCAAGGAGAAAAATCATCTTGGGTATCTTCCCTGGAGGAGTCTGGGGTTGCTACCCGGGATCACAGGGCCCCAGACCACCGGAATAAAGACTCAGGGACATAACTGCAAGGAGTCTCGGATGCATCCCAGAGGATGGAGCATTGCTCAAGGATAAAAATCATCTCGTGTATCTTCCCTGGAGGAGTCTGGGGTTGCTAACTGGGATCACAGGACCCTAAACCCCAGGAAGAAAACATTCAGAAACAGAGCTGGGAGGAGTCTCGGGTGCATCCTGCAGGATGGACAATAGTCCAAGGATAAAAATCATCTCAGGAATCTTCCCTGGAGGAGTCTGGGGTTGCTACCCGGGATCACAGGGCCCTAAAGCATTGCAGAAAACTCTGCGGGAGACGCCTGGGAGGAGTTCTGGGTAGATCCCGCAGGATGGACCACTATCAAGAGAGAAAAATCATCTCGGCTATCTTTTCTGGAGGAGTCTGGGGTTTCTACCCGGGATCACAGGGTCCTAAATCACCGAAAAAAAGACTCGGGGACACAACTGCAAGGAAGCTCATGTGAATCCCAGAGGATGGAGCATTGTCCATGGAGAAAAATCATCTTGGGTGTTTTCCCTAGAGGAGTCTGGGATTGCTACCCGGGATCACAGGGACCCAGACTACCGGAATAAAGACTCAGGGACATAACTGCAAGGAGTCTCGGATGCATCCCAGAGGATGGACAATAGTCCAAGGAGAAAAATCATCTTGGGTATCTTCCCTGGAGGAGTCTGGGGTTGCTACCCGGGATGACAGGACCCCAAACCACCGGATAAAAGACTCGGGGATATACCTGCAAGGCGTCTCGGGTGAATCCCAGAGGATGGAGCATTGTGCAAGGATAAAAATCATCTTGGGTATCTTCCCTGGAGGAGTCTGGGATTGCTACCCGGGATCAGAGGACCGCAAAACACCAGAATAAAGACTCAGGGACATACCTGGAAGGAGTCTCCGATGCATCCCAGAGGATGGACCACTGTCAAGAGAGAACAAGCATCTTGGGTATCTTCCCTGGAGGAGTCTGGGGTTGCAACCCGGGATCACAGGGCCCCAGACCACCGGAATAAAGACTCAGGGACATAACTGCAAGGAGTCTCGGATGCATCCCAGAGGATGGACAATAGTCCAAGGAGAAAAATCATCTTGGGTATCTTCCCTGGAGGAGTCTGGGGTTGCTACCCGGGATTACAGGGCCCCAAACCACAGGAAACATGTCTGCGGGAGACGGCTGGGAAGAATCTAAGGTTCATCCCAGACGATGGAGCATTGTCCAAGGAGAATAATCATCTTGGGTATCTTCCCTGGAGGAGTCTGGGGTTGCTACCCGGGATCAGAGGACCGCAAACCACCAGAATAAAGACTCAGGGACATACCTACAAGGAGTCTCCGATGCATCCCAGAGGATGGAACACTGTCAAGAGAGAAAAATCATCTTGGGTATCTTCCCTGGAGGAGTCTGGGGTTGCTACCCGGGATCACAGGGCCCTAAAGCATTGGAGAAAACTCTGTGGGAGACGCCTGGGAGGAGTTCTGGGTAGATCCCGCAGGATGGACCACTGTCAAGAGAGAAAAAGCATCTTGGTTATCTTCCCTGGAGGAGTCTGGGGTTGCTACCCGGGATCACAGGGCCCCAGACCACCGGAATAAAGACTCAAGGACATAACTGCAAGGAGTCTCGGATGCATCCCAGAGGATGGACCATAGTCCAAGGAGAAAAATCATCTTGGGTATCTTCCCTGGAGGAGTCTGGGGTTGCTACCCGGGATGACAGGACCCCAAACCACCGGATAAAAGACTCGGGGATATACCTGCAAGGCGTCTCGGGTGAATCCCAGAGGATGGAGCATTGTGCAAGGATAAAAATCATCTTGGGTATCTTCCGTGGAGGAGTCTGGGGTTGCTACCCGGGATCAGAGGACCGCAAAACACCAGAATAAAGACTCAGGGACATACCTGCAAGGACTCTCCGATGCATCCCAGAGGATGGACCACTGTCAAGAGAGAAAAGCATCTTGGGTATCTTCCCTGGAGGAGTCTGGGGTTGCAAACCGGGATCACAGGGCCCCAGACCATCGGAATAAAGACTCAGGGACATAACTGCAAGGAGTCTCGGATGCATCCCAGAGGATGGACAATAGTCCAAGGAGAAAAATCATCTTGGGTATCTTCCCTGGAGGAGTCTGGGGTTGCTACCCGGCATTACAGGGCCCCAAACCACAGGAACCATCTCTGCGGCAGACGGCTGGGAAGAATCTAAGGTTCATCCCAGAGGATGGAGCATTGCCCAAGGAGAAAAATCATCTTGGGTATCTTCCCTGGAGGAGTCTGGGGTTGCTACCCGGGATCAGAGGACCGCAAAACACCAGAATAAAGACTCAGGGACATACCTGCAAGGAGTCTCCGATGCATCGCAGAGGATGGACAACAGTCCAAGGAGAAAAATCATCTTGGGTATCTTCCCTGGAGGAGTCTGGGGTTGCTACCCGGGATGACAGGACCCCAAACCACCGGATAAAAGACTCGGGGACATACCTGCGAGGAGTCTCGGGTGAATCCCAGAGGATGGAGCATTGTCCAAGGAGAAAAATCATCTCCGGTATCTTACCTGGAGGAGTCTGGGGTTGCTACCTGGGATCACAGGACCCTAAACGACCAGAATAAAGACTCAGGGACATACCTGCAAGGAGTCTCCGATTCATCCCAGAGGATGGACCACTGTCAAGAGAGAAAAATCATCTTGGGTATCTTCCCTGGAGGAGTCTGGGGTTGCTACCCGGGATCACAGGGCCCTAAAGCATTGGAGAAAACTCTGCGAGAGACGCCTGGGAGGAGTTCTGGGTAGATCCCGCAGGATGGACCACTGTCAAGAGAGAAAAATCATCTTGGGTATCTTCCCTGGAGGAGTCTGGGGTTGCTACCCGGGATCACAGGGCCCTAAAGCATTGGAGAAAACTCTGCGAGAGACGCCTGGGAGGAGTTCTGGGTAGATCCCGCAAGATGGACCACTGTCAAGAGAGAAAAAGCATCTTGGTTATCTTCCCTGGAGGAGTCTGGGGTTGCTACCCGGGATCACAGGGCCCCAGACCACCGGAATAAAGACTCAAGGACATAACTGCAAGGAGTCTCGGATGCATCCCAGAGGATTGACCATAGTCCAAGGAGAAAAATCATCTTGGGTATCTTCCCTGGAGGAGTCTGGGGTTGCTACCCGGGATGACAGGACCCCAAACCACCGGATAAAAGACTCGGGGATATACCTGCAAGGCGTCTCGGGTGAATACCAGAGGATGGAGCATTGTGCAAGGATAAAAATCATCTTGGGTATCTTCCGTGGAGGAGTCTGGGGTTGCTACCCGGGATCAGAGGACCGCAAAACACCAGAATAAAGACTCAGGGACATACCTGCAAGGACTCTCCGATGCATCCCAGAGGATGGAGCACTGTCAAGAGAGAAAAGCATCTTGGGTATCTTCCCTGGAGGAGTCTGGGGTTGCAAACCGGCATTACAGGGCCCCAAACCACAGGAACCATCTCTGCGGGAGACGGCTGGGAAGAATCTAAGGTTCATCCCAGAGGATGGAGCATTGCCCAAGGAGAAAAATCATCTTGGGTATCTTCCCTGGAGGAGTCTGGGGTTGCTACCCGGGATCAGAGGACCGCAAACCACCAGAATAAAGACTCAGGGACATACCTGCAAGGAGTCTCCGATGCATCGCAGAGGATGGACAACAGTCCAAGGAGAAAAATCATCTTGGGTATCTTCCCTGGAGGAGTCTGGGGTTGCTACCCGGGATTACAGGGCCCCAAACGACCAGAATAAAGACTCAGGGACATACCGGCAAGGAGTCTCCGATGCATCCCAGAGGATGGACCACTGTCAAGAGAGAAAAATCATCTTGGGTATCTTCCCTGGAGGAGTCTGGGGTTGCTACCCGGGATGACAGGACCCCAAACCACCGGATAAAAGACTCGGGGATATACCTGCAAGGCGTCTCGGGTGAATCCCAGAGGATGGAGCATTGTGCAAGGATAAAAATCATCTTGGGTATCTTCCCTGGAGGAGTCTGGGGTTGCTACCCGGGATCAGAGGACCGCAAAACACCAGAATAAAGACTCAGGGACATACCTGGAAGGAGTTTCCGATACATCCCAGACGATGGACCACTGTCAAGAGAGAAAAATCATCTTGGGTATCTTCCCTGGAGGAGTCTGGGGTTTCTACTCGGGATCACAGGGTCCTAAATCACCGAAAAAAAGACTCGGGGACACAACTGCAAGGAAGCTCACGTGAATCCCAGAGGATGGAGCATTGTCCATGGAGAAAAATCATCTTGGGTGTTTTCCCTAGAGGAGTCTGGGATTGCTACCCGGGATCACAGGGCCCCAGACCACCGCAATAAAGACTCAGGGCCATAACTGAAAGGAGTCTCAGATGCATCCCAGAGGATGGAGCATTGCCCAAGGAGAAAAATCATCTCGGGTATCTTCCCTGGAGGAGTCTGGGGTTGCTACCTCGGATCACAGGGCCCTAAAGCATTGCAGAAAACTCTGCGGGAGACGCCTGGGAGGAGTTCTGGGTATATCCTGCAGGATGGACCACTGTCAAGAGAGAAAAATCATCTTGGGTATCTTCCCTGGAGGAGTCTGGGGTTGCTACCCGGGAAGACAGGACCCCAAACCACCGGATAAAAGACTCGGGGACATACCTGCGAGGAGTCTCGGGTGAATCCCAGAGGATGGAGCATTGTCCAAGGAGAAAAATCATCTTGGCTATCTTCCCTGGAGGAGTCTGGGGTTGCTACCCGGGATCAGAGGACCGCAAACCACCAGAATAAAGACTCAGGGACATACCTGGAAGGAGTCTCCGATGCATCCCAGAGGATGGACCACTGTCAAGAGAGAAAAATCATCTTGGGTATCTTCCCTGGAGGAGTCTGGGGTTGCTACCCGGGATCACAGGGCCCGAAAGCATTGCAGAAAACTCTGCGGGAGACGCCTGGGAGGAGTTCTGGGTAGATCCCGCAGGATGGACCACTGTCAAGAGAGAAAAAGCATCTTGGTTATCTTCCCTGGAGGAGTCTGGGGTTGCTACCCGGGATCACAGGGCCCCAGACCACCGGAATAAAGACTCAAGGACATAACTGCAAGGAGTCTCGGATGCATCCCAGAGGATGGACCATAGTCCAAGGAGAAAAATCATCTTGGGTATCTTCCCTGGAGGAGTCTGGGGTTGCTACCCGGGATGACAGGACCCCAAACCACCGGATAAAAGACTCGGGGATATACCTGCAAGGCGTCTCGGGTGAATCCCAGAGGATGGAGCATTGTGCAAGGATAAAAATCATCTTGGCTATCTTCCCTGGAGGAGTCTGGGGTTGCTACCCGGGATCAGAGGACCGCAAAACACCAGAATAAAGACTCAGGGACATACATGGAAGGAGTTTCCGATACATCCCAGACGATGGACCACTGTCAAGAGAGAAAAATCATCTTGGGTATCTTCCCTGGAGGAGTCTGGGGTTGCTACCCGGGATCACAGGGCCCTAAAGCATTGGAGAAAACTCTGCGGGAGACGCCTGGGAGGAGTTCTGGGTAGATCCCGCAGGATGGACCACTGTCAAGAGAGAAAAAGCATCTTGGGTATCTTCCCTGGAGGAGTCTGGGGTTGCTACCCGGGATCACAGGGCCCTAAATCCCAGGAAGAAAACATTCAGAAACAGAGCTGGGAGGAGTCTCGGGTGCATCCTGCCCGATGGAGCATTGTCCAAGGAGAAAAATCATCTTGGGTATCTTCCCTGGAGGAGTCTGGGGTTGCTACCCAGGATCACAGGGACCCAGACCACCGGAATAAAGACTCAGGGACATAACTGCAAGGAGTCTCGGATGCATCCCAGAGGATGGAGCATTGCTCAAGGATACAAATCATCTTGCGTATCTTCCCAGTAGGAGTCTGGGGTTGCTACCTCGGATCACAGGGCCCTAAAGCATTGCAGAAAACTCTGCGGGAGACGTCTGGGAGGAGTTCTGGGTATATCCTGCAGGATGGACCACTGTCAAGACAGAAAAATCATCTTGGGTATCTTCCCTGGAGGAGTCTGGGGTTGCTACCAGGGATGACAGGACCCCAAACCACCGGATAAAAGACTCGGGGACATACCTGCGAGGAGTCTCGGGTGAATCCCAGAGGATGGAGCATTGTCCAAGGAGAAAAATCATCTTGGGTATCTTCCCTGGAGGAGTCTGGGGTTGCTACCCGGGATCAGAGGACCGCAAACCACCAGAATAAAGACTCAGGGACATACCTGCAAGGAGTCTCCGATGCATCCCAGAGGATGGACCACTGTCAAGAGAGAAAAATCATCTTGGGTATCTTCCCTGGAGGAGTCTGGGGTTGCTACCCGGGATCACAGGGCCCGAAAGCATTGCAGAAAACTCTGCGGGAGACGCCTGGGAGGAGTTCTGGGTAGATCCCGCAGGATGGACCACTGTCAAGAGAGAAAAATCATCCTGGTATCTTCCCTGGAGGAGTCTGGGGTTGCTACCCGGGATCACAGGGCCCCAGACCACAGGAAACATGTCTGCGGGAGACGGCTGGGAAGAATCTAAGGTTCATCCCAGACGATGGAGCATTGTCCAAGGAGAATAATCATCTTGGGTATCTTCCCTGGAGGAGTCTGGGGTTGCTACCCGGGATCAGAGGACCGCAAACCACCAGAATAAAGACTCAGGGACATACCTACAAGGAGTCTCCGATGCATCGCAGAGGATGGACAACAGTCCAAGGAGAAAAATCATCTTGGGTATCTTCCCTGGAGGAGTCTGGGGTTGCTACCCGGGATGACAGGACGCCAAACCACAGGAAACATGTCTGCGGGAGACGGCTGGGAAGAATCTAAGGTGCATCTCAGACGATGGAGCATTGTCCAAGGAGAAAAATCATCTTGGGTATCTTCCCTGGAGGAGTCTGGGGTTGCTACCCGGGATCAGAGGACCGCAAACCACCAGAATAAAGACTCAGCGACATACCTGCAAGGAGTCTCCGATGCATCCCAGAGGATGGAACACTGTCAAGAGAGAAAAATCATCTCCGGTATCTTCCCTGGAGGAGTCTGGGGTTGCTACCCGGGATCACAGGCCCCTAAAGCATTGGAGAAAACTCTGTGGGAGACGCCTGGGAGGAGTTCTGGGTAGATCCCGCAGGATGGACCACTGTCAAGAGAGAAAAAGCATCTTGGTTATCTTCCCTGGAGGAGTCTGGGGTTGCTACCCGGGATCACAGGGCCCCAGACCACCGGAATAAAGACTCAAGGACATAACTGCAAGGAGTCTCGGATGCATCCCAGAGGATGGACCATAGTCCAAGGAGAAAAATCATCTTGGGTATCTTCCCTGGAGGAGTCTGGGGTTGCTACCCGGGATGACAGGACCCCAAACCACCGGATAAAAGACTCGGGGATATACCTGCAAGGCGTCTCGGGTGAATCCCAGAGGATGGAGCATTGTCCAAGGATAAAAATCATCTTGGGTATCTTCCGTGGAGGAGTCTGGGGTTGCTACCCGGGATCAGAGGACCGCAAAACACCAGAATAAAGACTCAGGGACATACCTGCAAGGACTCTCCGATGCATCCCAGAGGATGGAGCACTGTCAAGAGAGAAAAGCATCTTGGGTATCTTCCCTGGAGGAGTCTGGGGTTGCAAACCGGGATCACAGGGCCCCAGACCATCGGAATAAAGACTCAGGGACATACCTGCAAGGACTCTCCGATGCATCCCAGAGGATGGACCACTGTCAAGAGAGAAAAGCATCTTGGGTATCTTCCCTGGAGGAGTCTGGGGTTGCAAACCGGGATCACAGGGCCCCAGACCATCGGAATAAAGACTCAGGGACATAACTGCAAGGAGTCTCGGATGCATCCCAGAGGATGGACAATAGTCCAAGGAGAAAAATCATCTTGGGTATCTTCCCTGGAGGAGTCTGGGGTTGCTACCCGGCATTACAGGGCCCCAAACCACAGGAACCATCTCTGCGGGAGACGGCTGGGAAGAATCTAAGGTTCATCCCAGAGGATGGAGCATTGCCCAAGGAGAAAAATCATCTTGGGTATCTTCCCTGGAGGAGTCTGGGGTTGCTACCCGGGATCACAGGGCCCCAGACCACCGGAATAAAGACTCAGGGACATAACTGCAAGGAGTCTCGGATGCATCCCAGAGGATGGAGCATTGCTCAAGGATAAAAATCATCTCGTGTATCTTCCCTGGAGGAGTCTGGGGTTGCTACCTGGGATCACAGGACCCTAAACCCCAGGAAGAAAACATTCAGAAACAGAGCTGGGAGGAGTCTCGGGTGCATCCTGCAGGATGGACAATAGTCCAAGGATAAAAATCATCTCAGGAATCTTCCCTGGAGGAGTCTGGGGTTGCTACCCGGGATCACAGGGCCCTAAAGCATTGCAGAAAACTCTGCGGGAGACGCCTGGGAGGAGTTCTGGGTAGATCCCGCAGGATGGACCACTATCAAGAGAGAAAAATCATCTCGGCTATCTTTTCTGGAGGAGTCTGGGGTTTCTACCCGGGATCACAGGGTCCTAAATCACCGAAAAAAAGACTCGGGGACACAACTGCAAGGAAGCTCACGTGAATCCCAGAGGATGGAGCATTGTCCATGGAGAAAAATCATCTTGGGTGTTTTCCCTAGAGGAGTCTGGGATTGCTACCCGGGATCACAGGGACCCAGACTACCGGAATAAAGACTCAGGGACATAACTGCCAGGAGTCTCGGATGCATCCCAGAGGATGGACAATAGTCCAAGGAGAAAAATCATCTTGGGTATCTTCCCTGGAGGAGTCTGGGGTTGCTACCCGGGATGACAGGACCCCAAACCACCGGATAAAAGACTCGGGGATATACCTGCAAGGCGTCTCGGGTGAATCCCAGAGGATGGAGCATTGTGCAAGGATAAAAATCATCTTGGGTATCTTCCCTGGAGGAGTCTGGGATTGCTACCCGGGATCAGAGGACCGCAAAACACCAGAATAAAGACTCAGGGACATACCTGGAAGGAGTCTCCGATGCATCCCAGAGGATGGACCACTGTCAAGAGAGAACAAGCATCTTGGGTATCTTCCCTGGAGGAGTCTGGGGTTGCAACCCGGGATCACAGGGCCCCAGACCACCGGAATAAAGACTCAGGGACATAACTGCAAGGAGTCTCGGATGCATCCCAGAGGATGGACAATAGTCCAAGGAGAAAAATCATCTTGGGTATCTTCCCTGGAGGAGTCTGGGGTTGCTACCCGGGATTACAGGGCCCCAAACCACAGGAAACATGTCTGCGGGAGACGGCTGGGAAGAATCTAAGGTTCATCCCAGACGATGGAGCATTGTCCAAGGAGAATAATCATCTTGGGTATCTTCCCTGGAGGAGTCTGGGGTTGCTACCCGGGATCAGAGGACCGCAAACCACCAGAATAAAGACTCAGGGACATACCTACAAGGAGTCTCCGATGCATCGCAGAGGATGGACAACAGTCCAAGGAGAAAAATCATCTTGGGTATCTTCCCTGGAGGAGTCTGGGGTTGCTACCCGGGATGACAGGACGCCAAACCACAGGAAACATGTCTGCGGGAGACGGCTGGGAAGAATCTAAGGTGCATCTCAGACGATGGAGCATTGTCCAAGGAGAAAAATCATCTTGGGTATCTTCCCTGGAGGAGTCTGGGGTTGCTACCCGGGATCAGAGGACCGCAAACCACCAGAATAAAGACTCAGCGACATACCTGCAAGGAGTCTCCGATGCATCCCAGAGGATGGAACACTGTCAAGAGAGAAAAATCATCTCCGGTATCTTCCCTGGAGGAGTCTGGGGTTGCTACCCGGGATCACAGGCCCCTAAAGCATTGGAGAAAACTCTGTGGGAGACGCCTGGGAGGAGTTCTGGGTAGATCCCGCAGGATGGACCACTGTCAAGAGAGAAAAAGCATCTTGGTTATCTTCCCTGGAGGAGTCTGGGGTTGCTACCCGGGATCACAGGGCCCCAGACCACCGGAATAAAGACTCAAGGACATAACTGCAAGGAGTCTCGGATGCATCCCAGAGGATGGACCATAGTCCAAGGAGAAAAATCATCTTGGGTATCTTCCCTGGAGGAGTCTGGGGTTGCTACCCGGGATGACAGGACCCCAAACCACCGGATAAAAGACTCGGGGATATACCTGCAAGGCGTCTCGGGTGAATCCCAGAGGATGGAGCATTGTCCAAGGATAAAAATCATCTTGGGTATCTTCCCTGGAGGAGTCTGGGGTTGCTACCCGGGATCAGAGGACCGCAAAACACCAGAATAAAGACTCAGGGACATACCTGCAAGGACTCTCCGATGCATCCCAGAGGATGGACCACTGTCAAGAGAGAAAAGCATCTTGGGTATCTTCCCTGGAGGAGTCTGGGGTTGCAAACCGGGATCACAGGGCCCCAGACCATCGGAATAAAGACTCAGGGACATACCTGCAAGGACTCTCCGATGCATCCCAGAGGATGGACCACTGTCAAGAGAGAAAAGCATCTTGGGTATCTTCCCTGGAGGAGTCTGGGGTTGCAAACCGGGATCACAGGGCCCCAGACCATCGGAATAAAGACTCAGGGACATAACTGCAAGGAGTCTCGGATGCATCCCAGAGGATGGACAATAGTCCAAGGAGAAAAATCATCTTGGGTATCTTCCCTGGAGGAGTCTGGGGTTGCTACCCGGCATTACAGGGCCCCAAACCACAGGAACCATCTCTGCGGGAGACGGCTGGGAAGAATCTAAGGTTCATCCCAGAGGATGGAGCATTGCCCAAGGAGAAAAATCATCTTGGGTATCTTCCCTGGAGGAGTCTGGGGTTGCTACCCGGGATCACAGGGCCCCAGACCACCGGAATAAAGACTCAGGGACATAACTGCAAGGAGTCTCGGATGCATCCCAGAGGATGGAGCATTGCTCAAGGATAAAAATCATCTCGTGTATCTTCCCTGGAGGAGTCTGGGGTTGCTAACTGGGATCACAGGACCCTAAACCCCAGGAAGAAAACATTCAGAAACAGAGCTGGGAGGAGTCTCGGGTGCATCCTGCAGGATGGACAATAGTCCAAGGATAAAAATCATCTCAGGAATCTTCCCTGGAGGAGTCTGGGGTTGCTACCCGGGATCACAGGGCCCTAAAGCATTGCAGAAAACTCTGCGGGAGACGCCTGGGAGGAGTTCTGGGTAGATCCCGCAGGATGGACCACTATCAAGAGAGAAAAATCATCTCGGCTATCTTTTCTGGAGGAGTCTGGGGTTTCTACCCGGGATCACAGGGTCCTAAATCACCGAAAAAAAGACTCGGGGACACAACTGCAAGGAAGCTCATGTGAATCCCAGAGGATGGAGCATTGTCCATGGAGAAAAATCATCTTGGGTGTTTTCCCTAGAGGAGTCTGGGATTGCTACCCGGGATCACAGGGACCCAGACTACCGGAATAAAGACTCAGGGACATAACTGCAAGGAGTCTCGGATGCATCCCAGAGGATGGACAATAGTCCAAGGAGAAAAATCATCTTGGGTATCTTCCCTGGAGGAGTCTGGGGTTGCTACCCGGGATGACAGGACCCCAAACCACCGGATAAAAGACTCGGGGATATACCTGCAAGGCGTCTCGGGTGAATCCCAGAGGATGGAGCATTGTGCAAGGATAAAAATCATCTTGGGTATCTTCCCTGGAGGAGTCTGGGATTGCTACCCGGGATCAGAGGACCGCAAAACACCAGAATAAAGACTCAGGGACATACCTGGAAGGAGTCTCCGATGCATCCCAGAGGATGGACCACTGTCAAGAGAGAACAAGCATCTTGGGTATCTTCCCTGGAGGAGTCTGGGGTTGCAACCCGGGATCACAGGGCCCCAGACCACCGGAATAAAGACTCAGGGACATAACTGCAAGGAGTCTCGGATGCATCCCAGAGGATGGACAATAGTCCAAGGAGAAAAATCATCTTGGGTATCTTCCCTGGAGGAGTCTGGGGTTGCTACCCGGGATTACAGGGCCCCAAACCACAGGAAACATGTCTGCGGGAGACGGCTGGGAAGAATCTAAGGTTCATCCCAGACGATGGAGCATTGTCCAAGGAGAATAATCATCTTGGGTATCTTCCCTGGAGGAGTCTGGGGTTGCTACCCGGGATCAGAGGACCGCAAACCACCAGAATAAAGACTCAGGGACATACCTACAAGGAGTCTCCGATGCATCGCAGAGGATGGACAACAGTCCAAGGAGAAAAATCATCTTGGGTATCTTCCCTGGAGGAGTCTGGGGTTGCTACCCGGGATGACAGGACGCCAAACCACAGGAAACATGTCTGCGGGAGACGGCTGGGAAGAATCTAAGGTGCATCTCAGACGATGGAGCATTGTCCAAGGAGAAAAATCATCTTGGGTATCTTCCCTGGAGGAGTCTGGGGTTGCTACCCGGGATTACAGGGCCCCAAACGACCAGAATAAAGACTCAGGGACATACCTGCAAGGAGTCTCCGATGCATCCCAGAGGATGGAACACTGTCAAGAGAGAAAAATCATCTTGGGTATCTTCCCTGGAGGAGTCTGGGGTTGCTACCCGGGATCACAGGGCCCTAAAGCATTGGAGAAAACTCTGTGGGAGACGCCTGGGAGGAGTTCTGGGTAGATCCCGCAGGATGGACCACTGTCAAGAGAGAAAAAGCATCTTGGTTATCTTCCCTGGAGGAGTCTGGGGTTGCTACCCGGGATCACAGGGCCCCAGACCACCGGAATAAAGACTCAAGGACATAACTGCAAGGAGTCTCGGATGCATCCCAGAGGATGGACCATAGTCCAAGGAGAAAAATCATCTTGGGTATCTTCCCTGGAGGAGTCTGGGGTTGCTACCCGGGATGACAGGACCCCAAACCCCCGGATAAAAGACTCGGGGATATACCTGCAAGGCGTCTCGGGTGAATCCCAGAGGATGGAGCATTGTGCAAGGATAAAAATCATCTTGGGTATCTTCCGTGGAGGAGTCTGGGGTTGCTACCCGGGATCAGAGGACCGCAAAACACCAGAATAAAGACTCAGGGACATACCTGCAAGGACTCTCCGATGCATCCCAGAGGATGGACCACTGTCAAGAGAGAAAAGCATCTTGGGTATCTTCCCTGGAGGAGTCTGGGGTTGCAAACCGGGATCACAGGGCCCCAGACCATCGGAATAAAGACTCAGGGACATAACTGCAAGGAGTCTCGGATGCATCCCAGAGGATGGACAATAGTCCAAGGAGAAAAATCATCTTGGGTATCTTCCCTGGAGGAGTCTGGGGTTGCTACCCGGCATTACAGGGCCCCAAACCACAGGAACCATCTCTGCGGCAGACGGCTGGGAAGAATCTAAGGTTCATCCCAGAGGATGGAGCATTGCCCAAGGAGAAAAATCATCTTGGGTATCTTCCCTGGAGGAGTCTGGGGTTGCTACCCGGGATCAGAGGACCGCAAAACACCAGAATAAAGACTCAGGGACATACCTGCAAGGAGTCTCCGATGCATCGCAGAGGATGGACAACAGTCCAAGGAGAAAAATCATCTTGGGTATCTTCCCTGGAGGAGTCTGGGGTTGCTACCCGGGATGACAGGACCCCAAACCACCGGATAAAAGACTCGGGGACATACCTGCGAGGAGTCTCGGGTGAATCCCAGAGGATGGAGCATTGTCCAAGGAGAAAAATCATCTCCGGTATCTTACCTGGAGGAGTCTGGGGTTGCTACCTGGGATCACAGGACCCTAAACGACCAGAATAAAGACTCAGGGACATACCTGCAAGGAGTCTCCGATTCATCCCAGAGGATGGACCACTGTCAAGAGAGAAAAATCATCTTGGGTATCTTCCCTGGAGGAGTCTGGGGTTGCTACCCGGGATCACAGGGCCCTAAAGCATTGGAGAAAACTCTGCGAGAGACGCCTGGGAGGAGTTCTGGGTAGATCCCGCAGGATGGACCACTGTCAAGAGAGAAAAATCATCTTGGGTATCTTCCCTGGAGGAGTCTGGGGTTGCTACCCGGGATCACAGGGCCCTAAAGCATTGGAGAAAACTCTGCGAGAGACGCCTGGGAGGAGTTCTGGGTAGATCCCGCAAGATGGACCACTGTCAAGAGAGAAAAAGCATCTTGGTTATCTTCCCTGGAGGAGTCTGGGGTTGCTACCCGGGATCACAGGGCCCCAGACCACCGGAATAAAGACTCAAGGACATAACTGCAAGGAGTCTCGGATGCATCCCAGAGGATTGACCATAGTCCAAGGAGAAAAATCATCTTGGGTATCTTCCCTGGAGGAGTCTGGGGTTGCTACCCGGGATGACAGGACCCCAAACCACCGGATAAAAGACTCGGGGATATACCTGCAAGGCGTCTCGGGTGAATACCAGAGGATGGAGCATTGTGCAAGGATAAAAATCATCTTGGGTATCTTCCGTGGAGGAGTCTGGGGTTGCTACCCGGGATCAGAGGACCGCAAAACACCAGAATAAAGACTCAGGGACATACCTGCAAGGACTCTCCGATGCATCCCAGAGGATGGAGCACTGTCAAGAGAGAAAAGCATCTTGGGTATCTTCCCTGGAGGAGTCTGGGGTTGCAAACCGGCATTACAGGGCCCCAAACCAGAGGAACCATCTCTGCGGGAGACGGCTGGGAAGAATCTAAGGTTCATCCCAGAGGATGGAGCATTGCCCAAGGAGAAAAATCATCTTGGGTATCTTCCCTGGAGGAGTCTGGGGTTGCTACCCGGGATCAGAGGACCGCAAACCACCAGAATAAAGACTCAGGGACATACCTGCAAGGAGTCTCCGATGCATCGCAGAGGATGGACAACAGTCCAAGGAGAAAAATCATCTTGGGTATCTTCCCTGGAGGAGTCTGGGGTTGCTACCCGGGATTACAGGGCCCCAAACGACCAGAATAAAGACTCAGGGACATACCGGCAAGGAGTCTCCGATGCATCCCAGAGGATGGACCACTGTCAAGAGAGAAAAATCATCTTGGGTATCTTCCCTGGAGGAGTCTGGGGTTGCTACCCGGGATGACAGGACCCCAAACCACCGGATAAAAGACTCGGGGATATACCTGCAAGGCGTCTCGGGTGAATCCCAGAGGATGGAGCATTGTGCAAGGATAAAAATCATCTTGGCTATCTTCCCTGGAGGAGTCTGGGGTTGCTACCCGGGATCAGAGGACCGCAAAACACCAGAATAAAGACTCAGGGACATACCTGGAAGGAGTTTCCGATACATCCCAGACGATGGACCACTGTCAAGAGAGAAAAATCATCTTGGGTATCTTCCCTGGAGGAGTCTGGGGTTTCTACCCGGGATCACAGGGTCCTAAATCACCGAAAAAAAGACTCGGGGACACAACTGCAAGGAAGCTCACGTGAATCCCAGAGGATGGAGCATTGTCCATGGAGAAAAATCATCTTGGGTGTTTTCCCTAGAGGAGTCTGGGATTGCTACCCGGGATCACAGGGCCCCAGACCACCGCAATAAAGACTCAGGGCCATAACTGAAAGGAGTCTCAGATGCATCCCAGAGGATGGAGCATTGCCCAAGGAGAAAAATCATCTCGGGTATCTTCCCTGGAGGAGTCTGGGGTTGCTACCTCGGATCACAGGGCCCTAAAGCATTGCAGAAAACTGTGCGGGAGACGCCTGGGAGGAGTTCTGGGTATATCCTGCAGGATGGACCACTGTCAAGAGAGAAAAATCATCTTGGGTATCTTCCCTGGAGGAGTCTGGGGTTGCTACCCGGGAAGACAGGACCCCAAACCACCGGATAAAAGACTCGGGGACATACCTGCGAGGAGTCTCGGGTGAATCCCAGAGGATGGAGCATTGTCCAAGGAGAAAAATCATCTTGGCTATCTTCCCTGGAGGAGTCTGGGGTTGCTACCCGGGATCAGAGGACCGCAAACCACCAGAATAAAGACTCAGGGACATACCTGCAAGGAGTCTCCGATGCATCCCAGAGGATGGACCACTGTCAAGAGAGAAAAATCATCTTGGGTATCTTCCCTGGAGGAGTCTGGGGTTGCTACCCGGGATCACAGGGCCCGAAAGCATTGCAGAAAACTCTGCGGGAGACGCCTGGGAGGAGTTCTGGGTAGATCCCGCAGGATGGACCACTGTCAAGAGAGAAAAAGCATCTTGGTTATCTTCCCTGGAGGAGTCTGGGGTTGCTACCCGGGATCACAGGGCCCCAGACCACCGGAATAAAGACTCAAGGACATAACTGCAAGGAGTCTCGGATGCATCCCAGAGGATGGACCATAGTCCAAGGAGAAAAATCATCTTGGGTATCTTCCCTGGAGGAGTCTGGGGTTGCTACCCGGGATGACAGGACCCCAAACCACCGGATAAAAGACTCGGGGATATACCTGCAAGGCGTCTCGGGTGAATCCGAGAGGATGGAGCATTGTGCAAGGATAAAAATCATCTTGGCTATCTTCCCTGGAGGAGTCTGGGGTTGCTACCCGGGATCAGAGGACCGCAAAACACCAGAATAAAGACTCAGGGACATACATGGAAGGAGTTTCCGATACATCCCAGACGATGGACCACTGTCAAGAGAGAAAAATCATCTTGGGTATCTTCCCTGGAGGAGTCTGGGGTTGCTACCCGGGATCACAGGGCCCTAAAGCATTGGAGAAAACTCTGCGGGAGACGCCTGGGAGGAGTTCTGGGTAGATCCCGCAGGATGGACCACTGTCAAGAGAGAAAAAGCATCTTGGGTATCTTCCCTGGAGGAGTCTGGGGTTGCTACCCGGGATCACAGGGCCCTAAATCCCAGGAAGAAAACATTCAGAAACAGAGCTGGGAGGAGTCTCGGGTGCATCCTGCCCGATGGAGCATTGTCCAAGGAGAAAAATCATCTCGGGTATCTTCCCTGGAGGAGTCTGGGGTTGCTACCCAGGATAACAGGGACCCAGACCACCGGAATAAAGACTCAGGGACATAACTGCAAGGAGTCTCGGATGCATCCCAGAGGATGGAGCATTGCTCAAGGATACAAATCATCTTGCGTATCTTCCCAGTAGGAGTCTGGGGTTGCTACCTCGGATCACAGGGCCCTAAAGCATTGCAGAAAACTCTGCGGGAGACGTCTGGGAGGAGTTCTGGGTATATCCTGCAGGATGGACCACTGTCAAGACAGAAAAATCATCTTGGGTATCTTCCCTGGAGGAGTCTGGGGTTGCTACCAGGGATGACAGGACCCCAAACCACCGGATAAAAGACTCGGGGACATACCTGCGAGGAGTCTCGGGTGAATCCCAGAGGATGGAGCATTGTCCAAGGAGAAAAATCATCTTGGGTATCTTCCCTGGAGGAGTCTGGGGTTGCTACCCGGGATCAGAGGACCGCAAACCACCAGAATAAAGACTCAGGGACATACCTGCAAGGAGTCTCCGATGCATCCCAGAGGATGGACCACTGTCAAGAGAGAAAAATCATCTTGGGTATCTTCCCTGGAGGAGTCTGGGGTTGCTACCCGGGATCACAGGGCCCGAAAGCATTGCAGAAAACTCTGCGGGAGACGCCTGGGAGGAGTTCTGGGTAGATCCCGCAGGATGGACCACTGTCAAGAGAGAAAAATCATCCTGGTATCTTCCCTGGAGGAGTCTGGGGTTGCTACCCGGGATCACAGGGCCCCAGACCACCAGAATAAAGACTCAGGGACATAACTGCAAGGAGTCTCGGATGCATCCCAGAGGATGGAGCATTGCTCAAGGATAAAAATCATCTCGTGTATCTTCCCTGGAGGAGTCTGGGGTTGCTACCTGGGATCACAGGACCCTAAACCCCAGGAAGAAAACATTCAGAAACAGAGCTGGGAGGAGTCTCGGGTGCATCCTGCAGGATGGACAATAGTCCAAGGATAAAAATCATCTCAGGTATCTTCCCTGGAGGAGTCTGGGGTTGCTACCCGGGATCACAGGGCCCTAAAGCATTGCAGAAAACTCTGCGGGAGACGCCTGGGAGGAGTTCTGGGTAGATCCCGCAGGATGGACCACTATCAAGAGAGAAAAATCATCTCGGCTATCTTTTCTGGAGGAGTCTGGGGTTTCTACCCGGGATCACAGGGTCCTAAATCACCGAAAAAAAGACTCGGGGACACAACTGCAAGGAAGCTCACGTGAATCCCAGAGGATGGAGCATTGTCCATGGAGAAAAATCATCTTGGGTGTTTTCCCTAGAGGAGTCTGGGATTGCTACCCGGGATCACAGGGCCCCAGACCACCGCAATAAAGACTCAGGGCCATAACTGAAAGGAGTCTCAGATGCATCCCAGAGGATGGAGCATTGCCCAAGGAGAAAAATCATCTCGGGTATCTTCCCTGGAGGAGTCTGGGGTTGCTACCTCGGATCACAGGGCCCTAAAGCATTGCAGAAAACTCTGCGGGAGACGCCTGGGAGGAGTTCTGGGTATATCCTGCAGGATGGACCACTGTCAAGAGAGAAAAATCATCTTGGGTATCTTCCCTGGAGGAGTCTGGGGTTGCTACCCGGGAAGACAGGACCCCAAACCACCGGATAAAAGACTCGGGGACATACCTGCGAAGAGTCTCGGGTGAATCCCAGAGGATGGAGCATTGTCCAAGGAGAAAAATCATCTTGGCTATCTTCCCTGGAGGAGTCTGGGGTTGCTACCCGGGATCAGAGGACCGCAAACCACCAGAATAAAGACTCAGGGACATACCTGCAAGGAGTCTCCGATGCATCCCAGAGGATGGAACACTGTCAAGAGAGAAAAATCATCTTGGGTATCTTCCCTGGAGGAGTCTGGGGTTGCTACCCGGGATCACAGGGCCCTAAAGCATTGCAGAAAACTCTGCGGGAGACTTCTGGGAGGAGTTCTGGGTAGATCCCGCAGGATGGACCACTGTCAAGAGAGAAAAAGCATCTTGGGTATCTTCCCTGGAGGAGTCTGGGGTTGCTACCCGGGATCACAGGGCCCCAGACCACCGGAATAAAGACTCAGGGACATAACTGCAAGGAGTCTCGGATGCATCCCAGAGGATGGACAATAGTCCAAGGAGAAAAATCATCTTGGGTTTCTTCCCTGGAGGAGTCTGGGGTTGCTACCAGGGATGACAGGACCCCAAACCACCGGAAAAATGTCTGCGGAAGACGCCTGGGAGGAATCTCGGATGCATCCCAGAGGATGGAGCATTGTCCAAGGAGAAAAATCATCTCGGGTATCTTTCCTGGAGGAGTCTGGGGTTGCTACCTGGGATCACAGGGCCCTAAAGCATTGCAGAAAACTCTGCGGTAGACGCCTGGGAGGAGTTCTGGGTAGATCCCGCAGGATGGACCACTGTCAAGAGAGAAAAATCATCTTGGGTATCTTCCCTGGAGGAGTCTGGGGCTTCTACCCGGGATCACAGGGTCCTAAATCACCGAAAAAAAGACTCGGGGACACAACTGCAAGGAGGCTCATGTGAATCCCAGAGGATGGAGCATTGTCCATGGCGAAAAATCATCTTGGGTATTTTCCCTGGAGGAGTCTGGGATTGCTACCCGGGATCACAGGGCCCCAGACCACCACAATAAAGACTCAGGTCCATAACTGAAAGGAGTCTCAGATGCATCCCAGAGGATGGAGCATTGCCCAAGGATAAAAATCATCTCGGGTATCTTCCCTGGAGGAGTCTGGGTTTGCTACCCGGGATTACAGGGCCCCAAACCACAGGAAAAATGTCTGTGGGAGACCTCTGGGAGGAATCTCAGATGCATCCCAGACGATGGAGCATTGCCCAAGGATAAAAATCATCTTGGGTATCTTCCCTGGAGGAGTCTGGGGTTGCTACTCGGGATCAGAGGACCCCAAACCACCGGAATAAAGCCTCAGGGACATACCTGCAAGGAGTCTCCGATGCATCGCAGAGGATGGAGCATTGTCCAAGGATAAAAATCATCTTGGGTATCTTCCTGGAGGAGTGTGGGTTTGCTACCCGGGATGACAGGACCCCAAATCACCGGAAAAAAGACTCGGGGACATACCTGCGAGGAGTCTCGGGTGTATCCCAGAGGATGGAGCATTGTCCAAGGAGAAAAATCATCTTGGGTATCTACCCTGGAAGAGTCTGGGGTTGCTACCCGGGATCAGAGGACCGCAAACCACCAGAATAAAGACTCAGGGACATACCTGCAAGGAGTCTCCGATGCATCCCAGAGGATGGACCACTGTCAAGAGAGAAAAATCATCTTGGGTATCTTCCCTGGAGGAGTCTGGGGTTGCTACCCGGGATCACAGGGCCCTAAAGCATTGCAGAAAACTCTGCGGGAGACGCCTGGGAGGAGTTCTGGGTAGATCCCGCAGGATGGACCACTGTCAAGAGAGAAAAATCATCCTGGGTATCTTCCCTGGAGGAGTCTGGGGTTGCTACCCGGGATCACAGGGCCCCAGACCACCGGAATAAAGACTCAGGGACATAACTGCAAGGAGTCTCGGATGCATCCCAGAGGATGGAGCATTGCTCAAGGATAAAAATCATCTCGGGTATCTTCCTTGGAGGAGTCTGGGGTTGCTACCTGGGATCACAGGACCCTAAACCCCAGGAAGAAAACATTCAGAAACAGAGCTGGGAGGAGTCTCGGGTGCATCCTGCAGGATGGACAATAGTCCAAGGATAAAAATCATCTAAGGTATCTTCCCTGGAGGAGTCTGGGGTTGCTACCCGGGATCACAGGGCCCCAGACCACCGCAATAAAGACTCAGGGCCATAACTGAAAGGAGTCTCAGATGCATCCCAGAGAATGGAGCATTGCCCAAGGATAAAAATCATCTCGGGTATCTTCCCTGGAGGAGTCTGGGTTTCCTACCCAAGATTACAGGGCCCCAAACCACAGGAAAAATGTCTGTGGGAGACCTCTGGGAGGAATCGCGGATGCATCCCAGAGGATGGAGCATTGCCCAAGGAGAAAAAACATCTCGGGTATCTTCCCTGGAGGAGTCTGGGGTTGCTACCTCGGATCACAGGGCCCTAAAGCATTGCAGAAAACTCTGCGGGAGACGCCTGGGAGGAGTTCTGGGTATATCCTGCAGGATGGACCACAGTCAAGAGAGAAAAATCATCTTGGGTATCTTCCCTGGAGGAGTCTGGGGTTGCTACCCGGGATGACAGGACCCCAAACCACCGGATAAAAGACTCGGGGACATACCTGCGAGGTGTCTCGGGTGAATCCCAGAGGATGGAGCACTGTCCAAGGAGAAAAATCATCTTGGGTATCTTCCCTGGAGGAGTCTGGGGTTGCTACCCGGGATGAGAGGACGGCAAACCACCAGAATAAAGACTCAGGGACATATCTGCAAGGAGTCTCCGATGCATCCCAGAGGATGGACCACTGTCAAGAGAGAAAAATCATCTTGGGTATCTTCCCTGGAGGAGTCTGGGGTTGCTACCCGGGATTACAGGGCCCCAAACGACCAGAATAAAGACTCAGGGACATACCTGCAAGGAGTCTCCGATGCATCCCAGAGGATGGACCACTGTCAAGAGAGAAAAATCATCTTGGGTATCTTCCCTGGAGGAGTCTGGGGTTGCTACCCGGGATCAGAGGACCGCAAACCACCAGAATAAAGACTCAGGGACATACCTGCAAGGAGTCTCCGATGCATCCCAGAGGATGGACCACTGTCAAGAGAGAAAAATCATCTTGGGTATCTTCCCTGGAGGAGTCTGGGGTTGCTACCCGGGATGACAGGACCCCAAACCACCGGATAAAAGACTCGGGGATATACCTGCAAGGAGTCTCGGGTGAATCCCAGAGGATGGAGCATTGTGCAAGGATAAAAATCATCTTGGCTATCTTCCCTGGAGGAGTCTGGGGTTGCTACGCGGGATCAGAGGACCGCAAAACACCAGAATAAAGACTCAGGGACATACATGGAAGGAGTTTCCGATACATCCCAGACGATGGACCACTGTCAAGAGAGAAAAATCATCTTGGGTATCTTCCCTGGAGGAGTCTGGGGTTGCTACCCGGGATCACAGGGCCCTAAAGCATTGGAGAAAACTCTGCGGGAGACGCCTGGGAGGAGTTCTGGGTAGATCCCGCAGGATGGACCACTGTCAAGAGAGAAAAAGCATCTTGGGTATCTTCCCTGGAGGAGTCTGGGGTTGCTACCCGGGATCACAGGGCACTAAACCCCAGGAAGAAAACATTCAGAAACAGAGCTGGGAGGAGTCTCGGGTGCATCCTGCAGGATGGACAATAGTCCAAGGAGAAAAATCATCTCAGGTATCTTCCCTGGAGGAGTCTGGGGTTGCTACCCGGGATCACAGGGCCCCAGACCACCGGAATAAAGACTCAGGGACATAACTGCAAGGAGTCTCGGATGCATCCCAGAGGATGGAGCATTGCTCAAGGATACAAATCATCTTGCGTATCTTCCCAGTAGGAGTCTGGGGTTGCTACCTCGGATCACAGGGCCCTAAAGCATTGCAGAAAACTCTGCGGGAGACGCCTGGGAGGAGTTCTGGGTAGATCCTGCAGGATGGACCACTGTCAAGAGAGAAAAATCATCTTGGGTATCTTCCCTGGAGGAGTCTGGGGTTGCTACCCGGGATGACAGGACCCCAAACCACCGGATAAAAGACTCGGGGACATACCTGCGAGGAGTCTCGGGTGAATCCCAGAGGATGGAGCATTGTCCAAGGAGAAAAATCATCTTGGGTATCTTCCCTGGAGGAGTCTGGGGTTGCTACCCGGGATCAGAGGACCGCAAACCACCAGAATAAAGACTCAGGGACATACCTGCAAGGAGTCTCCGATGCATCCCAGAGGATGGACCACTGTCAAGAGAGAAAAATCATCTTGGGTATCTTCCCTGGAGGAGTCTGGGGTTGCTACCCGGGATCACAGGGCCCTAAAGCATTGCAGAAAACTCTGCGGGAGACGCCTGGGAGGAGTTCTGGGTAGATCCCGCAGGATGGACCACTGTCAAGAGAGAAAAATCATCCTGGTATCTTCCCTGGAGGAGTCTGGGGTTGCTACCCGGGATCACAGGGCCCCAGACCACCGGAATAAAGACTCAGGGACATAACTGCAAGGAGTCTCGGATGCATCCCAGAGGATGGAGCATTGCTCAAGGATAAAAATCATCTCGTGTATCTTCCCTGGAGGAGTCTGGGGTTGCTACCTGGGATCACAGGACCCTAAACCCCAGGAAGAAAACATTCAGAAACAGAGCTGGGAGGAGTCTCGGGTGCATCCTGCAGGATGGACAATAGTCCAAGGATAAAAATCATCTCAGGAATCTTCCCTGGAGGAGTCTGGGGTTGCTACCCGGGATCACAGGGCCCTAAAGCATTGCAGAAAACTCTGCGGGAGACGCCTGGGAGGAGTTCTGGGTAGATCCCGCAGGATGGACCACTATCAAGAGAGAAAAATCATCTCGGCTATCTTTTCTGGAGGAGTCTGGGGTTTCTACCCGGGATCACAGGGTCCTAAATCACCGAAAAAAAGACTCGGGGACACAACTGCAAGGAAGCTCACGTGAATCCCAGAGGATGGAGCATTGTCCATGGAGAAAAATCATCTTGGGTGTTTTCCCTAGAGGAGTCTGGGATTGCTACCCGGGATCACAGGGACCCAGACTACCGGAATAAAGACTCAGGGACATAACTGCAAGGAGTCTCGGATGCATCCCAGAGGATGGACAATAGTCCAAGGAGAAAAATCATCTTGGGTATCTTCCCTGGAGGAGTCTGGGGTTGCTACCCGGGATGACAGGACCCCAAACCACCGGATAAAAGACTCGGGGATATACCTGCAAGGCGTCTCGGGTGAATCCCAGAGGATGGAGCATTGTGCAAGGATAAAAATCATCTTGGGTATCTTCCCTGGAGGAGTCTGGGATTGCTACCCGGGATCAGAGGACCGCAAAACACCAGAATAAAGACTCAGGGACATACCTGGAAGCAGTCTCCGATGCATCCCAGAGGATGGACCACTGTCAAGAGAGAACAAGCATCTTGGTTATCTTCCCTGGAGGAGTCTGGGGTTGCTACCCGGGATCACAGGGCCCCAGACCACCGGAATAAAGACTCAAGGACATAACTGCAAGGAGTCTCGGATGCATCCCAGAGGATTGACCATAGTACAAGGAGAAAAATCATCTTGGGTATCTTCCCTGGAGGAGTCTGGGGTTGCTACCCGGGATGACAGGACCCCAAACCACCGGATAAAAGACTCGGGGATATACCTGCAAGGCGTCTCGGGTGAATACCAGAGGATGGAGCATTGTGCAAGGATAAAAATCATCTTGGGTATCTTCCGTGGAGGAGTCTGGGGTTGCTACCCGGGATCAGAGGACCGCAAAACACCAGAATAAAGACTCAGGGACATACCTGCAAGGACTCTCCGATGCATCCCAGAGGATGGACCACTGTCAAGAGAGAAAAGCATCTTGGGTATCTTCCCTGGAGGAGTCTGGGGTTGCAAACCGGCATTACAGGGCCCCAAACCACAGGAACCATCTCTGCGGGAGACGGCTGGGAAGAATCTAAGGTTCATCCCAGAGGATGGAGCATTGCCCAAGGAGAAAAATCATCTTGGGTATCTTCCCTGGAGGAGTCTGGGGTTGCTACCCGGGATCAGAGGACCGCAAACCACCAGAATAAAGACTCAGGGACATACCTGCAAGGAGTCTCCGATGCATCGCAGAGGATGGACAACAGTCCAAGGAGAAAAATCATCTTGGGTATCTTCCCTGGAGGAGTCTGGGGTTGCTACCCGGGATTACAGGGCCCCAAACGACCAGAATAAAGACTCAGGGACATACCTGCAAGGAGTCTCCGATGCATCCCAGAGGATGGACCACTGTCAAGAGAGAAAAATCATCTTGGGTATCTTCCCTGGAGGAGTCTGGGGTTGCTACCCGGGATGACAGGACCCCAAACCACCGGATAAAAGACTCGGGGATATACCTGCAAGGCGTCTCGGGTGAATCCCAGAGGATGGAGCATTGTGCAAGGATAAAAATCATCTTGGCTATCTTCCCTGGAGGAGTCTGGGGTTGCTACCCGGGATCAGAGGACCGCAAAACACCAGAATAAAGACTCAGGGACATACCTGGAAGGAGTCTCCGATGCATCCCAGAGGATGGACCACTGTCAAGAGAGAACAAGCATCTTGGGTATCTTCCCTGGAGGAGTCTGGGGTTGCAACCCGGGATCACAGGGCCCCAGACCACCGGAATAAAGACTCAGGGACATAACTGCAAGGAGTCTCGGATGCATCCCAGAGGATGGACAATAGTCCAAGGAGAAAAATCATCTTGGGTATCTTCCCTGGAGGAGTCTGGGGTTGCTACCCGGGATTACAGGGCCCCAAACCACAGGAAACATGTCTGCGGGAGACGGCTGGGAAGAATCTAAGGTTCATCCCAGACGATGGAGCATTGTCCAAGGAGAATAATCATCTTGGGTATCTTCCCTGGAGGAGTCTGGGGTTGCTACCCGGGATCAGAGGACCGCAAACCACCAGAATAAAGACTCAGGGACATACCTACAAGGAGTCTCCGATGCATCGCAGAGGATGGACAACAGTCCAAGGAGAAAAATCATCTTGGGTATCTTCCCTGGAGGAGTCTGGGGTTGCTACCCGGGATGACAGGACGCCAAACCACAGGAAACATGTCTGCGGGAGACGGCTGGGAAGAATCTAAGGTGCATCTCAGACGATGGAGCATTGTCCAAGGAGAAAAATCATCTTGGGTATCTTCCCTGGAGGAGTCTGGGGTTGCTACCCGGGATCAGAGGACCGCAAACCACCAGAATAAAGACTCAGCGACATACCTGCAAGGAGTCTCCGATGCATCCCAGAGGATGGAACACTGTCAAGAGAGAAAAATCATCTCCGGTATCTTCCCTGGAGGAGTCTGGGGTTGCTACCCGGGATCACAGGCCCCTAAAGCATTGGAGAAAACTCTGTGGGAGACGCCTGGGAGGAGTTCTGGGTAGATCCCGCAGGATGGACCACTGTCAAGAGAGAAAAAGCATCTTGGTTATCTTCCCTGGAGGAGTCTGGGGTTGCTACCCGGGATCACAGGGCCCCAGACCACCGGAATAAAGACTCAAGGACATAACTGCAAGGAGTCTCGGATGCATCCCAGAGGATGGACCATAGTCCAAGGAGAAAAATCATCTTGGGTATCTTCCCTGGAGGAGTCTGGGGTTGCTACCCGGGATGACAGGACCCCAAACCACCGGATAAAAGACTCGGGGATATACCTGCAAGGCGTCTCGGGTGAATCCCAGAGGATGGAGCATTGTCCAAGGATAAAAATCATCTTGGGTATCTTCCGTGGAGGAGTCTGGGGTTGCTACCCGGGATCAGAGGACCGCAAAACACCAGAATAAAGACTCAGGGACATACCTGCAAGGACTCTCCGATGCATCCCAGAGGATGGACCACTGTCAAGAGAGAAAAGCATCTTGGGTATCTTCCCTGGAGGAGTCTGGGGTTGCAAACCGGGATCACAGGGCCCCAGACCATCGGAATAAAGACTCAGGGACATACCTGCAAGGACTCTCCGATGCATCCCAGAGGATGGACCACTGTCAAGAGAGAAAAGCATCTTGGGTATCTTCCCTGGAGGAGTCTGGGGTTGCAAACCGGGATCACAGGGCCCCAGACCATCGGAATAAAGACTCAGGGACATAACTGCAAGGAGTCTCGGATGCATCCCAGAGGATGGACAATAGTCCAAGGAGAAAAATCATCTTGGGTATCTTCCCTGGAGGAGTCTGGGGTTGCTACCCGGCATTACAGGGCCCCAAACCACAGGAACCATCTCTGCGGGAGACGGCTGGGAAGAATCTAAGGTTCATCCCAGAGGATGGAGCATTGCCCAAGGAGAAAAATCATCTTGGGTATCTTCCCTGGAGGAGTCTGGGGTTGCTACCCGGGATCACAGGGCCCCAGACCACCGGAATAAAGACTCAGGGACATAACTGCAAGGAGTCTCGGATGCATCCCAGAGGATGGAGCATTGCTCAAGGATAAAAATCATCTCGTGTATCTTCCCTGGAGGAGTCTGGGGTTGCTACCTGGGATCACAGGACCCTAAACCCCAGGAAGAAAACATTCAGAAACAGAGCTGGGAGGAGTCTCGGGTGCATCCTGCAGGATGGACAATAGTCCAAGGATAAAAATCATCTCAGGAATCTTCCCTGGAGGAGTCTGGGGTTGCTACCCGGGATCACAGGGGCCCAGACCACCGGAATAAAGACTCAGGGACATAACTGCAAGGAGTCTCGGATGCATCCCAGAGGATGGAGCATTGCTCAAGGATACAAATAATCTTGCGTATCTTCCCAGTAGGAGTCTGGGGTTGCTACCTCGGATCACAGGGCCCTAAAGCATTGCAGAAAACTCTGCGGGAGACGCCTGGGAGGAGTTCTGGGTATATCCTGCAGGATGGACCACTGTCAAGAGAGAAAAATCATCTTGGGTATCTTCCCTGGAGGAGTCTGGGGTTGCTACCCGGGATGACAGGACCCCAAACCACCGGATAAAAGACTCGGGGACATACCTGCGAGGAGTCTCGGGTGAATCCCAGAGGATGGAGCATTGTCCAAGGAGAAAAATCATCTTGGGTATCTTCCCTGGAGGAGTCTGGGGTTGCTACCCGGGATCAGAGGACCGCAAACCACCAGAATAAAGACTCAGGGACATACCTGCAAGGAGTCTCCGATGCATCCCAGAGGATGGACCACTGTCAAGAGAGAAAAATCATCTCCGGTATCTTCCCTGGAGGAGTCTGGGGTTGCTACCCGGGATCACAGGGCCCTAAAGCATTGCAGAAAACTCTGCGGGAGACGCCTGGGAGGAGTTCTGGGTAGATCCCGCAGGATGGACCACTGTCAAGAGAGAAAAATCATCCTGGGTATCTTCCCTGGAGGAGTCTGGGGTTGCTACCCGGGATCACAGGGCCCCAGACCACCGGAATAAAGACTCAGGGACATAACTGCAAGGAGTCTCGGATGCATCCCAGAGGATGGAGCATTGCTCAAGGATAAAAATCATCTCGTGTATCTTCCCTGGAGGAGTCTGGGGTTGCTACCTGGGATCACAGGACCCTAAACCCCAGGAAGAAAACATTCAGAAACAGAGCTGGGAGGAGTCTCGGGTGCATCCTGCAGGATGGACAATAGTCCAAGGATAAAAATCATCTCAGGAATCTTCCCTGGAGGAGTCTGGGGTTGCTACCCGGGATCACAGGGCCCTAAAGCATTGCAGAAAACTCTGCGGGAGACGCCTGGGAGGAGTTCTGGGTAGATCCCGCAGGATGGACCACTATCAAGAGAGAAAAATCATCTCGGCTATCTTTTCTGGAGGAGTCTGGGGTTTCTACCCGGGATCACAGGGTCCTAAATCACCGAAAAAAAGACTCGGGGACACAACTGCAAGGAAGCTCACGTGAATCCCAGAGGATGGAGCATTGTCCATGGAGAAAAATCATCTTGGGTGTTTTCCCTAGAGGAGTCTGGGATTGCTACCCGGGATCACAGGGACCCAGACTACCGGAATAAAGACTCAGGGACATAACTGCAAGGAGTCTCGGATGCATCCCAGAGGATGGACAATAGTCCAAGGAGAAAAATCATCTTGGGTATCTTCCCTGGAGGAGTCTGGGGTTGCTACCCGGGATGACAGGACCCCAAACCACCGGATAAAAGACTCGGGGATATACCTGCAAGGCGTCTCGGGTGAATCCCAGAGGATGGAGCATTGTGCAAGGATAAAAATCATCTTGGGTATCTTCCCTGGAGGAGTCTGGGATTGCTACCCGGGATCAGAGGACCGCAAAACACCAGAATAAAGACTCAGGGACATACCTGGAAGGAGTCTCCGATGCATCCCAGAGGATGGACCACTGTCAAGAGAGAACAAGCATCTTGGGTATCTTCCCTGGAGGAGTCTGGGGTTGCAACCCGGGATCACAGGGCCCCAGACCACCGGAATAAAGACTCAGGGACATAACTGCAAGGAGTCTCGGATGCATCCCAGAGGATGGACAATAGTCCAAGCAGAAAAATCATCTTGGGTATCTTCCCTGGAGGAGTCTGGGGTTGCTACCCGGGATTACAGGGCCCCAAACCACAGGAAACATGTCTGCGGGAGACGGCTGGGAAGAATCTAAGGTTCATCCCAGACGATGGAGCATTGTCCAAGGAGAATAATCATCTTGGGTATCTTCCCTGGAGGAGTCTGGGGTTGCTACCCGGGATCAGAGGACCGCAAACCACCAGAATAAAGACTCAGGGACATACCTACAAGGAGTCTCCGATGCATCGCAGAGGATGGACAACAGTCCAAGGAGAAAAATCATCTTGGGTATCTTCCCTGGAGGAGTCTGGGGTTGCTACCCGGGATGACAGGACGCCAAACCACAGGAAACATGTCTGCGGGAGACGGCTGGGAAGAATCTAAGGTGCATCTCAGACGATGGAGCATTGTCCAAGGAGAAAAATCATCTTGGGTATCTTCCCTGGAGGAGTCTGGGGTTGCTACCCGGGATTACAGGGCCCCAAACGACCAGAATAAAGACTCAGGGACATACCTGCAAGGAGTCTCCGATGCATCCCAGAGGATGGACCACTGTCAAGAGAGAAAAATCATCTTGGGTATCTTCCCTGGAGGAGTCTGGGGTTGCTACCCGGGATCACAGGCCCCTAAAGCATTGGACAAAACTCTGTGGGAGACGCCTGGGAGGAGTTCTGGGTAGATCCCGCAGGATGGACCACTGTCAAGAGAGAAAAAGCATCTTGGTTATCTTCCCTGGAGGAGTCTGGGGTTGCTACCCGGGATCACAGGGCCCCAGACCACCGGAATAAAGACTCAAGGACATAACTGCAAGGAGTCTCGGATGCATCCCAGAGGATGGACCATAGTCCAAGGAGAAAAATCATCTTGGGTATCTTCCCTGGAGGAGTCTGGGGTTGCTACCCGGGATGACAGGACCCCAAACCACCGGATAAAAGACTCGGGGATATACCTGCAAGGCGTCTCGGGTGAATCCCAGAGGATGGAGCATTGTCCAAGGATAAAAATCATCTTGGGTATCTTCCGTGGAGGAGTCTGGGGTTGCTACCCGGGATCAGAGGACCGCAAAACACCAGAATAAAGACTCAGGGACATACCTGCAAGGACTCTCCGATGCATCCCAGAGGATGGACCACTGTCAAGAGAGAAAAGCATCTTGGGTATCTTCCCTGGAGGAGTCTGGGGTTGCAAACCGGGATCACAGGGCCCCAGACCATCGGAATAAAGACTCAGGGACATACCTGCAAGGACTCTCCGATGCATCCCAGAGGATGGACCACTGTCAAGAGAGAAAAGCATCTTGGGTATCTTCCCTGGAGGAGTCTGGGGTTGCAAACCGGGATCACAGGGCCCCAGACCATCGGAATAAAGACTCAGGGACATAACTGCAAGGAGTCTCGGATGCATCCCAGAGGATGGACAATAGTCCAAGGAGAAAAATCATCTTGGGTATCTTCCCTGGAGGAGTCTGGGGTTGCTACCCGGCATTACAGGGCCCCAAACCACAGGAACCATCTCTGCGGGAGACGGCTGGGAAGAATCTAAGGTTCATCCCAGAGGATGGAGCATTGCCCAAGGAGAAAAATCATCTTGGGTATCTTCCCTGGAGGAGTCTGGGGTTGCTACCCGGGATCACAGGGCCCCAGACCACCGGAATAAAGACTCAGGGACATAACTGCAAGGAGTCTCGGATGCATCCCAGAGGATGGAGCATTGCTCAAGGATAAAAATCATCTCGTGTATCTTCCCTGGAGGAGTCTGGGGTTGCTACCTGGGATCACAGGACCCTAAACCCCAGGAAGAAAACATTCAGAAACAGAGCTGGGAGGAGTCTCGGGTGCATCCTGCAGGATGGACAATAGTCCAAGGATAAAAATCATCTCAGGAATCTTCCCTGGAGGAGTCTGGGGTTGCTACCCGGGATCACAGGGCCCTAAAGCATTGCAGAAAACTCTGCGGGAGACGCCTGGGAGGAGTTCTGGGTAGATCCCGCAGGATGGACCACTATCAAGAGAGAAAAATCATCTCGGCTATCTTTTCTGGAGGAGTCTGGGGTTTCTACCCGGGATCACAGGGTCCTAAATCACCGAAAAAAAGACTCGGGGACACAACTGCAAGGAAGCTCACGTGAATCCCAGAGGATGGAGCATTGTCCATGGAGAAAAATCATCTTGGGTGTTTTCCCTAGAGGAGTCTGGGATTGCTACCCGGGACCACAGGGACCCAGACTACCGGAATAAAGACTCAGGGACATAACTGCAAGGAGTCTCGGATGCATCCCAGAGGATGGACAATAGTCCAAGGAGAAAAATCATCTTGGGTATCTTCCCTGGAGGAGTCTGGGGTTGCTACCCGGGATGACAGGACCCCAAACCACCGGATAAAAGACTCGGGGATATACCTGCAAGGCGTCTCGGGTGAATCCCAGAGGATGGAGCATTGTGCAAGGATAAAAATCATCTTGGGTATCTTCCCTGGAGGAGTCTGGGATTGCTACCCGGGATCAGAGGACCGCAAAACACCAGAATAAAGACTCAGGGACATACCTGGAAGGAGTCTCCGATGCATCCCAGAGGATGGACCACTGTCAAGAGAGAACAAGCATCTTGGGTATCTTCCCTGGAGGAGTCTGGGGTTGCAACCCGGGATCACAGGGCCCCAGACCACCGGAATAAAGACTCAGGGACATAACTGCAAGGAGTCTCGGATGCATCCCAGAGGATGGACAATAGTCCAAGGAGAAAAATCATCTTGGGTATCTTCCCTGGAGGAGTCTGGGGTTGCTACCCGGGATTACAGGGCCCCAAACCACAGGAAACATGTCTGCGGGAGACGGCTGGGAAGAATCTAAGGTTCATCCCAGACGATGGAGCATTGTCCAAGGAGAATAATCATCTTGGGTATCTTTTCTGGAGGAGTCTGGGGTTGCTACCCGGGATCAGAGGACCGCAAACCACCAGAATAAAGACTCAGGGACATACCTACAAGGAGTCTCCGATGCATCGCAGAGGATGGACAACAGTCCAAGGAGAAAAATCATCTTGGGTATCTTCCCTGGAGGAGTCTGGGGTTGCTACCCGGGATGACAGGACGCCAAACCACAGGAAACATGTCTGCGGGAGACGGCTGGGAAGAATCTAAGGTGCATCTCAGACGATGGAGCATTGTCCAAGGAGAAAAATCATCTTGGGTATCTTCCCTGGAGGAGTCTGGGGTTGCTACCCGGGATTACAGGGCCCCAAACGACCAGAATAAAGACTCAGGGACATACCTGCAAGGAGTCTCCGATGCATCCCAGAGGATGGACCACTGTCAAGAGAGAAAAATCATCTTGGGTATCTTCCCTGGAGGAGTCTGGGGTTGCTACCCGGGATCACAGGCCCCTAAAGCATTGGACAAAACTCTGTGGGAGACGCCTGGGAGGAGTTCTGGGTAGATCCCGCAGGATGGACCACTGTCAAGAGAGAAAAAGCATCTTGGTTATCTTCCCTGGAGGAGTCTGGGGTTGCTACCCGGGATCACAGGGCCCCAGACCACCGGAATAAAGACTCAAGGACATAACTGCAAGGAGTCTCGGATGCATCCCAGAGGATGGACCATAGTCCAAGGAGAAAAATCATCTTGGGTATCTTCCCTGGAGGAGTCTGGGGTTGCTACCCGGGATGACAGGACCCCAAACCACCGGATAAAAGACTCGGGGATATACCTGCAAGGCGTCTCGGGTGAATCCCAGAGGATGGAGCATTGTCCAAGGATAAAAATCATCTTGGGTATCTTCCGTGGAGGAGTCTGGGGTTGCTACCCGGGATCAGAGGACCGCAAAACACCAGAATAAAGACTCAGGGACATACCTGCAAGGACTCTCCGATGCATCCCAGAGGATGGACCACTGTCAAGAGAGAAAAGCATCTTGGGTATCTTCCCTGGAGGAGTCTGGGGTTGCAAACCGGGATCACAGGGCCCCAGACCATCGGAATAAAGACTCAGGGACATACCTGCAAGGACTCTCCGATGCATCCCAGAGGATGGACCACTGTCAAGAGAGAAAAGCATCTTGGGTATCTTCCCTGGAGGAGTCTGGGGTTGCAAACCGGGATCACAGGGCCCCAGACCATCGGAATAAAGACTCAGGGACATAACTGCAAGGAGTCTCGGATGCATCCCAGAGGATGGACAATAGTCCAAGGAGAAAAATCATCTTGGGTATCTTCCCTGGAGGAGTCTGGGGTTGCTACCCGGCATTACAGGGCCCCAAACCACAGGAACCATCTCTGCGGGAGACGGCTGGGAAGAATCTAAGGTTCATCCCAGAGGATGGAGCATTGCCCAAGGAGAAAAATCATCTTGGGTATCTTCCCTGGAGGAGTCTGGGGTTGCTACCCGGGATCAGAGGACCGCAAAACACCAGAATAAAGACTCAGGGACATAACTGCAAGGAGTCTCCGATGCATCGCAGAGGATGGACAACAGTCCAAGGAGAAAAATCATCTTGGGTATCTTCCCTGGAGGAGTCTGGGGTTGCTACCCGGGATGACAGGACCCCAAACCACCGGATAAAAGACTCGGGGATATACCTGCAAGGCGTCTCGGGTGAATCCCAGAGGATGGAGCATTGTGCAAGGATAAAAATCATCTTGGCTATCTTCCCTGGAGGAGTCTGGGGTTGCTACCCGGGATCAGAGGACCGCAAAACACCAGAATAAAGACTCAGGGACATACCTGGAAGGAGTTTCCGATACATCCCAGACGATGGACCACTGTCAAGAGAGAAAAATCATCTTGGGTATCTTCCCTGGAGGAGTCTGGGGTTGCTACCCGGGATCACAGGGCCCTAAAGCATTGGAGAAAACTCTGCGGGAGACGCCTGGGAGGAGTTCTGGGTAGATCCCGCAGGATGGACATCTGTCAAGAGAGAAAAAGCATCTTGGTTATCTTCCCTGGAGGAGTCTGGGGTTGCTACCCGGGATCACAGGGCCCTAAACCCCAGGAAGAAAACATTCAGAAACAGAGCTGGGAGGAGTCTCGGGTGCATCCTGCAGGATGGACAATAGTCCAAGGAGAAAAATCATCTCAGGTATCTTCCCTGGAGGAGTCTGGGGTTGCTACCCGGGATCACAGGGACCCAGACCACCAGAATAAAGACTCAGGGACATAACTGCAAGGAGTCTCGGATGCATCCCAGAGGATGGAGCATTGCTCAAGGATACAAATCATCTTGCGTATCTTCCCAGTAGGAGTCTGGGGTTGCTACCTCGGATCACAGGGCCCTAAAGCATTGCAGAAAACTCTGCGGGAGACGCCTGGGAGGAGTTCTGGGTATATCCTGCAGGATGGACCACTGTCAAGAGAGAAAAATCATCTTGGTTATCTTCCCTGGAGGAGTCTGGGGTTGCTACCCGGGATGACAGGACCCCAAACCACCGGATAAAAGACTCGGGGACATACCTGCGAGGAGTCTCGGGTGAATCCCAGAGGATGGAGCATTGTCCAAGGAGAAAAATCATCTTGGTTATCTTCCCTGGAGGAGTCTGGGGTTGCTACCCGGGATCAGAGGACCGCAAACCACCAGAATAAAGACTCAGGGACATACCTGCAAGGAGTCTCCGATGCATCCCAGAGGATGGACCACTGTCAAGAGAGAAAAATCATCTCCGGTATCTTCCCTGGAGGAGTCTGGGGTTGCTACCCGGGATCACAGGGCCCTAAAGCATTGCAGAAAACTCTGCGGGAGACGCCTGGGAGGAGTTCTGGGTAGATCCCGCAGGATGGACCACTATCAAGACAGAAAAATCATCTCGGCTATCTTTTCTGGAGGAGTCTGGGGTTTCTACCCGGGATCACAGGGTCCTAAATCACCGAAAAAAAGACTCGGGGACACAACTGCAAGGAAGCTCACGTGAATCCCAGAGGATGGAGCATTGTCCATGGAGAAAAATCATCTTGGGTGTTTTCCCTAGAGGAGTCTGGGATTGCTACCCGGGATCACAGGGCCCCAGACCACCGCAATAAAGACTCAGGGCCATAACTGAAAGGAGTCTCAGATGCATCCCAGAGGATGGAGCATTGCCCAAGGAGAAAAATCATCTCGGGTATCTTCCCTGGAGGAGTCTGGGGTTGCTACCTCGGATCACAGGGCCCTAAAGCATTGCAGAAAACTCTGCGGGAGACGCCTGGGAGGAGTTCTGGGTATATCCTGCAGGATGGACCACTGTCAAGAGAGAAAAATCATCTTGGGTATCTTCCCTGGAGGAGTCTGGGGTTGCTACCCGGGAAGACAGGACCCCAAACCACCGGATAAAAGACTCGGGGACATACCTGCGAGGAGTCTCGGGTGAATCCCAGAGGATGGAGCATTGTCCAAGGAGAATAATCATCTTGGCTATCTTCCCTGGAGGAGTCTGGGGTTGCTACCCGGGATGAGAGGACCGCAAACCACCAGAATAAAGACTCAGGGACATACCTGCAAGGAGTCTCCGATGCATCCCAGAGGATGGACCACTGTCAAGAGAGAAAAATCATCTTGGGTATCTTCCCTGGAGGAGTCTGGGGTTGCTACCCGGGATCACAGGGCCCTAAAGCATTGCAGAAAACTCTGCGGGAGACGCCTGGGAGGAGTTCTGGGTAGATCCCGCAGGATGGACCACTGTCAAGAGAGAAAAAGCATCTTGGTTATCTTCCCTGGAGGAGTCTGGGGTTGCTACCCGGGATCACAGGGCCCCAGACCACCGGAATAAAGACTCAAGGACATAACTGCAAGGAGTCTCGGATGCATCCCAGAGGATGGACCATAGTCCAAGGAGAAAAATCATCTTGGGTATCTTCCCTGGAGGAGTCTGGGGTTGCTACCCGGGAAGACAGGACCCCAAACCACCGGATAAAAGACTCGGGGATATACCTGCAAGGCGTCTCGGGTGAATCCCAGAGGATGGAGCATTGTGCAAGGATAAAAATCATCTTGGGTATCTTCCCTGGAGGAGTCTGGGGTTGCTACCCGGGATCAGAGGACCGCAAAACACCAGAATAAAGACTCAGGGACATACATGGAAGGAGTTTCCGATACATCCCAGACGATGGACCACTGTCAAGAGAGAAAAATCATCTTGGGTATCTTCCCTGGAGAAGTCTGGGGTTGCTACCCGGGATCACAGGGCCCTAAAGCATTGGAGAAAACTCTGCGGGAGACGCCTGGGAGGAGTTCTGGGTAGATCCCGCAGGATGGACCACTGTCAAGAGAGAAAAAGCATCTTGGGTATCTTCCCTGGAGGAGTCTGGGGTTGCTACCCGGGATCACAGGGCCCTAAATCCCAGGAAGAAAACATTCAGAAACAGAGCTGGGAGGAGTCTCGGGTGCATCCTGCAGGATGGACAATAGTCCAAGGAGAAAAATCATCTCAGGTATCTTCCCTGGAGGAGTCTGGGGTTCCTACCCAGGATCACAGGGACCCAGACCACCGGAATAAAGACTCAGGGACATAACTGCAAGGAGTCTCGGATGCATCCCAGAGGATGGAGCATTGCTCAAGGATACAAATCATCTTGCGTATCTTCCCAGTAGGAGTCTGGGGTTGCTACCTCGGATCACAGGGCCCTAAAGCATTGCAGAAAACTCTGCGGGAGACGCCTGGGAGGAGTTCTGGGTATATCCTGCAGGATGGACCACTGTCAAGAGAGAAAAATCATCTTGGGTATCTTCCCTGGAGGAGTCTGGGGTTGCTACCCGGGATGACAGGACCCCAAACCACCGGATAAAAGACTCGGGGACATACCTGCAAGGCGTCTCGGGTGAATCCCAGAGGATGGAGCATTGTCCAAGGAGAAAAATCATCTTGGGTATCTTCCCTGGAGGAGTCTGGGGTTGCTACCCGGGATCAGAGGACCGCAAACCACCAGAATAAAGACTCAGGGACATACCTGCAAGGAGTCTCCGATGCATCCCAGAGGATGGACCACTGTCAAGAGAGAAAAATCATCTCCGGTATCTTCCCTGGAGGAGTCTGGGGTTGCTACCCGGGATCACAGGGCCCTAAAGCATTGCAGAAAACTCTGCGGGAGACGCCTGGGAGGAGTTCTGGGTAGATCCCGCAGGATGGACCACTGTCAAGAGAGAAAAATCATCCTGGTATCTTCCCTGGAGGAGTCTGGGGTTGCTACCCGGGATCACAGGGCCCCAGACCATCGGAATAAAGACTCAGGGACATAACTGCAAGGAGTCTCGGATGCATCCCAGAGGATGGAGCATTGCTCAAGGATAAAAATCATCTCGTGTATCTTCCCTGGAGGAGTCTGGGGTTGCTACCTGGGATCACAGGACCCTAAACCCCAGGAAGAAAACATTCAGAAACAGAGCTGGGAGGAGTCTCGGGTGCATCCTGCAAGATGGACAATAGTCCAAGGATAAAAATCATCTCAGGTATCTTCCCTGGAGGAGTCTGGGGTTGCTACCCGGGATCACAGGGCCCTAAAGCATTGCAGAAAACTCTGCGGGAGACGCCTGGGAGGAGTTCTGGGTAGATCCCGCAGGATGGACCACTATCAAGAGAGAAAAATCATCTCGGCTATCTTTTCTGGAGGAGTCTGGGGTTTCTACCCGGGATCACAGGGTCCTAAATCACCGAAAAAAAGACTCGGGGACACAACTGCAAGGAAGCTCACGTGAATCCCAGAGGATGGAGCATTGTCCATGGAGAAAAATCATCTTGGGTGTTTTCCCTAGAGGAGTCTGGGATTGCTACCCGGGATCAGAGGGCCCCAGACCACCGCAATAAAGACTCAGGGCCATAACTGAAAGGAGTCTCAGATGCATCCCAGAGGATGGAGCATTGCCCAAGGAGAAAAATCATCTCGGGTATCTTCCCTGGAGGAGTCTGGGGTTGCTACCTCGGATCACAGGGCCATAAAGCATTGCAGAAAACTCTGCGGGAGACGCCTGGGAGGAGTTCTGGGTATATCCTGCAGGATGGACCACTGTCAAGAGAGAAAAATCATCTTGGGTATCTTCCCTGGAGGAGTCTGGGGTTGCTACCCGGGAAGACAGGACCCCAAACCACCGGATAAAAGACTCGGGGACATACCTGCGAGGAGTCTCGGGTGAATCCCAGAGGATGGAGCATTGTCCAAGGAGAAAAATCATCTTGGGTATCTTCCCTGGAGGAGTCTGGGGTTGCTACCCGGGATCAGAGGACCGCAAACCACCAGAATAAAGACTCAGGGACATACCTGCAAGGAGTCTCCGATGCATCCCAGAGGATGGACCACTGTCAAGAGAGAAAAATCATCTTGGGTATCTTCCCTGGAGGAGTCTGGGGTTGCTACCCGGGATCACAGGGCCCTAAAGCATTGCAGAAAACTCTGCGGGAGACGCTGGGAGGAATTCTGGGTAGATCCCGCAGGATGGACCACTGTCAAGAGAGAAAAAGCATCTTGGGTATCTTCCCTGGAGGAGTCTGGGGTTGCTACCCGGGATCACAGGGCCCCAGACCACCGGAAAAAAAGACTCAGGGACATAACTGCAAGGAGTCTCGGATGCATCCCAGAGGATGGACAATAGTCCAAGGAGAAAAATCATCTTGGGTATCTTCCCTGGAGGAGTCTGGGGTTGCTACCCGGGATCACAGGACCCTAAACCCCAGGAAGAAAACATTCAGAAACAGAGCTGGGAGGAGTCTCGGGTGCATCCTGCAGGATGGACAATAGTCCAAGGATAAAAATCATCTCAGGTATCTTCCCTGGAGGAGTCTGGGGTTGCTACCTGGGATCACAGGACCCTAAACCCCAGGAAGAAAACATTCAGAAACAGAGCTGGGAGGAGTCTCGGGTGCATCCTGCAGGATGGACAATAGTCCAAGGATAAAAATCATCTCAGGTATCTTCCCTGGAGGAGTCTGGGGTTGCTACCCGGGATCACAGGGCCCTAAAGCATTGCAGAAAACTCTGCGGGAGACGCCTGGGAGGAGTTCTGGGTAGATCCCGCAGGATGGACCACTATCAAGAGAGAAAAATCATCTCGGCTATCTTTTCTGGAGGAGTCTGGGGTTTCTACCCGGGATCACAGGGTCCTAAATCACCGAAAAAAAGACTCGGGGACACAACTGCAAGGAAGCTCACGTGAATCCCAGAGGATGGAGCATTGTCCATGGAGAAAAATCATCTTGGGTGTTTTCCCTAGAGGAGTCTGGGATTGCTACCCGGGATCACAGGGCCCCAGACCACCGCAATAAAGACTCAGGGCCATAACTGAAAGGAGTCTCAGATGCATCCCAGAGGATGGAGCATTGCCCAAGGAGAAAAATCATCTCGGGTATCTTCCCTGGAGGAGTCTGGGGTTGCTACCTCGGATCACAGGGCCCTAAAGCATTGCAGAAAACTCTGCGGGAGACGCCTGGGAGGAGTTCTGGGTAGATCCTGCAGGATGGACCACTGTCAAGAGAGAAAAATCATCTTGGGTATCTTCCCTGGAGGAGTCTGGGGTTGCTACCCGGGAAGACAGGACCCCAAACCACCGGATAAAAGACTCGGGGACATACCTGCGAGGAGTCTCGGGTGAATCCCAGAGGATGGAGCATAGTCCAAGGAGAAAAATCATCTTGGCTATCTTCCCTGGAGGAGTCTGGGGTTGCTACCCGGGATCAGAGGACCGCAAACCACCAGAATAAAGACTCAGGGACATACCTGCAAGGAGTCTCCGATGCATCCCAGAGGATGGACCACTGTCAAGAGAGAAAAATCATCTTGGGTATCTTCCCTGGAGGAGTCTGGGGTTGCTACCCGGGATCACAGGGCCCTAAAGCATTGCAGAAAACTCTGCGGGAGACGCCTGGGAGGAGTTCTGGGTAGATCCCGCAGGATGGACCACTGTCAAGAGAGAAAAAGCATCTTGGGTATCTTCCCTGGAGGAGTCTGGGGTTGCTACCCGGGATCACAGGGCCCCAGACCACCGGAATAAAGACTCAGGGACATAACTGCAAGGAGTCTCGGATGCATCCCAGAGGATGGAAAATAGTCCAAGGAGAAAAATCATCTTGGGTTTCTTCCCTGGAGGAGTCTGGGGTTGCTACCAGGGATGACAGGACCCCAAACCACCGGAAAAATGTCTGCGGAAGACGCCTGGGAGGAATCTCGGATGCATCCCAGAGGATGGAGCATTGTCCAAGGAGAAAAATCATCTCGGGTATCTTCCCTGGAGGAGTCTGGGGTTGCTACCCGGGATCACATGGTCCTAAATCACCGAAAAAAAGACTCGGGGACACAACTGCAAGGAGGCTCATGTGAATCCCAGAGGATGGAGCATTGTCCATGGCGAAAAATCATCTTGGGTATTTTCCCTGGAGGAGTCTGGGATTGCTACCCGGGATCACAGGGCCCCAGACCACCACAATAAAGACTCAGGTCCATAACTGAAAGGAGTCTCAGATGCATCCCAGAGGATGGAGCATTGCCCAAGGATAAAAATCATCTCGGGTATCTTCCCTGGAGGAGTCTGGGTTTGCTACCCGGGATTACAGGGCCCCAAACCACAGGAAAAATGTCTGTGGGAGACCTCTGGGAGGAATCTCAGATGCATCCCAGACGATGGAGCATTGCCCAAGGATAAAAATCATCTTGGGTATCTTCCCTGGAGGAGTCTGGGGTTGCTACTCGGGATCAGAGGACCCCAAACCACCGGAATAAAGCCTCAGGGACATACCTGCAAGGAGTCTCCGATGCATCGCAGAGGATGGAGCATTGTCCAAGGATAAAAATCATCTTGGGTATCTTCCTGGAGGAGTCTGGGTTTGGTACCCGGGATGACAGGACCCCAAATCACCGGAAAAAAGACTCGGGGACATACCTGCGAGGAGTCTCGGGTGTATCCCAGAGGATGGAGCATTGTCCAAGGAGAAAAATCATCTCGGGTATCTTCCCTGGAGGAGTCTGGGGTTGCTACCTCGGATCACAGGGCCCTAAAGCATTGCAGAAAACTCTGCGGGAGACGCCTGGGAGGAGTTCTGGGTATATCCTGCAGGATGGACCACAGTCAAGAGAGAAAAATCATCTTGGGTATCTTCCCTGGAGGAGTCTGGGGTTGCTACCCGGGATGACAGGACCCCAAACCACCGGATAAAAGACTCGGGGACATACCTGCGAGGTGTCTCGGGTGAATCCCAGAGGATGGAGCACTGTCCAAGGAGAAAAATCATCTTGGGTATCTTCCCTGGAGGAGTCTGGGGTTGCTACCCAGGATGAGAGGACGGCAAACCACCAGAATAAAGACTCAGGGACATATCTGCAAGGAGTCTCCGATGCATCCCAGAGGATGGACCACTGTCAAGAGAGAAAAATCATCTTGGGTATCTTCCCTGGAGGAGTCTGGGGTTGCTACCCGGGATCACAGGGTCCTAAAGCATTGGAGAAAACTCTGCGGGAGACGCCTGGGAGGAGTTCTGGGTAGATCCCGCAGGATGGACCACTGTCAAGAGAGAAAAAGCATCTTGGGTATCTTCCCTGGAAGAGTCTGGGGTTGCTACCCGGGATCACAGGGCCCCAGACCACCGGAATAAAGACTCAGGGACATAACTGCAAGGAGTCTCAGATGCATCCCAGAGGATGGACAATAGTCCAAGGAGAAAAATCATCTTGGGTATCTTCCCTGGAGGAGTCTGGGGTTGCTACCCGGGATCACAGGGCCCTAAAGCGTTGGAGAAAACTCTGCGGGAGACGCCTGGGAGGAGTTCTGGGTAGATCCTGCAGGATGGACCACTGTCAAGAGCGAAAAATCATCTTGGGTATCTTCCCTGGAGGAGTCTGGGGTTGCTACCCGGGATGACAGGACCCCAAACCACCGGATAAAAGACTCGGGGATATACCTGCAAGGTGTCTCGGGTGAATCCCAGAGGATGGAGCATTGTGCAAGGATAAAAATCATCTTGTGTATCTTCCCTGGAGGAGTCTGGGGTTGCTACCCGGGATCAGAGGACCGCAAAACACCAGAATAAAGACTCAGGGACATACCTGGAAGGAGTCTCCGATACATCCCAGAGGATGGACCACTGTCAAGAGAGAAAAAGCATCTTGGGTATCTTCCCTGGAGGAGTCTGGGGTTGCTACCCGGGATCACAGGGCCCTAAAGCATTGGAGAAAACTCTGCGGGAGACACCTGTGAGGAGTTCTGGGTAGATCCCGCAGGATGGACCACTGTCAAGAGAGAAAAAGCATCTTGGGTATCTTCCCTGGAGGAGTCTGGGGTTGCTACCCGGGATCACAGGGCCCCAGACCACCGGAATAAAGACTCAGGGACATAACTGCAAGGAGTCTCGGATGCATCCCAGAGGATGGACCATAGTCCAAGGAGAAAAATCATCTTGGGTATCTTCCCTGGAGGAGTCTGGGTTTGCTACCCGGGATTACAGGGCCCCAAACCACAGGAAAAATATCTGTAGAAGACCTCTGGGAGGAATCTCAGATGCATCCCAGACGACGGAGCATTGCCCAAGGATAAAAATCATCTTGGGTATCTTCCCTGGAGGAGTCTGGGGTTGCTACTCGGGATCAGAGGACCCCAAACCACCGGAATAAAGCCTCAGGGACATACCTGCAAGGAGTCTCCGATGCATCGCAGAGGATGGAGCATTGTCCAAGGATAAAAATCATCTTGGGTATCTTCCCTGGAGGAGTCTGGGGTTGCTACCCGGGATGACAGGACCCCAAATCACCGGAAAAAAGACTCGGGGACATACCTGCGAGGAGTCTCGAGTGAATCCCAAAGGATGGAGCATTGTCCAAGGAGAAAAATCATCTTGGGTATCTACCCTGGAAGAGTCTGGGGTTGCTACCCGGGATCAGAGGACCGCAAACCACCAGAATAAAGACTCAGGGACATACCTGCAAGGAGTCTCCGATGCATCCCAGAGGATGGACCACTGTCAAGAGAGAAAAATCATCTTGGGTATCTTCCCTGGAGGAGTCTGGGGTTGCTACCCGGGATCACAGGGCCCTAAAGCATTGCAGAAAACTCTGCGGGAGACGCCTGGGAGGAGTTCTGGGTAGATCCCGCAGGATGGACCACTGTCAAGAGAGAAAAATCATCCTGGGTATCTTCCCTGGAGGAGTCTGGGGTTGCTACCCGGGATCACAGGGCCCCAGACCACCGGAATAAAGACTCAGGGACATAACTGCAAGGAGTCTCGGATGCATCCCAGAGGATGGAGCATTGCTCAAGGATAAAAATCATCTCGGGTATCTTCCTTGCAGGAGTCTGGGGTTGCTACCTGGGATCACAGGACCCTAAACCCCAGGAAGAAAACATTCAGAAACAGAGCTGGGAGGAGTCTCGGGTGCATCCTGCAGGATGGACAATAGTCCAAGGATAAAAATCATCTCAGGTATCTTCCCTGGAGGAGTCTGGGGTTGCTACCCGGGATCAGAGGGCCCCAGACCACCGCAATAAAGACTCAGGGCCATAACTGAAAGGAGTCTCAGATGCATCCCAGAGAATGGAGCATTGCCCAAGGATAAAAATCATCTCGGGTATCTTCCCTGGAGGAGTCTGGGTTTCCTACCCAAGATTACAGGGCCCCAAACCACAGGAAAAATGTCTGTGGGAGACCTCTGGGAGGAATCGCGGATGCATCCCAGAGGATGGAGCATTGCCCAAGGAGAAAAAACATCTCGGGTATCTTCCCTGGAGGAGTCTGGGGTTGCTACCTCGGATCACAGGGCCCTAAAGCATTGCAGAAAACTCTGCGGGAGACGCCTGGGAGGAGTTCTGGGTATATCCTGCAGGATGGACCACAGTCAAGAGAGAATAATCATCTTGGGTATCTTCCCTGGAGGAGTCTGGGGTTGCTACCCGGGATGACAGGACCCCAAACCACCGGATAAAAGACTCGGGGACATACCTGCGAGGTGTCTCGGGTGAATCCCAGAGGATGGAGCACTGTCCAGGGAGAAAAATCATCTTGGGTATCTTCCCTGGAGGAGTCTGGGGTTGCTACCGAGGATGAGAGGACGGCAAACCACCAGAATAAAGACTCAGGGACATATCTGCAAGGAGTCTCCGATGCATCCCAGAGGATGGACCACTGTCAAGAGAGAAAAATCATCTTGGGTATCTTCCCTGGAGGAGTCTGGGGTTGCTACCCGGGATCACAGGGTCCTAAAGCATTGGAGAAAACTCTGCGGGAGACGCCTGGGAGGAGTTCTGGGTAGATCCCGCAGGATGGACCACTGTCAAGAGAGAAAAAGCATCTTGGGTATCTTCCCTGGAGGAGTCTGGGGTTGCTACCCGGGATCACAGGGCCCCAGACCACCGGAATAAAGACTCAGGGACATAACTGCAAGGAGTCTCAGATGCATCCCAGAGGATGGACAATAGTCCAAGGAGAAAAATCATCTTGGGTATCTTCCCTGGAGGAGTCTGGGGTTGCTACCCGGGATCACAGGGCCCTAAAGCGTTGGAGAAAACTCTGCGGGAGACGCCTGGGAGGAGTTCTGGGTAGATCCTGCAGGATGGACCACTGTCAAGAGCGAAAAATCATCTTGGGTATCTTCCCTGGAGGAGTCTGGGGTTGCTACCCGGGATGACAGGACCCCAAACCACCGGATGAAAGACTCGGGGATATACCTGCAAGGCGTCTCGGGTGAATCCCAGAGGATGGAGCATTGTGCAAGGATAAAAATCATCTTGTGTATCTTCCCTGGAGGAGTCTGGGGTTGCTACCCGGGATCAGAGGACCGCAAAACACCAGAATAAAGACTCAGGGACATACCTGGAAGGAGTCTCCGATACATCCCAGAGGATGGACCACTGTCAAGAGAGAAAAAGCATCTTGGGTATCTTCCCTGGAGGAGTCTGGGGTTGCTACCCGGGATCACAGGGCCCTAAAGCATTGGAGAAAACTCTGCGGGAGACACCTGTGAGGAGTTCTGGGTAGATCCCGCAGGATGGACCACTGTCAAGAGAGAAAAAGCATCTTGGGTATCTTCCCTGGAGGAGTCTGGGGTTGCTACCCGGGATCACAGGGCCCCAGACCACCGGAATAAAGACTCAGGGACATAACTGCAAGGAGTCTCGGATGCATCCCAGAGGATGGACCATAGTCCAAGGAGAAAAATCATCTTGGGTATCTTCCCTGGAGGAGTCTGGGTTTGCTACCCGGGATTACAGGGCCCCAAACCACAGGAAAAATATCTGTAGAAGACCTCTGGGAGGAATCTCAGATGCATCCCAGACGACGGAGCATTGCCCAAGGATAAAAATCATCTTGGGTATCTTCCCTGGAGGAGTCTGGGGTTGCTACTCGGGATCAGAGGACCCCAAACCACCGGAATAAAGCCTCAGGGACATACCTGCAAGGAGTCTCCGATGCATCGCAGAGGATGGAGCATTGTCCAAGGATAAAAACCATCTTGGGTATCTTCCCTGGAGGAGTCTGGGGTTGCTACCCGGGATGACAGGACCCCAAATCACCGGAAAAAAGACTCGGGGACATACCTGCGAGGAGTCTCGAGTGAATCCCAAAGGATGGAGCATTGTCCAAGGAGAAAAATCATCTTGGGTATCTACCCTGGAAGAGTCTGGGGTTGCTACCCGGGATCAGAGGACCGCAAACCACCAGAATAAAGACTCAGGGACATACCTGCAAGGAGTCTCCGATGCATCCCAGAGGATGGACCACTGTCAAGAGAGAAAAATCATCTTGGGTATCTTCCCTGGAGGAGTCTGGGGTTGCTACCCGGGATCACAGGGCCCTAAAGCATTGCAGAAAACTCTGCGGGAGACGCCTGGGAGGAGTTCTGGGTAGATCCCGCAGGATGGACCACTGTCAAGAGAGAAAAATCATCCTGGGTATCTTCCCTGGAGGAGTCTGGGGTTGCTACCCGGGATCACAGGGCCCCAGACCACCGGAATAAAGACTCAGGGACATAACTGCAAGGAGTCTCGGATGCATCCCAGAGGATGGAGCATTGCTCAAGGATAAAAATCATCTCGGGTATCTTCCTTGCAGGAGTCTGGGGTTGCTACCTGGGATCACAGGACCCTAAACCCCAGGAAGAAAACATTCAGAAACAGAGCTGGGAGGAGTCTCGGGTGCATCCTGCAGGATGGACAATAGTCCAAGGATAAAAATCATCTCAGGTATCTTCCCTGGAGGAGTCTGGGGTTGCTACCCGGGATCAGAGGGCCCCAGACCACCGCAATAAAGACTCAGGGCCATAACTGAAAGGAGTCTCAGATGCATCCCAGAGAATGGAGCATTGCCCAAGGATAAAAATCATCTCGGGTATCTTCCCTGGAGGAGTCTGGGTTTCCTACCCAAGATTACAGGGCCCCAAACCACAGGAAAAATGTCTGTGGGAGACCTCTGGGAGGAATCGCGGATGCATCCCAGAGGATGGAGCATTGCCCAAGGAGAAAAAACATCTCGGGTATCTTCCCTGGAGGAGTCTGGGGTTGCTACCTCGGATCACAGGGCCCTAAAGCATTGCAGAAAACTCTGCGGGAGACGCCTGGGAGGAGTTCTGGGTATATCCTGCAGGATGGACCACAGTCAAGAGAGAAAAATCATCTTGGGTATCTTCCCTGGAGGAGTCTGGGGTTGCTACCCGGGATGACAGGACCCCAAACCACCGGATAAAAGACTCGGGGACATACCTGCGAGGTGTCTCGGGTGAATCCCAGAGGATGGAGCACTGTCCAGGGAGAAAAATCATCTTGGGTATCTTCCCTGGAGGAGTCTGGGGTTGCTACCGAGGATGAGAGGACGGCAAACCACCAGAATAAAGACTCAGGGACATATCTGCAAGGAGTCTCCGATGCATCCCAGAGGATGGACCACTGTCAAGAGAGAAAAATCATCTTGGGTATCTTCCCTGGAGGAGTCTGGGGTTGCTACCCGGGATCACAGGGTCCTAAAGCATTGGAGAAAACTCTGCGGGAGACGCCTGGGAGGAGTTCTGGGTAGATCCCGCAGGATGGACCACTGTCAAGAGAGAAAAAGCATCTTGGGTATCTTCCCTGGAGGAGTCTGGGGTTGCTACCCGGGATCACAGGGCCCCAGACCACCGGAATAAAGACTCAGGGACATAACTGCAAGGAGTCTCAGATGCATCCCAGAGGATGGACAATAGTCCAAGGAGAAAAATCATCTTGGGTATCTTCCCTGGAGGAGTCTGGGGTTGCTACCCGGGATCACAGGGCCCTAAAGCGTTGGAGAAAACTCTGCGGGAGACGCCTGGGAGGAGTTCTGGGTAGATCCTGCAGGATGGACCACTGTCAAGAGCGAAAAATCATCTTGGGTATCTTCCCTGGAGGAGTCTGGGGTTGCTACCCGGGATGACAGGACCCCAAACCACCGGATGAAAGACTCGGGGATATACCTGCAAGGCGTCTCGGGTGAATCCCAGAGGATGGAGCATTGTGCAAGGATAAAAATCATCTTGTGTATCTTCCCTGGAGGAGTCTGGGGTTGCTACCCGGGATCAGAGGACCGCAAAACACCAGAATAAAGACTCAGGGACATACCTGGAAGGAGTCTCCGATACATCCCAGAGGATGGACCACTGTCAAGAGAGAAAAAGCATCTTGGGTATCTTCCCTGGAGGAGTCTGGGGTTGCTACCCGGGATCACAGGGCCCTAAAGCATTGGAGAAAACTCTGCGGGAGACACCTGTGAGGAGTTCTGGGTAGATCCCGCAGGATGGACCACTGTCAAGAGAGAAAAAGCATCTTGGGTATCTTCCCTGGAGGAGTCTGGGGTTGCTACCCGGGATCACAGGGCCCCAGACCACCGGAATAAAGACTCAGGGACATAACTGCAAGGAGTCTCGGATGCATCCCAGAGGATGGACCATAGTCCAAGGAGAAAAATCATCTTGGGTATCTTCCCTGGAGGAGTCTGGGTTTGCTACCCGGGATTACAGGGCCCCAAACCACAGGAAAAATATCTGTAGAAGACCTCTGGGAGGAATCTCAGATGCATCCCAGACGACGGAGCATTGCCCAAGGATAAAAATCATCTTGGGTATCTTCCCTGGAGGAGTCTGGGGTTGCTACTCGGGATCAGAGGACCCCAAACCACCGGAATAAAGCCTCAGGGACATACCTGCAAGGAGTCTCCGATGCATCGCAGAGGATGGAGCATTGTCCAAGGATAAAAATCATCTTGGGTATCTTCCCTGGAGGAGTCTGGGGTTGCTACCCGGGATGACAGGACCCCAAATCACCGGAAAAAAGACTCGGGGACATACCTGCGAGGAGTCTCGAGTGAATCCCAAAGGATGGAGCATTGTCCAAGGAGAAAAATCATCTTGGGTATCTACCCTGGAAGAGTCTGGGGTTGCTACCCGGGATCAGAGGACCGCAAACCACCAGAATAAAGACTCAGGGACATACCTGCAAGGAGTCTCCGATGCATCCCAGAGGATGGACCACTGTCAAGAGAGAAAAATCATCTTGGGTATCTTCCCTGGAGGAGTCTGGGGTTGCTACCCGGGATCACAGGGCCCTAAAGCATTGCAGAAAACTCTGCGGGAGACGCCTGGGAGGAGTTCTGGGTAGATCCCGCAGGATGGACCACTGTCAAGAGAGAAAAATCATCCTGGGTATCTTCCCTGGAGGAGTCTGGGGTTGCTACCCGGGATCACAGGGCCCCAGACCACCGGAATAAAGACTCAGGGACATAACTGCAAGGAGTCTCGGATGCATCCCAGAGGATGGAGCAATGCTCACGGATAAAAATCATCTCGGGTATCTTCCTTGCAGGAGTCTGGAGTTGCTACCTGGGATCACAGGACCCTAAACCCCAGGAAGAAAACATTCAGAAACAGAGCTGGGAGGAGTCTCGGGTGCATCCTGCAGGATGGACAATAGTCCAAGGATAAAAATCATCTCAGGTATCTTCCCTGGAGGAGTCTGGGGTTGCTACCCGGGATCAGAGGGCCCCAGACCACCGCAATAAAGACTCAGGGCCATAACTGAAAGGAGTCTCAGATGCATCCCAGAGAATGGAGCATTGCCCAAGGATAAAAATCATCTCGGGTATCTTCCCTGGAGGAGTCTGGGTTTCCTACCCAAGATTACAGGGCCCCAAACCACAGGAAAAATGTCTGTGGGAGACCTCTGGGAGGAATCGCGGATGCATCCCAGAGGATGGAGCATTGCCCAAGGAGAAAAAACATCTCGGGTATCTTCCCTGGAGGAGTCTGGGGTTGCTACCTCGGATCACAGGGCCCTAAAGCATTGCAGAAAACTCTGCGGGAGACGCCTGGGAGGAGTTCTGGGTATATCCTGCAGGATGGACCACAGTCAAGAGAGAAAAATCATCTTGGGTATCTTCCCTGGAGGAGTCTGGGGTTGCTACCCGGGATGACAGGACCCCAAACCACCGGATAAAAGACTCGGGGACATACCTGCGAGGTGTCTCGGGTGAATCCCAGAGGCTGGAGCACTGTCCAAGGAGAAAAATCATCTTGGGTATCTTCCCTGGAGGAGTCTGGGGTTGCTACCCAGGATGAGAGGACGGCAAACCACCAGAATAAAGACTCAGGGACATATCTGCAAGGAGTCTCCGATGCATCCCAGAGGATGGACCACTGTCAAGAGAGAAAAATCATCTTGGGTATCTTCCCTGGAGGAGTCTGGGGTTGCTACCCGGGATCACAGGGTCCTAAAGCATTGGAGAAAACTCTGCGGGAGACGCCTGGGAGGAGTTCTGGGTAGATCCCGCAGGATGGACCACTGTCAAGAGAGAAAAAGCATCTTGGGTATCTTCCCTGGAGGAGTCTGGGGTTGCTACCCGGGATCACAGGGCCCCAGACCACCGGAATAAAGACTCAGGGACATAACTGCAAGGAGTCTCAGATGCATCCCAGAGGATGGACAATAGTCCAAGGAGAAAAATCATCTTGGGTATCTTCCCTGGAGGAGTCTGGGGTTGCTACCCGGGATCACAGGGCCCTAAAGCGTTGGAGAAAACTCTGCGGGAGACGCCTGGGAGGAGTTCTGGGTAGATCCTGCAGGATGGACCACTGTCAAGAGCGAAAAATCATCTTGGGTATCTTCCCTGGAGGAGTCTGGGGTTGCTACCCGGGATGACAGGACCCCAAACCACCGGATAAAAGACTCGGGGATATACCTGCAAGGCGTCTCGGGTGAATCCCAGAGGATGGAGCATTGTGCAAGGATAAAAATCATCTTGTGTATCTTCCCTGGAGGAGTCTGGGGTTGCTACCCGGGATCAGAGGACCGCAAAACACCAGAATAAAGACTCAGGGACATACCTGGAAGGAGTCTCCGATACATCCCAGAGGATGGACCACTGTCAAGAGAGAAAAAGCATCTTGGGTATCTTCCCTGGAGGAGTCTGGGGTTGCTACCCGGGATCACAGGGCCCTAAAGCATTGGAGAAAACTCTGCGGGAGACACCTGTGAGGAGTTCTCGGTAGATCCCGCAGGATGGACCACTGTCAAGAGAGAAAAAGCATCTTGGGTATCTTCCCTGGAGGAGTCTGGGGTTGCTACCCGGGATCACAGGGCCCCAGACCACCGGAATAAAGACTCAGGGACATAACTGCAAGGAGTCTCGGATGCATCCCAGAGGATGGACCATAGTCCAAGGAGAAAAATCATCTTGGGTATCTTCCCTGGAGGAGTCTGGGTTTGCTACCCGGGATTACAGGGCCCCAAACCACAGGAAAAATATCTGTAGAAGACCTCTGGGAGGAATCTCAGATGCATCCCAGACGACGGAGCATTGCCCAAGGATAAAAATCATCTTGGGTATCTTCCCTGGAGGAGTCTGGGGTTGCTACTCGGGATCAGAGGACCCCAAACCACCGGAATAAAGCCTCAGGGACATACCTGCAAGGAGTCTCCGATGCATCGCAGAGGATGGAGCATTGTCCAAGGATAAAAATCATCTTGGGTATCTTCCCTGGAGGAGTCTGGGGTTGCTACCCGGGATGACAGGACCCCAAATCACCGGAAAAAAGACTCGGGGACATACCTGCGAGGAGTCTCGAGTGAATCCCAAAGGATGGAGCATTGTCCAAGGAGAAAAATCATCTTGGGTATCTACCCTGGAAGAGTCTGGGGTTGCTACCCGGGATCAGAGGACCGCAAACCACCAGAATAAAGACTCAGGGACATACCTGCAAGGAGTCTCCGATGCATCCCAGAGGATGGACCACTGTCAAGAGAGAAAAATCATCTCCGGTATCTTCCCTGGAGGAGTCTGGGGTTGCTACCCGGGATCACAGGGCCCTAAAGCATTGGAGAAAACTCTGCGGGAGACCCCTGGGAGGAGTTCTGGGTCGATCCCGCAGGATGGACCACTGTCAAGAGAGAAAAATCATCCTGGGTATCTTCCCTGGAGGAGTCTGGGGTTGCTACCCGGGATCACAGGGACCCAGACCACCGGAATATAGACTCAGGGACATAACTGCAAGGAGTCTCGGATGCATCCCAGAAGATGGAGCATTGTCCAAGGATAAAAATCATCTCGGGTATCTTCCCTGGAGGAGTCTGGGGTTGCTAACTGGGATCACAGGACCCTAAACCCCAGGAAGAAAACATTCAGAAACAGAGCTGGGAGGAGTCTCGGGTGCATCCTGCAGGATGGACAATAGTCCAAGGAGAAAAATCATCTCGGGTATCTTCCCTGGAGGAGTCTGGGGTTTCTACCCGGGATCACAGGGTCCTAAATCACCGAAAAAAAGACTCGGGGACACAACTGCAAGGAGGCTCACGTGAATCCCAGAGGATGGAGCATTGTCCAAGGAGAAAAATCATCTCGGGTATCTTCCCTGGAGGAGTCTGGGGTTCCTACCCGGGATCACAGGGCCCTAACGCATTGCAGAAAACTCTGCCGGAGACGCCTGGGAGGAGTTCTGGGTAGATCCCGCAGGATGGACCACTGTCAAGAGAGAAAAATCATCTTGGGTATCTTCCCTGGAGGAGTCTGGGGCTTCTACCCGGGATCACAGGGTCCTAAATCACCGAAAAAAAGACTCGGGGACACAACTGCAAGGAGGCTCATGTGAATCCCAGAGGATGGAGCATTGTCCATGGAGAAAAATCATCTTGGGTATTTTCCCTGGAGGAGTCTTGGATTGCTACCCGGGATCACAGGGCCCCAGACCACCGCAATAAAGACTCAGGGCCATAACTGAAAGGAGTCTCAGATGCATCCCAGAGGATGGAGCATTGCCCAAGGAGAAAAATCATCTTGGGTATCTTCCCTGGAGGAGTCTGGGGTTGCTACTCGGGATCAGAGGACCCCAAACCACCGGAATAAAGCCTCAGGGACATACCTGCAAGGAGTCTCCGATGCATCGCAGAGGATGGAGCATTGTCCAAGGATAAAAATCATCTTGGGTATCTTCCCTGGAGGAGTCTGGGGTTGCTACTCGGGATCACAGGGACCCAGACCACCGCAATATAGACTCAGGGACATAACTGCAAGGAGTCTCCGATGCATCGCAGAGGATGGAGCATTGCTCAAGGATAAAAATCATCTCGGGTATCTTCCCTGGAGGAGTCTGGGGTTGCTACCTGGGATCACAGGACCCTAAACTCCAGGCAGAAAACATTCAGAAACAGAGCTGGGAGGAGTCTCGGGTGCATCCTGCAGGATGGACAATAGTCCAAGGATAAAAATCATCTCAGGTATCTTCCCTGGAGGAGTCTGGGGTTGCTACCCGGGATCACAGGGCCCTAAAGCATTGCAGAAAACTCTGCGGAAGAAGCCTGGGAGGAGTTCTGGGTAGATCCCGCAGGATGGACCACTATCAAGAGAGAAAAATCATCTCGGCTATCTTTTCTGGAGGAGTCTGGGGTTTCTACCCGGGATCACAGGGTCCTAAATCACCGAAAAAAAGACTCGGGGACACAACTGCAAGGAGGCTCACGTGAATCCCAGAGGATGGAGCATTGTCCAAATAGAAAAATCATCTCGGGTATCTTCCCTGGAGGAGTCTGGGGTTGCTACCTGGGATCACAGGGCCCTAAAGCATTGCAGAAAACTCTGCGGTAGACGCCTGGGAGGAGTTCTGGGTAGATCCCGCAGGATGGACCACTGTCAAGAGAGAAAAATCATCTTGGGTATCTTCCCTGGAGGAGTCTGGGGCTTCTACCCGGGATCACAGGGTCCTAAATCACCGAAAAAAAGACTCGGGGACACAACTGCAAGGAGGCTCATGTGAATCCCAGAGGATGGAGCATTGTCCATGGAAAAAAAATCATCTTGGGTATTTTCCCTGGAGAAGTCTGGGATTGCTACCCGGGATCACAGGGCCCCAGACCACCGCAATAAAGACTCAGGGCCATAACTGAAAGGAGTCTCAGATGCATCCCAGAGGATGGAGCATTGCCCAAGGATAAAAATCATCTCGGGTATCTTCCCTGGAGGAGTCTGGGGTTGCTACCCGGGATTACAGGGCCCCAAACCACAGGAATAATGTCTGTGGGAGACCTCTGGGAGGAATCGCGGATGCATCCCAGAGGATGGAGCATTGCCCAAGGAGAAAAATCATCTCGGGTATCTTCCCTGGAGGAGTCTGGGGTTGCTACCTCGGATCACAGGGCCATAAAGCATTGCAGAAAACTCTGCGGGAGACGCCTGGGAGGAGTTCTGGGTATATCCTGCAGGATGGACCACTGTCAAGAGAGAAAAATCATCTTGGGTATCTTCCCTGGAGGAGTCTGGGGTTGCTACCCGGGATGACAGGACCCCAAACCACCAGATAAAAGACTCGGGGACATACCTGCGAGGAGTCTCGGGTGAATCCCAGAGGATGGAGCATTGTCCAAGGAGAAAAATCATCTTGGGTATCTTCCCTGGAGGAGTCTGGGGTTGCTACCCGGGATCAGAGGACCGCAAACCACCAGAATAAAGACTCAGGGACATACCTGCAAGGAGTCTCCGATGCATCCCAGAGGATGGACCACTGTCAAGAGAGAAAAATCATCTTGGGTATCTTCCCTGGAGGAGTCTGGGGTTGCTACCCGGGATCACAGGGCCCTAAAGCATTGGAGAAAACTCTGCGGGAGACGCCTGGGAGGAGTTCTGGGTAGATCCCGCAGGATGGACCACTGTCAAGAGAGAAAAAGCATCTTGGGTATCTTCCCTGGAGGAGTCTGGGGTTGCTACCCGGGATCACAGGGCCCCAGACCACCGGAATAAAGACTCAGGGACATAACTGAAAGGAGTCTCGGATGCATCCCAGAGGATGGACAATAGTCCAAAGAGAAAAATCATCTTGGGTATCTTCCCTGGAGGAGTCTGGGGTTGCTACCAGGGATGACAGGACCCCAAACCACCGGAAAAATGTCTGCGGAAGACGCCTGGGAGGAATCTCGGATGCATCCCAGAGGATGGAGCATTGTCCAAGGAGAAAAATCATCTTGTGTATCTTCCCTGGAGGAGTCTGGGGTTGCTACCGAGGATGAGAGGACGGCAAACCACCAGAATAAAGACTCAGGGACATATCTGCAAGGAGTCTCCGATGCATCCCAGAGGATGGACCACTGTCAAGAGAGAAAAATCATCTTGGGTATCTTCCCTGGAGGAGTCTGGGGTTGCTACCCGGGATCACAGGGTCCTAAAGCATTGGAGAAAACTCTGCGGGAGACGCCTGGGAGGAGTTCTGGGTAGATCCCGCAGGATGGACCACTGTCAAGAGAGAAAAAGCATCTTGGGTATCTTCCCTGGAGGAGTCTGGGGTTGCTACCCGGGATCACAGGGCCCCAGACCACCGGAATAAAGACTCAGGGACATAACTGCAAGGAGTCTCAGATGCATCCCAGAGGATGGACAATAGTCCAAGGAGAAAAATCATCTTGGGTATCTTCCCTGGAGGAGTCTGGGGTTGCTACCCGGGATCACAGGGCCCTAAAGCGTTGGAGAAAACTCTGCGGGAGACGCCTGGGAGGAGTTCTGGGTAGATCCTGCAGGATGGACCACTGTCAAGAGCGAAAAATCATCTTGGGTATCTTCCCTGGAGGAGTCTGGGGTTGCTACCCGGGATGACAGGACCCCAAACCACCGGATGAAAGACTCGGGGATATACCTGCAAGGCGTCTCGGGTGAATCCCAGAGGATGGAGCATTGTGCAAGGATAAAAATCATCTTGTGTATCTTCCCTGGAGGAGTCTGGGGTTGCTACCCGGGATCAGAGGACCGCAAAACACCAGAATAAAGACTCAGGGACATACCTGGAAGGAGTCTCCGATACATCCCAGAGGATGGACCACTGTCAAGAGAGAAAAAGCATCTTGGGTATCTTCCCTGGAGGAGTCTGGGGTTGCTACCCGGGATCACAGGGCCCTAAAGCATTGGAGAAAACTCTGCGGGAGACACCTGTGAGGAGTTCTGGGTAGATCCCGCAGGATGGACCACTGTCAAGAGAGAAAAAGCATCTTGGGTATCTTCCCTGGAGGAGTCTGGGGTTGCTACCCGGGATCACAGGGCCCCAGACCACCGGAATAAAGACTCAGGGACATAACTGCAAGGAGTCTCGGATGCATCCCAGAGGATGGACCATAGTCCAAGGAGAAAAATCATCTTGGGTATCTTCCCTGGAGGAGTCTGGGTTTGCTACCCGGGATTACAGGGCCCCAAACCACAGGAAAAATATCTGTAGAAGACCTCTGGGAGGAATCTCAGATGCATCCCAGACGACGGAGCATTGCCCAAGGATAAAAATCATCTTGGGTATCTTCCCTGGAGGAGTCTGGGGTTGCTACTCGGGATCAGAGGACCCCAAACCACCGGAATAAAGCCTCAGGGACATACCTGCAAGGAGTCTCCGATGCATCGCAGAGGATGGAGCATTGTCCAAGGATAAAAATCATCTTGGGTATCTTCCCTGGAGGAGTCTGGGGTTGCTACCCGGGATGACAGGACCCCAAATCACCGGAAAAAAGACTCGGGGACATACCTGCGAGGAGTCTCGAGTGAATCCCAAAGGATGGAGCATTGTCCAAGGAGAAAAATCATCTTGGGTATCTACCCTGGAAGAGTCTGGGGTTGCTACCCGGGATCAGAGGACCGCAAACCACCAGAATAAAGACTCAGGGACATACCTGCAAGGAGTCTCCGATGCATCCCAGAGGATGGACCACTGTCAAGAGAGAAAAATCATCTTGGGTATCTTCCCTGGAGGAGTCTGGGGTTGCTACCCGGGATCACAGGGCCCTAAAGCATTGCAGAAAACTCTGCGGGAGACGCCTGGGAGGAGTTCTGGGTAGATCCCGCAGGATGGACCACTGTCAAGAGAGAAAAATCATCCTGGGTATCTTCCCTGGAGGAGTCTGGGGTTGCTACCCGGGATCACAGGGCCCCAGACCACCGGAATAAAGACTCAGGGACATAACTGCAAGGAGTCTCGGATGCATCCCAGAGGATGGAGCATTGCTCAAGGATAAAAATCATCTCGGGTATCTTCCTTGCAGGAGTCTGGGGTTGCTACCTGGGATCACAGGACCCTAAACCCCAGGAAGAAAACATTCAGAAACAGAGCTGGGAGGAGTCTCGGGTGCATCCTGCAGGATGGACAATAGTCCAAGGATAAAAATCATCTCAGGTATCTTCCCTGGAGGAGTCTGGGGTTGCTACCCGGGATCAGAGGGCCCCAGACCACCGCAATAAAGACTCAGGGCCATAACTGAAAGGAGTCTCAGATGCATCCCAGAGAATGGAGCATTGCCCAAGGATAAAAATCATCTCGGGTATCTTCCCTGGAGGAGTCTGGGTTTCCTACCCAAGATTACAGGGCCCCAAACCACAGGAAAAATGTCTGTGGGAGACCTCTGGGAGGAATCGCGGATGCATCCCAGAGGATGGAGCATTGCCCAAGGAGAAAAAACATCTCGGGTATCTTCCCTGGAGGAGTCTGGGGTTGCTACCTCGGATCACAGGGCCCTAAAGCATTGCAGAAAACTCTGCGGGAGACGCCTGGGAGGAGTTCTGGGTATATCCTGCAGGATGGACCACAGTCAAGAGAGAAAAATCATCTTGGGTATCTTCCCTGGAGGAGTCTGGGGTTGCTACCCGGGATGACAGGACCCCAAACCACCGGATAAAAGACTCGGGGACATACCTGCGAGGTGTCTCGGGTGAATCCCAGAGGATGGAGCACTGTCCAGGGAGAAAAATCATCTTGGGTATCTTCCCTGGAGGAGTCTGGGGTTGCTACCGAGGATGAGAGGACGGCAAACCACCAGAATAAAGACTCAGGGACATATCTGCAAGGAGTCTCCGATGCATCCCAGAGGATGGACCACTGTCAAGAGAGAAAAATCATCTTGGGTATCTTCCCTGGAGGAGTCTGGGGTTGCTACCCGGGATCACAGGGTCCTAAAGCATTGGAGAAAACTCTGCGGGAGACGCCTGGGAGGAGTTCTGGGTAGATCCCGCAGGATGGACCACTGTCAAGAGAGAAAAAGCATCTTGGGTATCTTCCCTGGAGGAGTCTGGGGTTGCTACCCGGGATCACAGGGCCCCAGACCACCGGAATAAAGACTCAGGGACATAACTGCAAGGAGTCTCAGATGCATCCCAGAGGATGGACAATAGTCCAAGGAGAAAAATCATCTTGGGTATCTTCCCTGGAGGAGTCTGGGGTTGCTACCCGGGATCACAGGGCCCTAAAGCGTTGGAGAAAACTCTGCGGGAGACGCCTGGGAGGAGTTCTGGGTAGATCCTGCAGGATGGACCACTGTCAAGAGCGAAAAATCATCTTGGGTATCTTCCCTGGAGGAGTCTGGGGTTGCTACCCGGGATGACAGGACCCCAAACCACCGGATGAAAGACTCGGGGATATACCTGCAAGGCGTCTCGGGTGAATCCCAGAGGATGGAGCATTGTGCAAGGATAAAAATCATCTTGTGTATCTTCCCTGGAGGAGTCTGGGGTTGCTACCCGGGATCAGAGGACCGCAAAACACCAGAATAAAGACTCAGGGACATACCTGGAAGGAGTCTCCGATACATCCCAGAGGATGGACCACTGTCAAGAGAGAAAAAGCATCTTGGGTATCTTCCCTGGAGGAGTCTGGGGTTGCTACCCGGGATCACAGGGCCCTAAAGCATTGGAGAAAACTCTGCGGGAGACACCTGTGAGGAGTTCTGGGTAGATCCCGCAGGATGGACCACTGTCAAGAGAGAAAAAGCATCTTGGGTATCTTCCCTGGAGGAGTCTGGGGTTGCTACCCGGGATCACAGGGCCCCAGACCACCGGAATAAAGACTCAGGGACATAACTGCAAGGAGTCTCGGATGCATCCCAGAGGATGGACCATAGTCCAAGGAGAAAAATCATCTTGGGTATCTTCCCTGGAGGAGTCTGGGTTTGCTACCCGGGATTACAGGGCCCCAAACCACAGGAAAAATATCTGTAGAAGACCTCTGGGAGGAATCTCAGATGCATCCCAGACGACGGAGCATTGCCCAAGGATAAAAATCATCTTGGGTATCTTCCCTGGAGGAGTCTGGGGTTGCTACTCGGGATCAGAGGACCCCAAACCACCGGAATAAAGCCTCAGGGACATACCTGCAAGGAGTCTCCGATGCATCGCAGAGGATGGAGCATTGTCCAAGGATAAAAATCATCTTGGGTATCTTCCCTGGAGGAGTCTGGGGTTGCTACCCGGGATGACAGGACCCCAAATCACCGGAAAAAAGACTCGGGGACATACCTGCGAGGAGTCTCGAGTGAATCCCAAAGGATGGAGCATTGTCCAAGGAGAAAAATCATCTTGGGTATCTACCCTGGAAGAGTCTGGGGTTGCTACCCGGGATCAGAGGACCGCAAACCACCAGAATAAAGACTCAGGGACATACCTGCAAGGAGTCTCCGATGCATCCCAGAGGATGGACCACTGTCAAGAGAGAAAAATCATCTTGGGTATCTTCCCTGGAGGAGTCTGGGGTTGCTACCCGGGATCACAGGGCCCTAAAGCATTGCAGAAAACTCTGCGGGAGACGCCTGGGAGGAGTTCTGGGTAGATCCCGCAGGATGGACCACTGTCAAGAGAGAAAAATCATCCTGGGTATCTTCCCTGGAGGAGTCTGGGGTTGCTACCCGGGATCACAGGGCCCCAGACCACCGGAATAAAGACTCAGGGACATAACTGCAAGGAGTCTCGGATGCATCCCAGAGGATGGAGCAATGCTCACGGATAAAAATCATCTCGGGTATCTTCCTTGCAGGAGTCTGGAGTTGCTACCTGGGATCACAGGACCCTAAACCCCAGGAAGAAAACATTCAGAAACAGAGCTGGGAGGAGTCTCGGGTGCATCCTGCAGGATGGACAATAGTCCAAGGATAAAAATCATCTCAGGTATCTTCCCTGGAGGAGTCTGGGGTTGCTACCCGGGATCAGAGGGCCCCAGACCACCGCAATAAAGACTCAGGGCCATAACTGAAAGGAGTCTCAGATGCATCCCAGAGAATGGAGCATTGCCCAAGGATAAAAATCATCTCGGGTATCTTCCCTGGAGGAGTCTGGGTTTCCTACCCAAGATTACAGGGCCCCAAACCACAGGAAAAATGTCTGTGGGAGACCTCTGGGAGGAATCGCGGATGCATCCCAGAGGATGGAGCATTGCCCAAGGAGAAAAAACATCTCGGGTATCTTCCCTGGAGGAGTCTGGGGTTGCTACCTCGGATCACAGGGCCCTAAAGCATTGCAGAAAACTCTGCGGGAGACGCCTGGGAGGAGTTCTGGGTATATCCTGCAGGATGGACCACAGTCAAGAGAGAAAAATCATCTTGGGTATCTTCCCTGGAGGAGTCTGGGGTTGCTACCCGGGATGACAGGACCCCAAACCACCGGATAAAAGACTCGGGGACATACCTGCGAGGTGTCTCGGGTGAATCCCAGAGGCTGGAGCACTGTCCAAGGAGAAAAATCATCTTGGGTATCTTCCCTGGAGGAGTCTGGGGTTGCTACCCAGGATGAGAGGACGGCAAACCACCAGAATAAAGACTCAGGGACATATCTGCAAGGAGTCTCCGATGCATCCCAGAGGATGGACCACTGTCAAGAGAGAAAAATCATCTTGGGTATCTTCCCTGGAGGAGTCTGGGGTTGCTACCCGGGATCACAGGGTCCTAAAGCATTGGAGAAAACTCTGCGGGAGACGCCTGGGAGGAGTTCTGGGTAGATCCCGCAGGATGGACCACTGTCAAGAGAGAAAAAGCATCTTGGGTATCTTCCCTGGAGGAGTCTGGGGTTGCTACCCGGGATCACAGGGCCCCAGACCACCGGAATAAAGACTCAGGGACATAACTGCAAGGAGTCTCAGATGCATCCCAGAGGATGGACAATAGTCCAAGGAGAAAAATCATCTTGGGTATCTTCCCTGGAGGAGTCTGGGGTTGCTACCCGGGATCACAGGGCCCTAAAGCGTTGGAGAAAACTCTGCGGGAGACGCCTGGGAGGAGTTCTGGGTAGATCCTGCAGGATGGACCACTGTCAAGAGCGAAAAATCATCTTGGGTATCTTCCCTGGAGGAGTCTGGGGTTGCTACCCGGGATGACAGGACCCCAAACCACCGGATAAAAGACTCGGGGATATACCTGCAAGGCGTCTCGGGTGAATCCCAGAGGATGGAGCATTGTGCAAGGATAAAAATCATCTTGTGTATCTTCCCTGGAGGAGTCTGGGGTTGCTACCCGGGATCAGAGGACCGCAAAACACCAGAATAAAGACTCAGGGACATACCTGGAAGGAGTCTCCGATACATCCCAGAGGATGGACCACTGTCAAGAGAGAAAAAGCATCTTGGGTATCTTCCCTGGAGGAGTCTGGGGTTGCTACCCGGGATCACAGGGCCCTAAAGCATTGGAGAAAACTCTGCGGGAGACACCTGTGAGGAGTTCTCGGTAGATCCCGCAGGATGGACCACTGTCAAGAGAGAAAAAGCATCTTGGGTATCTTCCCTGGAGGAGTCTGGGGTTGCTACCCGGGATCACAGGGCCCCAGACCACCGGAATAAAGACTCAGGGACATAACTGCAAGGAGTCTCGGATGCATCCCAGAGGATGGACCATAGTCCAAGGAGAAAAATCATCTTGGGTATCTTCCCTGGAGGAGTCTGGGTTTGCTACCCGGGATTACAGGGCCCCAAACCACAGGAAAAATATCTGTAGAAGACCTCTGGGAGGAATCTCAGATGCATCCCAGACGACGGAGCATTGCCCAAGGATAAAAATCATCTTGGGTATCTTCCCTGGAGGAGTCTGGGGTTGCTACTCGGGATCAGAGGACCCCAAACCACCGGAATAAAGCCTCAGGGACATACCTGCAAGGAGTCTCCGATGCATCGCAGAGGATGGAGCATTGTCCAAGGATAAAAATCATCTTGGGTATCTTCCCTGGAGGAGTCTGGGGTTGCTACCCGGGATGACAGGACCCCAAATCACCGGAAAAAAGACTCGGGGACATACCTGCGAGGAGTCTCGAGTGAATCCCAAAGGATGGAGCATTGTCCAAGGAGAAAAATCATCTTGGGTATCTACCCTGGAAGAGTCTGGGGTTGCTACCCGGGATCAGAGGACCGCAAACCACCAGAATAAAGACTCAGGGACATACCTGCAAGGAGTCTCCGATGCATCCCAGAGGATGGACCACTGTCAAGAGAGAAAAATCATCTCCGGTATCTTCCCTGGAGGAGTCTGGGGTTGCTACCCGGGATCACAGGGCCCTAAAGCATTGGAGAAAACTCTGCGGGAGACCCCTGGGAGGAGTTCTGGGTAGATCCCGCAGGATGGACCACTGTCAAGAGAGAAAAATCATCCTGGGTATCTTCCCTGGAGGAGTCTGGGGTTGCTACCCGGGATCACAGGGACCCAGACCACCGGAATATAGACTCAGGGACATAACTGCAAGGAGTCTCGGATGCATCCCAGAAGATGGAGCATTGTCCAAGGATAAAAATCATCTCGGGTATCTTCCCTGGAGGAGTCTGGGGTTGCTAACTGGGATCACAGGACCCTAAACCCCAGGAAGAAAACATTCAGAAACAGAGCTGGGAGGAGTCTCGGGTGCATCCTGCAGGATGGACAATAGTCCAAGGAGAAAAATCATCTCGGGTATCTTCCCTGGAGGAGTCTGGGGTTTCTACCCGGGATCACAGGGTCCTAAATCACCGAAAAAAAGACTCGGGGACACAACTGCAAGGAGGCTCACGTGAATCCCAGAGGATGGAGCATTGTCCAAGGAGAAAAATCATCTCGGGTATCTTCCCTGGAGGAGTCTGGGGTTCCTACCCGGGATCACAGGGCCCTAACGCATTGCAGAAAACTCTGCCGGAGACGCCTGGGAGGAGTTCTGGGTAGATCCCGCAGGATGGACCACTGTCAAGAGAGAAAAATCATCTTGGGTATCTTCCCTGGAGGAGTCTGGGGCTTCTACCCGGGATCACAGGGTCCTAAATCACCGAAAAAAAGACTCGGGGACACAACTGCAAGGAGGCTCATGTGAATCCCAGAGGATGGAGCATTGTCCATGGAGAAAAATCATCTTGGGTATTTTCCCTGGAGGAGTCTTGGATTGCTACCCGGGATCACAGGGCCCCAGACCACCGCAATAAAGACTCAGGGCCATAACTGAAAGGAGTCTCAGATGCATCCCAGAGGATGGAGCATTGCCCAAGGAGAAAAATCATCTTGGGTATCTTCCCTGGAGGAGTCTGGGGTTGCTACTCGGGATCAGAGGACCCCAAACCACCGGAATAAAGCCTCAGGGACATACCTGCAAGGAGTCTCCGATGCATCGCAGAGGATGGAGCATTGTCCAAGGATAAAAATCATCTTGGGTATCTTCCCTGGAGGAGTCTGGGGTTGCTACTCGGGATCACAGGGACCCAGACCACCGCAATATAGACTCAGGGACATAACTGCAAGGAGTCTCCGATGCATCGCAGAGGATGGAGCATTGCTCAAGGATAAAAATCATCTCGGGTATCTTCCCTGGAGGAGTCTGGGGTTGCTACCTGGGATCACAGGACCCTAAACTCCAGGCAGAAAACATTCAGAAACAGAGCTGGGAGGAGTCTCGGGTGCATCCTGCAGGATGGACAATAGTCCAAGGATAAAAATCATCTCAGGTATCTTCCCTGGAGGAGTCTGGGGTTGCTACCCGGGATCACAGGGCCCTAAAGCATTGCAGAAAACTCTGCGGAAGAAGCCTGGGAGGAGTTCTGGGTAGATCCCGCAGGATGGACCACTATCAAGAGAGAAAAATCATCTCGGCTATCTTTTCTGGAGGAGTCTGGGGTTTCTACCCGGGATCACAGGGTCCTAAATCACCGAAAAAAAGACTCGGGGACACAACTGCAAGGAGGCTCACGTGAATCCCAGAGGATGGAGCATTGTCCAAATAGAAAAATCATCTCGGGTATCTTCCCTGGAGGAGTCTGGGGTTGCTACCTGGGATCACAGGGCCCTAAAGCATTGCAGAAAACTCTGCGGTAGACGCCTGGGAGGAGTTCTGGGTAGATCCCGCAGGATGGACCACTGTCAAGAGAGAAAAATCATCTTGGGTATCTTCCCTGGAGGAGTCTGGGGCTTCTACCCGGGATCACAGGGTCCTAAATCACCGAAAAAAAGACTCGGGGACACAACTGCAAGGAGGCTCATGTGAATCCCAGAGGATGGAGCATTGTCCATGGAAAAAAAATCATCTTGGGTATTTTCCCTGGAGAAGTCTGGGATTGCTACCCGGGATCACAGGGCCCCAGACCACCGCAATAAAGACTCAGGGCCATAACTGAAAGGAGTCTCAGATGCATCCCAGAGGATGGAGCATTGCCCAAGGATAAAAATCATCTCGGGTATCTTCCCTGGAGGAGTCTGGGGTTGCTACCCGGGATTACAGGGCCCCAAACCACAGGAATAATGTCTGTGGGAGACCTCTGGGAGGAATCGCGGATGCATCCCAGAGGATGGAGCATTGCCCAAGGAGAAAAATCATCTCGGGTATCTTCCCTGGAGGAGTCTGGGGTTGCTACCTCGGATCACAGGGCCATAAAGCATTGCAGAAAACTCTGCGGGAGACGCCTGGGAGGAGTTCTGGGTATATCCTGCAGGATGGACCACTGTCAAGAGAGAAAAATCATCTTGGGTATCTTCCCTGGAGGAGTCTGGGGTTGCTACCCGGGATGACAGGACCCCAAACCACCAGATAAAAGACTCGGGGACATACCTGCGAGGAGTCTCGGGTGAATCCCAGAGGATGGAGCATTGTCCAAGGAGAAAAATCATCTTGGGTATCTTCCCTGGAGGAGTCTGGGGTTGCTACCCGGGATCAGAGGACCGCAAACCACCAGAATAAAGACTCAGGGACATACCTGCAAGGAGTCTCCGATGCATCCCAGAGGATGGACCACTGTCAAGAGAGAAAAATCATCTTGGGTATCTTCCCTGGAGGAGTCTGGGGTTGCTACCCGGGATCACAGGGCCCTAAAGCATTGGAGAAAACTCTGCGGGAGACGCCTGGGAGGAGTTCTGGGTAGATCCCGCAGGATGGACCACTGTCAAGAGAGAAAAAGCATCTTGGGTATCTTCCCTGGAGGAGTCTGGGGTTGCTACCCGGGATCACAGGGCCCCAGACCACCGGAATAAAGACTCAGGGACATAACTGAAAGGAGTCTCGGATGCATCCCAGAGGATGGACAATAGTCCAAAGAGAAAAATCATCTTGGGTATCTTCCCTGGAGGAGTCTGGGGTTGCTACCAGGGATGACAGGACCCCAAACCACCGGAAAAATGTCTGCGGAAGACGCCTGGGAGGAATCTCGGATGCATCCCAGAGGATGGAGCATTGTCCAAGGAGAAAAATCATCTCGGGTATCTTCCCTGGAGGAGTCTGGGGTTGCTACCTGGGATCACAGGGCCCTAAAGCATTGCAGAAAACTCTGCGGTAGACGCCTGGGAGGAGTTCTGGGTAGATCCCGCAGGATGGACCACTGTCAAGAGAGAAAAATCATCTTGGGTATCTTCCCTGGAGGAGTCTGGGGCTTCTACCCGGGATCACAGGGTCCTAAATCACCGGAAAAATGTCTGCGGAAGACGCCTGGGAGGAATCTCGGATGCATCCCAGAGGATGGAGCATTGTCCAAGGAGAAAAATCATATTGGGTATCTTCCCTGGAGGAGTCTGGGGTTGCTACCCGGGATCACAGGGCCCTAAAGCGTTGGAGAAAACTCTGCGGGAGACGCCTGGGAGGAGTTCTGGGTAGATCCTGCAGGATCGACCACTGTCAAGAGAGAAAAATCATCTTGGGTATCTTCCCTGGAGGAGTCTGGGTTTGCTACCCGGGATTACAGGGCCCCAAACCACAGGAAAAATGTCTGTGGGAGACCTCTGGGAGGAATCTCAGATGCATCCCAGACGACGGAGCATTGCCCAAGGATAAAAATCATCTTGGGTATCTTCCCTGGAGGAGTCTGGGGTTGCTACTCGGGATCACAGGGACCCAGACCACCGGAATATAGACTCAGGGACATACCTGCAAGGAGTCTCCGATGCATCGCAGAGGATGGAGCATTGTCCAAGGATAAAAATCATCTTGGGTATCTTCCCTGGAGGAGTCTGGGTTTGCTACCCGGGATGACAGGACCCCAAATCACCGGAAAAAAGACTCGGGGACATACCTGCGAGGAGTCTCGGGTGAATCCCAGAGGATGGAGCATTGTCCAAGGAGAAAAATCATCTTGGGTATCTACCCTGGAAGAGTCTGGGGTTGCTACCCGGGATCAGAGGACCGCAAACCACCAGAATAAAGACTCAGGGACATACCTGCAAGGAGTCTCCGATGCATCCCAGAGGATGGACCACTGTCAAGAGAGAAAAATCATCTTGGGTATCTTCCCTGGAGGAGTCTGGGGTTGCTACCCGGGATCACAGGGCCCTAAAGCATTGGAGAAAACTCTGCGGGAGACGCCTGGGAGGAGTTCTGGGTAGATCCCGCAGGATGGACCACTGTCAAGAGAGAAAAATCATCCTGGGTATCTTCCCTGGAGGAGTCTGGGGTTGCTACCCGGGATCACAGGGACCCAGACCACCGGAATATAGACTCAGGGACATAACTGCAAGGAGTCTCGGATGCATCCCAGAAGATGGAGCATTGCTCAAGGATAAAAATCATCTCGGGTATCTTCCGTGGAGGAGTCTGGGGTTGCTACCTGGGATCACAGGACCCTAAACTCCAGGCAGAAAACATTCAGAAACAGAGCTGGGAGGAGTCTCGGGTGCATCCTGCAGGATGGACAATAGTCCAAGGATAAAAATCATCTCAGGTATCTTCCCTGGAGGAGTCTGGGGTTGCTACCCGGGATCACAGGGCCCTAAAGCATTGCAGAAAACTCTGCGGAAGAAGCCTGGGAGGAGTTCTGGGTAGATCCCGCAGGATGGACCACTATCAAGAGAGAAAAATCATCTCGGCTATCTTTTCTGGAGGAGTCTGGGGTTTCTACCCGGGATCACAGGGTCCTAAATCACCGAAAAAAAGACTCGGGGACACAACTGCAAGGAGGCTCACGTGAATCCCAGAGGATGGAGCATTGTCCAAATAGAAAAATCATATCGGGTATCTTCCCTGGAGGAGTCTGGGGTTGCTACCTGGGATCACAGGGCCCTAAAGCATTGCAGAAAACTCTGCGGTAGACGCCTGTGAGGAGTTCTGGGTAGATCCCGCAGGATGGACCACTGTCAAGAGAGAAAAAGCATCTTGGGTATCTTCCCTGGAGGAGTCTGGGGTTGCTACCCGGGATCACAGGGCCCCAGACCACCGGAATAAAGACTCAGGGACATAACTGCAAGGAGTCTCGGATGCATCCCAGAGGATGGACAATACTCCAAGGAGAAAAATCATCTTGGGTATCTTCCCTGGAGGAGTCTGGGTTTGCTACCCGGGATTACAGGGCCCCAAACCACAGGAAAAATATCTGTAGAAGACCTCTGGGAGGAATCTCAGATGCATCCCAGACGACGGAGCATTGCCCAAGGATAAAAATCATCTTGGGTATCTTCCCTGGAGGAGTCTGGGGTTGCTACTCGGGATCAGAGGACCCCAAACCACTGGAATAAAGCCTCAGGGACATACCTGCAAGGAGTCTCCGATGCATCGCAGAGGATGGAGCATTGTCCAAGGATAAAAATCATCTTGGGTATCTTCCCTGGAGGAGTCTGGGGTTGCTACCCGGGATGACAGGACCCCAAATCACCGGAAAAAAGACTCGGGGACATACCTGCGAGGAGTCTCGAGTGAATCCCAAAGGATGGAGCATTGTCCAAGGAGAAAAATCATCTTGGGTATCTACCCTGGAAGAGTCTGGGGTTGCTACCCGGGATCAGAGGACCGCAAACCACCAGAATAAAGACTCAGGGACATACCTGCAAGGAGTCTCCGATGCATCCCAGAGGATGGACCACTGTCAAGAGAGAAAAATCATCTTGGGTATCTTCCCTGGAGGAGTCTGGGGTTGCTACCCGGGATCACAGGGCCCTAAAGCATTGGAGAAAACTCTGCGGGAGACCCCTGGGAGGAGTTCTGGGTAGATCCCGCAGGATGGACCACTGTCAAGAGAGAAAAATCATCCTGGGTATCTTCCCTGGAGGAGTCTGGGGTTGCTACCCGGGATCACAGGGACCCAGACCACCGGAATATAGACTCAGGGACATAACTGCAAGGAGTCTCGGATGCATCCCAGAAGATGGAGCATTGTCCAAGGATAAAAATCATCTCGGGTATCTTCCCTGGAGGAGTCTGGGGTTGCTAACTGGGATCACAGGACCCTAAACCCCAGGAAGAAAACATTCAGAAACAGAGCTGGGAGGAGTCTCGGGTGCATCCTGCAGGATGGACAATAGTCCAAGGAGAAAAATCATCTCGGATATCTTCCCTGGAGGAGTCTGGGGTTGCTACCCGGGATCACAGGGCCCTAAAGCATTGCAGAAAACTCTGCGGGAGACGCCTGGGAGGAGTTCTGGGTAGATCCCGCAGGATGGACCACTGTCAAGAGAGAAAAAGCATCTTGGGTATCTTCCCTGGAGGAGTCTGGGGCTTCTACCCGGGATCACAGGGTCCTAAATCACCGGAAAAATGTCTGCGGAAGACGCCTGGGAGGAATCTCGATGCATCCCAGAGGATGGAGCATTGTCCAAGGAGAAAAATCATATTGGGTACCTTCCCTGGAGGACTCTGGGGTTGCTACCCGGGATCACAGGGCCCTAAAGCGTTGGAGAAAACTCTGCGGGAGACGCCTGGGAGGAGTTCTGGGTAGATCCTGCAGGATCGACCACTGTCAAGAGAGAAAAATCATATTGGGTATCTTCCCTGGAGGAGTCTGGGTTTGCTACCCGGGATTACAGGGCCCCAAACCACAGGAAAAATGTCTGTGGGAGACCTCTGGGAGGAATCTCAGATGCATCCCAGACGACGGAGCATTGCCCAAGGAGAAAAATCATCTCGGGTATCTTCCCTGGAGGAGTCTGGGGTTGCTACCTGGGATCACAGGGCCCTAAAGCATTGCAGAAAACTCTGCGGTAGACGCCTGGGAGGAGTTCTGGGTAGATCCCGCAGGATGGACCACTGTCAAGAGAGAAAAATCATCTTGGGTATCTTCCCTGGAGGAGTCTGGGGCTTCTACCCGGGATCACAGTGTCCTAAATCACCGGAAAAATGTCTGCGGAAGACGCCTGGGAGGAATCTCGGATGCATCCCAGAGGATGGAGCATTGTCCAAGGAGAAAAATCATATTGGGTATCTTCCCTGGAGGAGTCTGGGGTTGCTACCCGGGATCACAGGGCCCTAAAGCGTTGGAGAAAACTGCGGGAGACGCCTGGGAGGAGTTCTGGGTAGATCCTGCAGGATCGACCACTGTGAAGAGAGAAAAATCATCTTGGGTATCTTCCCTGGAGGAGTCTGGGTTTGCTACCCGGGATTACAGGGCCCCAAACCACAGGAAAAATGTCTGTGGGAGACCTCTGGGAGGAATCTCAGATGCATCCCAGACGACGGAGCATTGCCCAAGGATAAAAATCATCTTGGGTATCTTCCCTGGAGGAGTCTGGGGTTGCTACCCGGGATCACAGGGCCCTAAAGCATTGCAGAAAACTCTGCGGGAGACGCCTGGGAGGAGTTCTGGGTAGATCCCGCAGGATGGACCACTGTCAAGAGAGAAAAATCATCCTGGGTATCTTCCCTGGAGGAGTCTGGGGTTGCTACCCGGGATCACAGGGACCCAGACCACCGGAATATAGACTCAGGGACATAACTGCAAGGAGTCTCGGATGCATCCCAGAAGATGGAGCATTGCTCAAGGATAAAAATCATCTCGGGTATCTTCCCTGGAGGAGTCTGGGGTTGCTACCCGGGATCACAGGGCCCTAAAGCATTGCAGAAAACTCTGCGGTAGACGCCTGGGAGGAGTTCTGGGTAGATCCCGCAGGATGGACCACTATCAAGAGAGAAAAATCATCTCGGCTATCTTTTCTGGAGGAGTCTGGGGTTTCTACCCGGGATCACAGGGTCCTAAATCACCGAAAAAAAGACTCGGGGACACAACTGCAAGGAGGCTCACGTGAATCCCAGAGGATGGAGCATTGTCCAAATAGAAAAATCATCTCGGGTATCTTCCCTGGAGGAGTCTGGGGTTGCTACCTGGGATCACAGGGCCCTAAAGCATTGCAGAAAACTCTGCGGTAGACGCCTGGGAGGAGTTCTGGGTAGATCCCGCAGGATGGACCACTGTCAAGAGAGAAAAATCATCTTGGGTATCTTCCCTGGAGGAGTCTGGGGTTGCTACCCGGGATCACAGGGCCCCAGACCACCGGAATAAAGACTCAGGGACATAACTGCAAGGAGTCTCGGATGCATCCCAGAGGATGGACAATAGTCCAAGGAGAAAAATCATCTTGGGTATCTTCCCTGGAGGAGTCTGGGGTTGCTACCCGGGATGACAGGACCCCAAACCACCGGAAAAATGTCTGCGGAAGACGCCTGGGAGGAATCTCGGATGCATCCCAGAGGATTGAGCATTGTCCAAGGAGAAAAATCATCTTGGGTATCTTCCCTGGAGGAGTCTGGGGTTGCTACTCGGGATCAGAGGACCCCAAACCACCGGAATAAAGCCTCAGGGACATACCTGCAAGGAGTCTCCGATGCATCGCAGAGGATGGAGCATTGTCCAAGGATAAAAATCATATTGGGTATCTTCCCTGGAGGAGTCTGGGGTTGCTACCCGGGATGACAGGACCCCAAACCACCGGATAAATGACTCGGGGACATACCTGCGAGGAGTCTCGGGTGAGTCCCAGAGGATGGAGCATTGTCCAAGGAGAAAAATCATCTTGGGTATCTTCCCTGGAGGAGTCTGGGGTTGCTACCTGGGATCACAGGACCCTAAACTCCAGGCAGAAAACATTCAGAAACAGAGCTGGGAGGAGTCTCGGGTGCATCCTGCAGGATGGAGCATTGTCCAAGGAGAAAAATCATCTCGGGTATCATCCCTGGAGGAGTCTGGGGTTGCTACCCGGGATCACAGGGCCCTAAAGCATTGCAGAAAACTCTGCGGGAGACGCCTGGGAGGAGTTCTGGGTAGATCCCGCAGGATGGACCACTGTCAAGAGAGAAAAATCATCCTGTGTATCTTCCCTGGAGGAGTCTGGGGTTGCTACCCGGGATCACAGGGCCCCAGACCACCGGAATAAAGACTCAGGGACATAACTGCAAGGAGTCTCGGATGCATCCCAGAGGATGGATAATAGTCCAAGGAGAAAAATCATCTTGGGTATCTTCCCTGGAGGAGTCTGGGGTTGCTACCCGGGATGACAGGACCCCAAACCACCGGAAAAATGTCTGCGGAAGACGCCTGGGAGGAATCTCGGATGCATCCCAGAGGATGGAGCATTGTCCAAGGAGAAAAATCATATTGGGTATCTTCCCTGGAGGAGTCTGGGTTTGCTACCCGGGATTACAGGGCCCCAAACCACAGGAAAAATGTCTGTGGGAGACCTCTGGGAGGAATCTCAGATGCATCCCAGACGACGGAGCATTGCCCAAGGATAAAAATCATCTTAGGTATCTTCCCTGGAGGAGTCTGGGGTTGCTACTCGGGATCAGAGGACCCCAAACCACCGGAATAAAGCCTCAGGGACATACCTGCAAGGAGTCTCCGATGCATCGCAGAGGACGGAGCATTGTCCAAGGATAAAAATCATATTGGGTATCTTCCCTGGAGGAGTCTGGGGTTGCTACCCGGGATGACAGGACCCCAAACCACCGGATAAAAGACTCGGGGACATACCTGCGAGGAGTCTCGGGTGAATCCCAGAGGATGGAGCATTGTCCAAGGAGAAAAATCATCTTGGGTATCTTCCCTGGAGGAGTCTGGGGTTGCTACCCGGGATCAGAGGACCGCAAACCACCAGAATAAAGACTCAGGGGCATACCTGCAAGGAGTCTCCGATGCATCCCAGAGGATGGACCACTGTCAAGAGAGAAAAATCATCTCCGGTATCTTCCCTGGAGGAGTCTGGGGTTGCTACCCGGGATCACAGGGCCCTAAAGCATTGCAGAAAACTCTGCGGGAGACGCCTGGGAGGAGTTCTGGGTAGATCCCGCAGGATGGACCACTGTCAAGAGAGAAAAAGCATCTTGGGTATCTTCCCTGGAGGAGTCTGGGGCTTCTACCCGGGATCACAGGGTCCTAAATCACCGAAAAAAAGACTCGGGGACACAACTGCAAGGAGGCTCATGTGAATCCCAGAGGATGGAGCATTGTCCATGGAGAAAAATCATCTTGGGTATCTTCCCTGGAGGAGTCTGGGATTGCTACCCGGGATCACAGGGCCCCAGACCACCACAATAAAGCCTCAGGGCCATAACTGAAAGGAGTCTCAGATGCATCCCAGAGGATGGAGCATTGCCCAAGGATAAAAATCATCTCGGGTATCTTCCCTGGAGGAGTCTGGGGTTGCTACCCGGGATTACAGGGCCCCAAACTACAGGAATAATGTCTGCGGAAGACGCCTGGGAGGAATCGCGGATGCATCCCAGAGGATGGAGCATTGCCCAAGGAGAAAAATCATCTCGGGTATCTTCCCTGGAGGAGTCTGGGGTTGCTACCTCGGATCACAGGGACCTAAAGCATTGCAGAAAACTCTGCGGGAGACGCCTGGGAGGAGTTCTGGGTAGATCCTGCAGGATGGACCACTGTCAAGAGAGAAAAATCATCTTGGGTATCTTCCCTGGAGGAGTCTGGGGTTGCTACCCGGGATGACAGGACCCCAAACCACCGGATAAAAGACTCGGGGACATACCTGCGAGGAGTCTCGGGTGAATCCCAGAGGATGGAGCATTGTCCAAGGAGAAAAATCATCTTGGGTATCACAATATCACAGTATCACAGTATGGTAGGGATTGGAAGGGACCTCAAAAGATCATCTAGTCCAATCCCCCTGTCGGAGCAGGAACACCTAGACGAGGTTGCACAGGAAGGTGTCCAGGCGAGTTTTGAATGTCTCCAGAGAAGGAGACTCCACAACCTCCCTGGGCAGCCTGTTCCAGTGCTCTGTCACCCTCACTGAGAAGAAGTTTCTTCTCAAATTTAAGTGGAACCTCTTGTGTTCCAGCTTGAATCCATTACCCCTTGTCCTATCACTGGTCGCCACTGAGAAGAGCCTGGCTCCATCCTCATGACATTCCCCCTTTATATATTTATAAACGCTAATAAGATCACCCCTCAGTCTCCTCTTCTCCAAACTAAAGAGACCCAGCTCCCTCAGTCTTTCCTCATAAGGGAGATGCTCCACTCCCTTAATCATCTTAGTTGCCCTACGCTGGACTCTCTCCAGCAGCTCTCTGTCCTTCTTGAACTGAGGGGCCCAGAACTGGACACAATATTCCAGATGCGGTCTCACCAGGGCAGAGTAGAGGGGAAGGAGGACCTCTCTCGATCTGCTAACCACCCCCCTTCTAATACAGCCCAGGATGCCATTGGCCTTCTTGGCCACAAGGGCACAGTGCTGGCTCATGGTCATCCTGCTGTCCACCAGGACCCCCAGGTCCCTTTCCTCTACACTGCTCTCTAACAGGTAGCTCCCCATCCTATACTGGAACCTGGGGTTGTTTCTGCCCAGATGTAGGACCCTACACTTTCCCTTGTTGTATTTCATTAAGTTATTCCCTGCCCAAATCTCCAGCCTGTCCAAGTCTCTCTGGATGGCAGCACAGCCCTCTGGCGTGTCAGCCACTCCTCCTAGCTTAGTGTCATCAGCAAACTTGCTGATAGTACACTCAATTCCCTCATCTAAATCATTAATGAATATATTGAATAATATGGGCCCCAGTACCGACCCTTGAGGCACTCCGCTGGTTACCGGCCTCCAACTGGACTCTGCCCCATTGACTACGACTCTCTGGCTTCTCTCCTTCAGCCAGTTTGCAGTCCACCTAATTATCCGGTCATCCAGTCCACACTTCCTCAGTTTAGCCATGAGGATGCTGTGGGAGACCGTGTCAAATGCTTTACTGAAGTCAAGGTAGACCACATCCACCGCTCTGCCATCATCCATCCACCTCGTTATTTCCTCATAAAAGGCTATGAGGTTGGTCAAGCATGACTTCCCCTTGGAAAAGCCATGCTGACTGCCCCTAATAACCCTCTTATCCTTGATATGCCTTGAGAGGGCACCAAGGATAAGCTGCTCCATCAGTTTCCCAGGGATGGAGGTGAGGCTGACCGGTCTATAGTTACCCGGGTCCTCCTTCTTGCCCTTTTTGAAGACTGGAGTGACATTTGCTTTCCTCCAGTCCTCAGGCACCTCGCCCGTTTCCCAAGACTTGGTAAAGATGGTGGAGAGTGGTCCAGCAATGACTTCAGACAGCTCCTTCAGCACCCGCGGGTGCATCCCATCCGGACCCATGGATTTATGGATGTCCAGGTTGCTTAACTGGTCTCTGACCCAGTCCTCATCAACTAAGGCAAACCCATCCATTGACTTGACTTCATCTGGGGTCTCAGCAGAACAGGACTCCTCAGGACAGCCCCCGACAGAGTAGACAGAGACAAAGAAGGCATTCAATAGTTCTGCCTTCTCTGTATCTTCTGTCACCAAGGCACCCACCCCATTCAGTAGTGGGCCTACATTGCCTCTGGTGTTAGTTTTATCTGCCATGTATTTGAAAAAGCTCTTCCTGTTGTCTTTTACCCCTCTTGCAAGGTTTAACTCTAAGGAGGCCTTAGCTTTCCTAGTTGCCTCTCTACATCCCCTGACAGCAGCCCTGTACTCCTCCCAAGTGGTCAGCCCCTCCTCATCTTGGGTATCTTCCCTGGAGGAGTCTGGGATTGCTACCCGGGATCACAGGGCCCTAAAGCATTGCAGAAAACTCTGCGGAAGAAGCCTGGGAGGAGTTCTGGGCAGATCCCGCAGGATGGACCACTATCAAGAGAGAAAAATCATCTCGGCTATCTTTTCTGGAGGAGTCTGGGGTTTCTACCCGGGATCACAGGGTCCTAAATCACCGAAAAAAAGACTCGGGGACACAACTGCAAGGAGGCTCACGTGAATCCCAGAGGATGGAGCATTGTCCAAATAGAAAAATCATCTCGGGTATCTTCCCTGGAGGAGTCTGGGGTTGCTACCCGGGATCACAGGGCCCTAAAGCATTGCAGAAAACTCTGCGGTAGACGCCTGGGAGGAGTTCTGGGTAGATCCCGCAGGATGGACCACTGTCAAGAGCGAAAAATCATCTTGGGTATCTTCCCTGGAGGAGTCTGGGGTTGCTACCCGGGATGACAGGACCCCAAACCACCGGATAAAAGACTCAGGGATATACCTGCAAGGCGTCTCGGGTGAATCCCAGAGGATGGAGCATTGTGCAAGGATAAAAATCATCTTGGCTATCTTGCCTGGAGGAGTCTGGGGTTGCTACCCGGGATCAGAGGACCGCAAAACACCAGAATAAAGACTCAGGGACATACCTGGAAGGAGTCTCCGATACATCCCAGAGGATGGACCACTGTCAAGAGAGAAAAATCATCTTGCGTATCTTCCCTGGAGGAGTCTGGGGTTGCTACCCGGGATCACAGGGCCCTAAAGCATTGCAGAAAACTCTGCGGGAGACACCTGTGAGGAGTTCTGCGTAGATCCCGCAGGATGGACCACTGTCAAGAGAGAAAAATCATCCTGGGTATCTTCCCTGGAGGAGTCTGGGGTTGCTATCCGGGATTACAGGGCCCCAAACCACAGGAAACATGTCTGCGGGAGACGGCTGGGAAGAATCTAAGGTGCATCCCAGACGATGGAGCATTGTCCAAGGAGAAAAATCATCTTGGGTATCTTCCCTGGAGGAGTCTGGGGTTGCTACCCGGGATGAGAGGACCGCAAACCACCAGAATAAAGACTCAGGGACATACCTGCAAGGAGTCTCCGATGTATCCCAGAGGATGGACCACTGTCAAGAGAGAAAAAGCATCTTGGGTATCTTCCCTGGAGGAGTCTGGGGTTGCTACCTGGGATCACAGGACCCTAAACTCCAGGAAGAAAACATTCAGAAACAGAGCTGGGAGGAGTCTCGGGTGCATCCTGCAGGATGGAGCATTGTCCAAGGAGAAAAATCATCTTGGGTATCTTCCCTGGAGGAGTGTGGGGTTGCTACCCGGGATGACAGGACCCCAAACCACCGGATAAAAGACTCGGGGACATACCTGCGAGGAGTCTCGGGTGAATCCCAGAGGATGGAGCATTGTCCAAGGAGAAAAATCATCTTGGGTATCTTCCCTGGAGGAGTCTGGGGTTGCTACCCGGGATCAGAGGACCGCAAACCACCAGAATAAAGACTCAGGGACATACCTGCAAGGAGTCTCCGATGCATCCCAGAGGATGGACCACTGTCAAGAGAGAAAAATCATCTTGGGTATCTTCCCTGGAGGAGTCTGGGGTTGCTACCCGGGATCACAGGGCCCTAAAGCATTGCAGAAAACTCTGCGGGAGACGCCTGGGAGGAGTTCTGGGTAGATCCCACAGGATGGACCACTGTCAAGAGAGAAAAATCATCCTGGGTATCTTCCCTGGAGGAGTCTGGGGTTGCTACCCGGGATCACAGGGACCCAAACCACCGGAATATAGACTCAGGGACATAACTGCAAGGAGTCTCGGATGCATCCCAGAAGATGGAGCATTGCTCAAGGATAAAAATCATCTCGGGTATCTTCCCTGGAGGAGTCTGGGGTTGCTACCTGGGATCACAGGACCCTAAACCCCAGGAAGAAAACATTCAGAAACAGAGCTGGGAGGAGTCTCGGGTGCATCCTGCAGGATGGACAATAGTCCAAGGATAAAAATCATCTCAGGTATCTTCCCTGGAGGAGTCTGGGGTTGCTACCCGGGATCACAGGGCCCTAAAGCATTGCAGAAAACTCTGCGGAAGAAGCCTGGGAGGAGTTCTGGGTAGATCCCGCAAGATGGACCACTATCAAGAGAGAAAAATCATCTCGGCTATCTTTTCTGGAGGAGTCTGGGGTTTCTACCCGGGATCACAGGGTCCTAAATCACCGAAAAAAAGACTCGGGGACACAACTGCAAGGAGGCTCACGTGAATCCCAGAGGATGGAGCATTGTCCATGGAGAAAAATCATCTCGGGTATCTTCCCTGGAGGAGTCTGGGGTTGCTACCCGGGATTACAGGACCCCAAACCACCGGAAAAATGTCTGCGGAAGACGCCTGGGAGGAATCTCGGATGCATCCCAGAGGATGGAGCATTGCCCAAGGAGAAAAATCATATTGGGTATCTTCCCTGGAGGAGTCTGGGGTTTCTACCCGGGAACACAGGGCCCTAAAGCGTTGGAGAAAACTCTGCGGGAGACGCCTGGGAGGAGTTCTGGGTAGATCCTGCAGGATGGACCACTGTCAAGAGAGAAAAATCATCTTGGGTATCTTCCCTGGAGGAGTCTGGGGTTGCTACCCGGGATGACAGGACCCCAAACCACCGGATAAAAGACTCGGGGACATACCTGCGAGGAGTCTCGGGTGAATCCCAGAGGATGGAGCATTGTCCAAGGAGAAAAATCATCTTGGGTATCTTCCCTGGAGGAGTCTGGGGTTGCTACCCGGGATCAGAGGACCGCAAACCACCAGAATAAAGACTCAGGGACATACCTGCAAGGAGTCTCCGATGCATCCCAGAGGATTGACCACTGTCAAGAGAGAAAAATCATCTTGGGTATCTTCCCTGGAGGAGTCTGGGGTTGCTACCCGGGATCACAGGGCCCTAAAGCATTGGAGAAAACTCTGCGGGAGACGCCTGGGAGGAGTTCTGGGTAGATCCCGCAGGATGGACCACTGTCAAGAGAGAAAAAGCATCTTGGGTATCTTCCCTGGAGGAGTCTGGGGTTGCTACCCGGGATCACAGGGCCCCAGACCACCGGAATAAAGACTCAGGGACATAACTGCAAGGAGTCTCGGATGCATCCCAGAGGATGGACAATAGTCCAAGGAGAAAAATCATCTTGGGTATCTTCCCTGGAGGAGTCTGGGGTTGCTACCCGGGATGACAGGACCCCAAACCACCGGAAAAATGTCTGCGGAAGACGCCTGGGAGGAATCTCGGATGCATCCCAGAGGATGGAGCATTGTCCAAGGAGAAAAATCATATTGGGTATCTTCCCTGGAGGAGTCTGGGTTTGCTACCCGGGATTACAGGGCCCCAAACCACAGGAAAAATGTCTGTGGGAGACCTCTGGGAGGAATCTCAGATGCATCCCAGACGACGGAGCATTGCCCAAGGATAAAAATCATCTTAGGTATCTTCCCTGGAGGAGTCTGGGGTTGCTACTCGGGATCAGAGGACCCCAAACCACCGGAATAAAGCCTCAGGGACATACCTGCAAGGAGTCTCCGATGCATCCCAGAGGATGGACCACTGTCAAGAGAGAAAAAGCATCTTGGGTATCTTCCCTGGAGGAGTCTGGGGTTGCTACCTGGGATCACAGGACCCTAAAATCCAGGCAGAAAACATTCAGAAACAGAGCTGGGAGGAGTCTCGGGTGCATCCTGCAGGATGGAGCATTGTCCAAGGAGAAAAATCATCTCGGGTATCTTCCCTGGAGGAGTCTGGGGTTGCTACCCGGGATCACAGGGCCCTAAAGCATTGCAGAAAACTCTGCGAAAGAAGCCTGGGAGGAGTTCTGGGTAGATCCCGCAGGATGGACCACTATCAAGAGAGAAAAATCATCTCGGCTATCTTTTCTGGAGGAGTCTGGGGTTTCTACCCGGGATCACAGGGTCCTAAATCACCGAAAAAACGACTCGGGGACACAACTGCAAGGAGGCTCACGTGAATCCCAGAGGATGGAGCATTGTCCAAGGAGAAAAATCATCTCGGGTATCTTCCCTGGAGGAGTCTGGGGTTGCTACCTGGGATCACAGGGCCCTAAAGCATTGCAGAAAACTCTGCGGGAGACGCCTGGGAGGAGTTCTGGGTAGATCCCGCAGGATGGACCACTGTCAAGAGAGAAAAATCATCTTGGGTATCTTCCCTGGAGGAGTCTGGGGCTTCTACCCGGGATCACAGGGTCCTAAATCACCGAAAAAAAGACTCGGGGACACAACTGCAAGGAGGCTCACGTGAATCACAGAGGATGGAGCATTGTCCATGGAGAAAAATCATCTTGGGTATCTTCCCTGGAGGAGTCTGGGATTGCTACCCGGGATCACAGGGCCCCAGACCACCACAATAAAGACTCAGGGCCATAACTGAAAGGAGTCTCAGATGCATCCCAGAGGATGGAGCATTGCCCAAGGATAAAAATCATCTTGGGTATCTTCCCTGGAGGAGTCTGGGGTTGCTACCCGGGATTACAGGGCGCCAAACCACAGGAATAATGTCTGCGGAAGACGCCTGGGAGGAATCGCGGATGCATCCCAGAGGATGGAGCATTGCCCAAGGAGAAAAATCATCTCGGGTATCTTCCCTGGAGGAGTCTGGGGTTGCTACCTCGGATCACAGGGCCCTAAAGCATTGCAGAAAACTCTGCGGGAGACGCCTGGGAGGAGTTCTGGGTAGATCCTGCAGGATGGACCACTGTCAAGAGAGCAAAATCATCTTGGGTATCTTCCCTGGAGGAGTCTGGGGTTGCTACCCGGGATCAGAGGACCGCAGACCACCAGAATAAAGACTCAGGGACATACCTGCAAGGAGTCTCCGATGCATCCCAGAGGATGGACCACTGTCAAGAGAGAAAAATCATCCTGGGTATCTTCCCTGGAGGAGTCTGGGGTTGCTACCCGGGATCACAGGGACCCAGACCACCGGAATATAGACTCAGGGACATAACTGCAAGGAGTCTCGGATGCATCCCAGAAGATGGAGCATTGCTCAAGGATAAAAATCATCTCGGGTATCTTCCCTGGAGGAGTCTGGGGTTGCTACCTGGGATCACAGGACCCTAAACTCCAGGCAGAAAACATTCAGAAACAGAGCTGGGAGGAGTCTCGGGTGCATCCTGCAGGATGGAGCATTGTCCAAGGAGAAAAATCATCTCGGGTATCTTCCCTGGAGGAGTCTGGGGTTGCTACCCGGGATCACAGGGCCCTAAAGCATTGCAGAAAACTCTGCGGGAGACGCCTAGGAGGAGTTCTGATAGATCCCGCAGGATGGACCACTGTCAAGAGAGAAAAATCATCCTGGGTATCTTCCCTGGAGGAGTCTGGGGTTGCTACCCGGGATCACAGGGCCCCAGACCACCGGAATAAAGACTCAGGGACATAACTGCAAGGAGTCTCGGATGCATCCCAGAGGATGGACAATAGTCCAAGGAGAAAAATCATCTTGGGTATCTTCCCTGGAGGAGTCTGGGGTTGCTACCCGGGATGACAGGACCCCAAACCACCGGAAAAATGTCTGCGGAAGACGCCTGGGAGGAATCTCGGATGCATCCCAGAGGATGGAGCATTGTCCAAGGAGAAAAATCACATTGGGTATCTTCCCTGGAGGAGTCTGGGTTTGCTACCCGGGATTACAGGGCCCCAAACCACAGGAAAAATGTCTGTGGGAGACCTCTGGGAGGAATCTCAGATGCATCCCAGACGACGGAGCATTGCCCAAGGATAAAAATCATCTTAGGTATCTTCCCTGGAGGAGTCTGGGGTTGCTACTCGGGATCAGAGGACCCCAAACCACCGGAATAAAGCCTCAGGGACATACCTGCAAGGAGTCTCCGATGCATCGCAGAGGACGGAGCATTGTCCAAGGATAAAAATCATATTGGGTATCTTCCCTGGAGGAGTCTGGGGTTGCTACCCGGGATGACAGGACCCCAAACCACCGGATAAAAGACTCGGGGACATACCTGCGAGGAGTCTCGGGTGAATCCCAGAGGATGGAGCATTGTCCAAGGAGAAAAATCATCTTGGGTATCTTCCCTGGAGGAGTCTGGGGTTGCTACCCGGGATCACAGGGCCCCAGACCACCGGAATAAAGACTCAGGGACATAACTGCAAGGAGTCTCGGATGCATCCGAGAGGATGGAGCATTGTCCAAGGATAAAAATCATCTCGGGTATCTTCCCTGGAGGAGTCTGGGGTTGCTAACTGGGATCACAGGACCCTAAACCCCAGGAAGAAAACATTCAGAAACAGAGCTGGGAGGAGTCTCGGGTGCATCCTGCAGGATGGACAATAGTCCAAGGATAAAAATCATCTCAGGTATCTTCCCTGGAGGAGTCTGGGGTTGCTACCCGGGATCACAGGGCCCTAAAGCATTGCAGAAAACTCTGCGGAAGAAGCCTGGGAGGAGTTCTGGGTAGATCCCGCAGGATGGACCACTATCAAGAGAGAAAAATCATCTCGTCTATCTTTTCTGGAGGAGTCTGGGGTTTCTACCCGGGATCACAGGGTCCTAAATCACCGAAAAAAAGACTCGGGGACACAACTGCAAGGAGGCTCACGTGAATCCCAGAGGATGGAGCATTGTCCAAATAGAAAAATCATCTCGGGTATCTTCCCTGGAGGAGTCTGGGGTTGCTACCTGGGATCACAGGGCCCTAAAGCATTGCAGAAAACTCTGCGGTAGACGCCTGGGAGGAGTTCTGGGTAGATCCCGCAGGATGGACCACTGTCAAGAGAGAAAAATCATCTTGGGTATCTTCCCTGGAGGAGTCTGGGGCTTCTACCCGGGATCACAGGGTCCTAAATCACCGAAAAAAAGACTCGGGGACACAACTGCAAGGAGGCTCATGTGAATCCCAGAGGATGGAGCATTGTCCATGGAGAAAAATCATCTTGGGTATTTTCCCTGGAGGAGTCTGGGATTGCTACCCGGGATCACAGGGCCCTAAAGCGTTGGAGAAAACTCTGCGGGAGACGCCTGGGAGGAGTTCTGGGTAGATCCTGCAGGATGGACCACTGTCAAGAGCGAAAAATCATCTTGGGTATCTTCCCTGGAGGAGTCTGGGGTTGCTACCCGGGATGACAGGGCCCCAAACCACCGGATAAAAGTCTGCGGGAGACGGCTGGGAGGAATCTAAGGTGCATCCCAGACGATGGAGCATCGTCCAAGGAGAAAAATCATCTTGGGTATCCTCCCTGGAGGAGTCTGGGGTTGCTACCCGGGATGAGAGGACCGCAAACCACCAGAATAAAGACTCAGGGACATACCTGCAAGGAGTCTCCGATGCATCCCAGAGGATGGACCACTGTCAAGTGAGAAAAAGCATCTTGGGTATCTTTCCTGGAGGAGTCTGGGGTTGCTACCTGGGATCACAGGGCCCTAAACCCCAGGAAGAAAACATTCAGAAACAGAGCTGGGAGGAGTCTCGGGTGCATCCTGCAGGATGGACAATAGTCCAAGGATAAAAATCATCTCAGGTATCTTCCCTGGAGGAGTCTGGGGTTGCTACCCGGGATCACAGGGCCCCAGACCACCGGAATAAAGACTCAGGGACATAACTGCAAGGAGTCTTGGATGCATCCCAGAGGATGGAGCATTGCTCAAGGATACAAATCATCTTGCGTATCTTCCCTGGAGGAGTCTGGGGTTGCTACCCGGGATCAGAGGACCGCAAACCACCAGAGTAAAGACTCAGGGACATACCTGCAAGGAGTCTCCGATGCATCCCAGAGGATGGACCACTGTCAAGAGAGAAAAAGCATCTTGGGTATCTTCCCTGGAGGAGTCTGGGGTTGCTACCTGGGATCACAGGACCCTAAACTCCAGGAAGAAAACATTCAGAAACAGAGCTGGGAGGAGTCTCGGGTGCATCCTGCAGGATGGAGCATTGTCCAAGGAGAAAAATCATCTTGGGTATCTTCCCTGGAGGAGTCTGGGGTTGCTACCCGGGATCAGAGGACCGCAAACCACCAGAATAAAGACTCAGGGACATACCTGCAAGGAGTCTCCGATGCATCGCAGAGGATGGAGTATTGTCCAAGGATAAAAATCATATTGGGTATCTTCCTGGAGGAGTCTGGGTTTGCTACCCGGGATGACAGGACCCCAAATCACCGGAAAAAAGACTCGGGGACATACCTGCGAGGCGTCTCGGGTGAATCCCAGAGGATGGAGCATTGTCCAAGGAGAAAAATCATCTTGGGTATCTACCCTGGAAGAGTCTGGGGTTGCTACCCGGGATCAGAGGACCGCAAACCACCAGAATAAAGACTCAGGGACATACCTGCAAGGAGTCTCCGATGCATCCCAGAGGATGGACCACTGTCAAGAGAGAAAAAGCATCTTGGGTATCTTCCCTGGAGGAGTCTGGGGTTGCTACCTGGGATCACAGGACCCTAAACTCCAGGCAGAAAACATTCAGAAACAGAGCTGGGAGGAGTCTCGGGTGCATCCTGCCCGATGGAGCATTGTCCAAGGAGAAAAATCATCTCGGGTATCTTCCCTGGAGGAGTCTGGGGTTGCTACCCGGGATCACAGGGCCCTAAAGCATTGCAGAAAACTCTGCGGGAGACGCCTGGGAGGAGTTCTGGGTAGATCCCGCAGGATGGACCACTGTCAAGAGAGAAAAATCATCCTGGGTATCTTCCCTGGAGGAGTCTGGGGTTGCTACCTGGGATCACAGGACCCTAAACTCCAGGCAGAAAACATTCAGAAACAGAGCTGGGAGGAGTCTCGGGTGCATCCTGCAGGATGGACAATAGTCCAAGGATAAAAATCATCTCAGGTATCTTCCCTAGAGGAGTCTGGGGTTGCTACCCGAGATCACAAGGCCCTAAAGCATTGCAGAAAACTCTGCGGAAGAAGCCTGGGAGGAGTTCTGGGTAGATCCCGCAGGATGGACCACTATCAAGAGAGAAAAATCATCTCGGCTATCTTTTCTGGAGGAGTCTGGGGTTTCTACCCGGGATCACAGGGTCCTAAATCACCGAAAAAAAGACTCGGGGACACAACTGCAAGGAGGCTCACGTGAATCCCAGAGGAAGGAGCATTGTCCAAGGAGAAAAATCATCTCGGGTATCTTCCCTGGAGGAGTCTGGGGTTGCTACCCGGGATCACAGGGCCCTAAAGCATTGCAGAAAACTCTGCGGTAGACGCCTGGGAGGAGTTCTGGGTAGATCCCGCAGGATGGACCACTGTCAAGAGAGAAAAATCATCTTGGGTATCTTCCCTGGAGGAGTCTGGGGCTTCTACCCGGGATCACAGGTTCCTAAATCACCGAAAAAAAGACTCGGGGACACAACTGCAAGGAGGCTCATGTGAATCCCAGAGGATGGAGCATTGTCCATGGCGAAAAATCATCTTGGGTATTTTCCCTGGAGGAGTCTGGGATTGCTACCCGGGATCACAGGGCCCCAGACCACCACAATAAAGACTCAGGTCCATAACTGAAAGGAGTCTCAGATGCATCCCAGAGGATGGAGCATTGCCCAAGGATAAAAATCATCTTGGGTATCTTCCCTGGAGGAGTCTGGGGTTGCTACTCGGGATCAGAGGACGCCAAACCACCGGAATAAAGCCTCAGGGACATACCTGCAAGGAGTCTCCGATGCATCGCAGAGGATGGAGTATTGTCCAAGGATAAAAATCATATTGGGTATCTTCCTGGAGGAGTCTGGGTTTGCTACCCGGGATGACAGGACCCCAAATCACCGGAAAAAAGACTCGGGGACATACCTGCGAGGCGTCTCGGGTGAATCCCAGAGGATGGAGCATTGTCCAAGGAGAAAAATCATCTTGGGTATCTACCCTGGAAGAGTCTGGGGTTGCTACCCGGGATCAGAGGACCGCAAACCACCAGAATAAAGACTCAGGGACATACCTGCAAGGAGTCTCCGATGCATCCCAGAGGATGGACCACTGTCAAGAGAGAAAAAGCATCTTGGGTATCTTCCCTGGAGGAGTCTGGGGTTGCTACCTGGGATCACAGGACCCTAAACTCCAGGCAGAAAACATTCAGAAACAGAGCTGGGAGGAGTCTCGGGTGCATCCTGCCCGATGGAGCATTGTCCAAGGAGAAAAATCATCTCGGGTATCTTCCCTGGAGGAGTCTGGGGTTGCTACCTCGGATCACAGGGCCCTAAAGCATTGCAGAAAACTCTGCGGGAGACGCCTGGGAGGAGTTCTGGGTATATCCTGCAGGATGGACCACTGTCAAGAAAGAAAAATCATCTTGGGTATCTTCCCTGGAGGAGTCTGGGGTTGCTACCCGGGATGACAGGACCCCAAACCACCGGATAAAAGACTCGGGGACATACCTGCGAGGTGTCTCGGGTGAATCCCAGAGGATGGAGCATTGTCCAAGGAGAAAAATCATCTTGGGTATCTTCCCTGGAGGAGTCTGGGGTTGCTACCCAGGATGAGAGGACCGCAAACCACCAGAATAAAGACTCAGGGACATACCTGCAAGGAGTCTCCGATGCATCCCAGAGGATGGACCACTGTCAAGAGAGAAAAAGCATCTTGGGTATCTTCCCTGGAGGAGTCTGGGGTTGCTACCCGGGATCACAGGGCCGCAGACCACCGGAATAAAGACTCAGGGACATAACTGCAAGGAGTCTCGGATGCATCCCAGAGGATGGAGCATTGTCCAAGGATAAAAATCATCTCGGGTATCTTCCCTGGAGGAGTCTGGGGTTGCTAACTGGGATCACAGGACCCTAAACCCCAGGAAGAAAACATTCAGAAACAGAGCTGGGAGGAGTCTCGGGTGCATCCTGCAGGATGGACAATAGTCCAAGGATAAAAATCATCTCAGGTATCTTCCCTGGAGGAGTCTGGGGTTGCTACCCGGGATCACAGGGCCCTAAAGCATTGCAGAAAACTCTGCGGAAGAAGCCTGGGAGGAGTTCTGGGTAGATCCCGCAGGATGGACCACTGTCAAGAGAGAAAAATCATCTTGGGTATCTTCCCTGGAGGAGTCTGGGGCTTCTACCCGGGATCACAGGGTCCTAAATCACCGAAAAAAAGACTCAGGGACACAACTGCAAGGAGGCTCATGTGAATCCCAGAGGATGGAGCATTGTCCATGGAGAAAAATCATCTTGGGTATCTTCCCTGGAGGAGTCTGGGATTGCTACGCGGGATCACAGGGCCCCAGACCACCACAATAAAGACTCAGGGCCATAACTGAAAGGAGTCTCAGATGCATCCCAGAGGATGGAGCATTGCCCAAGGATAAAAATCATCTCGGGTATCTTCCCTGGAGGAGTCTGGGGTTGCTACCCGGGATTACAGGGCCCCAAACCACAGGAATAATGTCTGCGGAAGACGCCTGGGAGGAATCGCGGATGCATCCCAGAGGATGGAGCATTGCCCAAGGAGAAAAATCATCTCGGGTATCTTCCCTGGAGGAGTCTGGGGTTGCTACCTCGGATCACAGGGCCCTAAAGCATTGCAGAAAACTCTGCGGGAGACGCCTGGGAGGAGTTCTGGGTAGATCCTGCAGGATGGACCACTGTCAAGAGAGAAAAATCATCTTGGGTATCTTCCCTGGAGGAGTCTGGGGTTGCTACCCGGGATGACAGGACCCCATACCACCGGATAAAAGACTCGGGGAAATACCTGCGAGGAGTCTCGGGTGAATCCCAGAGGATGGAGCATTGTCCAAGGAGAAAAATCATCTTGGGTATCTTCCCTGGAGGAGTCTGGGGTTGCTACCCGGGATCAGAGGACCGCAAACCACCAGAATAAAGACTCAGGGACATACCTGCAAGGAGTCTCCGATGCATCCCAGAGGATGGACCACTGTCAAGAGAGAAAAATCATCCTGGGTATCTTCCCTGGAGGAGTCTGGGGTTGCTACCCGGGATCACAGGGACCCAGACCACCGGAATATAGACTCAGGGACATAACTGCAAGGAGTCTCGGATGCATCCCAGAAGATGGAGCATTGCTCAAGGATAAAAATCATCTTGGGTATCTTCCCTGGAGGAGTCTGGGCTTGCTACCTGGGATCACCGGACCCTAAACCCCAGGAAGAAAACATTCAGAAACAGAGCTGGGAGGAGTCTCGGGTGCATCGTGCAGGATGGACAATAGTCCAAGGATAAAAATCATCTCAGGTATCTTCCCTGGAGGAGTCTGGGGTTGCTACCCGGGATCACAGGGCCCTAAAGCATTGCAGAAAACTCTGCGGGAGACGCCTGGGAGGAGTTCTGGGCAGATCCCGCAGGATGGACCACTATCAAGAGAGAAAAATCATCTCGGCTATCTTTTCTGGAGGAGTCTGGGGTTTCTACCCGGGATCACAGGGTCCTAAATCACCGAAAAAAAGACTCGGGGACACAACTGCAAGGAGGCTCACGTGAATCCCAGAGGATGGAGCATTGTCCAAATAGAAAAATCATCTCGGGTATCTTCCCTGGAGGAGTCTGGGGTTGCTACCCGGGATGACAGGACCCCATACCACCGGATAAAAGACTCGGGGAAATACCTGCGAGGAGTCTCGGGTGAATCCCAGAGGATGGAGCATTGTCCAAGGAGAAAAATCATCTTGGGTATCTTCCCTGGAGGAGTCTGGGGTTGCTACCCGGGATCAGAGGACCGCAAACCACCAGAATAAAGACTCAGGGACATACCTGCAAGGAGTCTCCGATGCATCCCAGAGGATGGACCACTGTCAAGAGAGAAAAATCATCCTGGGTATCTTCCCTGGAGGAGTCTGGGGTTGCTACCCGGGATCACAGGGACCCAGACCACCGGAATATAGACTCAGGGACATAACTGCAAGGAGTCTCGGATGCATCCCAGAAGATGGAGCATTGCTCAAGGATAAAAATCATCTTGGGTATCTTCCCTGGAGGAGTCTGGGCTTGCTACCTGGGATCACCGGACCCTAAACCCCAGGAAGAAAACATTCAGAAACAGAGCTGGGAGGAGTCTCGGGTGCATCGTGCAGGATGGACAATAGTCCAAGGATAAAAATCATCTCAGGTATCTTCCCTGGAGGAGTCTGGGGTTGCTACCCGGGATCACAGGGCCATAAAGCATTGCAGAAAACTCTGCGGGAGACGCCTGGGAGGAGTTCTGGGCAGATCCCGCAGGATGGACCACTATCAAGAGAGAAAAATCATCTCGGCTATCTTTTCTGGAGGAGTCTGGGGTTTCTACCCGGGATCACAGGGTCCTAAATCACCGAAAAAAAGACTCGGGGACACAACTGCAAGGAGGCTCACGTGAATCCCAGAGGATGGAGCATTGTCCAAATAGAAAAATCATCTCGGGTATCTTCCCTGGAGGAGTCTGGGGTTGCTACCTGGGATCACAGGGCCCTAAAGCATTGCAGAAAACTCTGCGGTAGACGCCTGGGAGGAGTTCTGGGTAGATCCTGCAGGATGGACCACTGTCAAGAGAGAAAAATCATCCTGGGTATCTTCCCTGGAGGAGTCTGGGGCTTCTACCCGGGATCACAGGGTCCTAAATCACCGAAAAAAAGACTCGGGGACACAACTGCAAGGAGGCTCATGTGAATCCCAGAGGATGGAGCATTGTCCATGGAGAAAAATCATCTTGGGTATTTTCCCTGGAGGAGTCTGGGATTGCTACCCGGAATCACAGGGCCCTAAAGCGTTGGAGAAAACTCTGCGGGAGACGCCTGGGAGGAGTTCTGGGTAGATCCTGCAGGATGGACCACTGTCAAGAGCGAAAAATCATCTTGGGTATCTTCCCTGGAGGAGTCTGGGGTTGCTACCCGGGATGACAGGACCCCAAACCACCGGATAAAAGACTCAGGGATATACCTGCAAGGCGTCTCGGGTGAATCCCAGAGGATGGAGCATTGTGCAAGGATAAAAATCATCTTGGCTATCTTGCCTGGAGGAGTCTGGGGTTGCTACCCGGGATCAGAGGACCGCAAAACACCAGAATAAAGACTCAGGGACATACCTGGAAGGAGTCTCCGATACATCCCAGAGGATGGACCACTGTCAAGAGAGAAAAAGCATCTTGGGTATCTTCCCTGCAGGAGTCTGGGGTTGCTACCTGGGATCACAGGACCCTAAACTCCAGGAAGAAAACATTCAGAAACAGAGCTGGGAGGAGTCTCGGGTGCATCCTGCAGGATGGAGCATTGTCCAAGGAGAAAAATCATCTTGGGTATCTTCCCTGGAGGAGTCTGGGGTTGCTACCCGGGATCAGAGGACCGCAAACCACCAGAATAAAGACTCAGGGACATACCTGCAAGGAGTCTCCGATGCATCGCAGAGGATGGAGTATTGTCCAAGGATAAAAATCATATTGGGTATCTTCCTGGAGGAGTCTGGGTTTGCTACCCGGGATGACAGGACCCCAAATCACCGGAAAAAAGACTCGGGGACATACCTGCGAGGCGTCTCGGGTGAATCCCAGAGGATGGAGCATTGTCCAAGGAGAAAAATCATCTTGGGTATCTACCCTGGAAGAGTCTGGGGTTGCTACCCGGGATCAGAGGACCGCAAACCACCAGAATAAAGACTCAGGGACATACCTGCAAGGAGTCTCCGATGCATCCCAGAGGATGGACCACTGTCAAGAGAGAAAAAGCATCTTGGGTATCTTCCCTGGAGGAGTCTGGGGTTGCTACCTGGGATCACAGGACCCTAAACTCCAGGCAGAAAACATTCAGAAACAGAGCTGGGAGGAGTCTCGGGTGCATCCTGCCCGATGGAGCATTGTCCAAGGAGAAAAATCATCTCGGGTATCTTCCCTGGAGGAGTCTGGGGTTGCTACCCGGGATCACAGGGCCCTAAAGCATTGCAGAAAACTCTGCGGGAGACGCCTGGGAGGAGTTCTGGGTAGATCCCGCAGGATGGACCACTGTCAAGAGAGAAAAATCATCCTGGGTATCTTCCCTGGAGGAGTCTGGGGTTGCTACCTGGGATCACAGGACCCTAAACTCCAGGCAGAAAACATTCAGAAACAGAGCTGGGAGGAGTCTCGGGTGCATCCTGCAGGATGGACAATAGTCCAAGGATAAAAATCATCTCAGGTATCTTCCCTAGAGGAGTCTGGGGTTGCTACCCGAGATCACAAGGCCCTAAAGCATTGCAGAAAACTCTGCGGAAGAAGCCTGGGAGGAGTTCTGGGTAGATCCCGCAGGATGGACCACTATCAAGAGAGAAAAATCATCTCGGCTATCTTTTCTGGAGGAGTCTGGGGTTTCTACCCGGGATCACAGGGTCCTAAATCACCGAAAAAAAGACTCGGGGACACAACTGCAAGGAGGCTCACGTGAATCCCAGAGGAAGGAGCATTGTCCAAGGAGAAAAATCATCTCGGGTATCTTCCCTGGAGGAGTCTGGGGTTGCTACCCGGGATCACAGGGCCCTAAAGCATTGCAGAAAACTCTGCGGTAGACGCCTGGGAGGAGTTCTGGGTAGATCCCGCAGGATGGACCACTGTCAAGAGAGAAAAATCATCTTGGGTATCTTCCCTGGAGGAGTCTGGGGCTTCTACCCGGGATCACAGGTTCCTAAATCACCGAAAAAAAGACTCGGGGACACAACTGCAAGGAGGCTCATGTGAATCCCAGAGGATGGAGCATTGTCCATGGCGAAAAATCATCTTGGGTATTTTCCCTGGAGGAGTCTGGGATTGCTACCCGGGATCACAGGGCCCCAGACCACCACAATAAAGACTCAGGTCCATAACTGAAAGGAGTCTCAGATGCATCCCAGAGGATGGAGCATTGCCCAAGGATAAAAATCATCTTGGGTATCTTCCCTGGAGGAGTCTGGGGTTGCTACTCGGGATCAGAGGACGCCAAACCACCGGAATAAAGCCTCAGGGACATACCTGCAAGGAGTCTCCGATGCATCGCAGAGGATGGAGTATTGTCCAAGGATAAAAATCATATTGGGTATCTTCCTGGAGGAGTCTGGGTTTGCTACCCGGGATGACAGGACCCCAAATCACCGGAAAAAAGACTCGGGGACATACCTGCGAGGCGTCTCGGGTGAATCCCAGAGGATGGAGCATTGTCCAAGGAGAAAAATCATCTTGGGTATCTACCCTGGAAGAGTCTGGGGTTGCTACCCGGGATCAGAGGACCGCAAACCACCAGAATAAAGACTCAGGGACATACCTGCAAGGAGTCTCCGATGCATCCCAGAGGATGGACCACTGTCAAGAGAGAAAAAGCATCTTGGGTATCTTCCCTGGAGGAGTCTGGGGTTGCTACCTGGGATCACAGGACCCTAAACTCCAGGCAGAAAACATTCAGAAACAGAGCTGGGAGGAGTCTCGGGTGCATCCTGCCCGATGGAGCATTGTCCAAGGAGAAAAATCATCTCGGGTATCTTCCCTGGAGGAGTCTGGGGTTGCTACCCGGGATCACAGGGCCCTAAAGCATTGCAGAAAACTCTGCGGGAGACGCCTGGGAGGAGTTCTGGGTAGATCCCGCAGGATGGACCACTGTCAAGAGAGAAAAATCATCCTGGGTATCTTCCCTGGAGGAGTCTGGGGTTGCTACCTGGGATCACAGGACCCTAAACTCCAGGCAGAAAACATTCAGAAACAGAGCTGGGAGGAGTCTCGGGTGCATCCTGCAGGATGGACAATAGTCCAAGGATAAAAATCATCTCAGGTATCTTCCCTAGAGGAGTCTGGGGTTGCTACCCGAGATCACAAGGCCCTAAAGCATTGCAGAAAACTCTGCGGAAGAAGCCTGGGAGGAGTTCTGGGTAGATCCCGCAGGATGGACCACTATCAAGAGAGAAAAATCATCTCGGCTATCTTTTCTGGAGGAGTCTGGGGTTTCTACCCGGGATCACAGGGTCCTAAATCACCGAAAAAAAGACTCGGGGACACAACTGCAAGGAGGCTCACGTGAATCCCAGAGGAAGGAGCATTGTCCAAGGAGAAAAATCATCTCGGGTATCTTCCCTGGAGGAGTCTGGGGTTGCTACCCGGGATCACAGGGCCCTAAAGCATTGCAGAAAACTCTGCGGTAGACGCCTGGGAGGAGTTCTGGGTAGATCCCGCAGGATGGACCACTGTCAAGAGAGAAAAATCATCTTGGGTATCTTCCCTGGAGGAGTCTGGGGCTTCTACCCGGGATCACAGGTTCCTAAATCACCGAAAAAAAGACTCGGGGACACAACTGCAAGGAGGCTCATGTGAATCCCAGAGGATGGAGCATTGTCCATGGCGAAAAATCATCTTGGGTATTTTCCCTGGAGGAGTCTGGGATTGCTACCCGGGATCACAGGGCCCCAGACCACCACAATAAAGACTCAGGTCCATAACTGAAAGGAGTCTCAGATGCATCCCAGAGGATGGAGCATTGCCCAAGGATAAAAATCATCTCGGGTATCTTCCCTGGAGGAGTCTGGGGTTGCTACTCGGGATCAGAGGACGCCAAACCACCGGAATAAAGCCTCAGGGACATACCTGCAAGGAGTCTCCGATGCATCGCAGAGGATGGAGTATTGTCCAAGGATAAAAATCATATTGGGTATCTTCCTGGAGGAGTCTGGGTTTGCTACCCGGGATGACAGGACCCCAAATCACCGGAAAAAAGACTCGGGGACATACCTGCGAGGCGTCTCGGGTGAATCCCAGAGGATGGAGCATTGTCCAAGGAGAAAAATCATCTTGGGTATCTACCCTGGAAGAGTCTGGGGTTGCTACCCGGGATCAGAGGACCGCAAACCACCAGAATAAAGACTCAGGGACATACCTGCAAGGAGTCTCCGATGCATCCCAGAGGATGGACCACTGTCAAGAGAGAAAAAGCATCTTGGGTATCTTCCCTGGAGGAGTCTGGGGTTGCTACCTGGGATCACAGGACCCTAAACTCCAGGCAGAAAACATTCAGAAACAGAGCTGGGAGGAGTCTCGGGTGCATCCTGCCCGATGGAGCATTGTCCAAGGAGAAAAATCATCTCGGGTATCTTCCCTGGAGGAGTCTGGGGTTGCTACCTCGGATCACAGGGCCCTAAAGCATTGCAGAAAACTCTGCGGGAGACGCCTGGGAGGAGTTCTGGGTATATCCTGCAGGATGGACCACTGTCAAGAAAGAAAAATCATCTTGGGTATCTTCCCTGGAGGAGTCTGGGGTTGCTACCCGGGATGACAGGACCCCAAACCACCGGATAAAAGACTCGGGGACATACCTGCGAGGTGTCTCGGGGGAATCCCAGAGGATGGAGCATTGTCCAAGGAGAAAAATCATCTTGGGTATCTTCCCTGGAGGAGTCTGGGGTTGCTACCCAGGATGAGAGGACCGCAAACCACCAGAATAAAGACTCAGGGACATACCTGCAAGGAGTCTCCGATGCATCCCAGAGGATGGACCACTGTCAAGAGAGAAAAAGCATCTTGGGTATCTTCCCTGGAGGAGTCTGGGGTTGCTACCCGGGATCACAGGGCCGCAGACCACCGGAATAAAGACTCAGGGACATAACTGCAAGGAGTCTCGGATGCATCCCAGAGGATGGAGCATTGTCCAAGGATAAAAATCATCTCGGGTATCTTCCCTGGAGGAGTCTGGGGTTGCTAACTGGGATCACAGGACCCTAAACCCCAGGAAGAAAACATTCAGAAACAGAGCTGGGAGGAGTCTCGGGTGCATCCTGCAGGATGGACAATAGTCCAAGGATAAAAATCATCTCAGGTATCTTCCCTGGAGGAGTCTGGGGTTGCTACCCGGGATCACAGGGCCCTAAAGCATTGCAGAAAACTCTGCGGAAGAAGCCTGGGAGGAGTTCTGGGTAGATCCCGCAGGATGGACCACTGTCAAGAGAGAAAAATCATCTTGGGTATCTTCCCTGGAGGAGTCTGGGGCTTCTACCCGGGATCACAGGGTCCTAAATCACCGAAAAAAAGACTCAGGGACACAACTGCAAGGAGGCTCATGTGAATCCCAGAGGATGGAGCATTGTCCATGGAGAAAAATCATCTTGGGTATCTTCCCTGGAGGAGTCTGGGATTGCTACGCGGGATCACAGGGCCCCAGACCACCACAATAAAGACTCAGGGCCATAACTGAAAGGAGTCTCAGATGCATCCCAGAGGATGGAGCATTGCCCAAGGATAAAAATCATCTCGGGTATCTTCCCTGGAGGAGTCTGGGGTTGCTACCCGGGATTACAGGGCCCCAAACCACAGGAATAATGTCTGCGGAAGACGCCTGGGAGGAATCGCGGATGCATCCCAGAGGATGGAGCATTGCCCAAGGAGAAAAATCATCTCGGGTATCTTCCCTGGAGGAGTCTGGGGTTGCTACCTCGGATCACAGGGCCCTAAAGCATTGCAGAAAACTCTGCGGGAGACGCCTGGGAGGAGTTCTGGGTAGATCCTGCAGGATGGACCACTGTCAAGAGAGAAAAATCATCTTGGGTATCTTCCCTGGAGGAGTCTGGGGTTGCTACCCGGGATGACAGGACCCCATACCACCGGATAAAAGACTCGGGGAAATACCTGCGAGGAGTCTCGGGTGAATCCCAGAGGATGGAGCATTGTCCAAGGAGAAAAATCATCTTGGGTATCTTCCCTGGAGGAGTCTGGGGTTGCTACCCGGGATCAGAGGACCGCAAACCACCAGAATAAAGACTCAGGGACATACCTGCAAGGAGTCTCCGATGCATCCCAGAGGATGGACCACTGTCAAGAGAGAAAAATCATCCTGGGTATCTTCCCTGGAGGAGTCTGGGGTTGCTACCCGGGATCACAGGGACCCAGACCACCGGAATATAGACTCAGGGACATAACTGCAAGGAGTCTCGGATGCATCCCAGAAGATGGAGCATTGCTCAAGGATAAAAATCATCTTGGGTATCTTCCCTGGAGGAGTCTGGGCTTGCTACCTGGGATCACCGGACCCTAAACCCCAGGAAGAAAACATTCAGAAACAGAGCTGGGAGGAGTCTCGGGTGCATCGTGCAGGATGGACAATAGTCCAAGGATAAAAATCATCTCAGGTATCTTCCCTGGAGGAGTCTGGGGTTGCTACCCGGGATCACAGGGCCATAAAGCATTGCAGAAAACTCTGCGGGAGACGCCTGGGAGGAGTTCTGGGCAGATCCCGCAGGATGGACCACTATCAAGAGAGAAAAATCATCTCGGCTATCTTTTCTGGAGGAGTCTGGGGTTTCTACCCGGGATCACAGGGTCCTAAATCACCGAAAAAAAGACTCGGGGACACAACTGCAAGGAGGCTCACGTGAATCCCAGAGGATGGAGCATTGTCCAAATAGAAAAATCATCTCGGGTATCTTCCCTGGAGGAGTCTGGGGTTGCTACCTGGGATCACAGGGCCCTAAAGCATTGCAGAAAACTCTGCGGTAGACGCCTGGGAGGAGTTCTGGGTAGATCCTGCAGGATGGACCACTGTCAAGAGAGAAAAATCATCCTGGGTATCTTCCCTGGAGGAGTCTGGGGCTTCTACCCGGGATCACAGGGTCCTAAATCACCGAAAAAAAGACTCGGGGACACAACTGCAAGGAGGCTCATGTGAATCCCAGAGGATGGAGCATTGTCCATGGAGAAAAATCATCTTGGGTATTTTCCCTGGAGGAGTCTGGGATTGCTACCCGGGATCACAGGGCCCTAAAGCGTTGGAGAAAACTCTGCGGGAGACGCCTGGGAGGAGTTCTGGGTAGATCCTGCAGGATGGACCACTGTCAAGAGCGAAAAATCATCTTGGGTATCTTCCCTGGAGGAGTCTGGGGTTGCTACCCGGGATGACAGGACCCCAAACCACCGGATAAAAGACTCAGGGATATACCTGCAAGGCGTCTCGGGTGAATCCCAGAGGATGGAGCATTGTGCAAGGATAAAAATCATCTTGGCTATCTTGCCTGGAGGAGTCTGGGGTTGCTACCCGGGATCAGAGGACCGCAAAACACCAGAATAAAGACTCAGGGACATACCTGGAAGGAGTCTCCGATACATCCCGCAGGATGGACCACTGTCAAGAGAGAAAAATCATCTTGGGTATCTTCCCTGGAGGAGTCTGGGGTTGCTACCCGGGATTACAGGGCCCCAAACCACCGGATAAAAGTCTGCCGGAGACGGCTGGGAGGAATCTAAGGTGCATCCCAGACGATGGAGCATCGTCCAAGGAGAAAAATCATCTTGGGTATCCTCCCTGGAGGAGTCTGGGGTTGCTACCCGGGATGAGAGGACCGCAAACCACCAGAATAAAGACTCAGGGACATACCTGCAAGGAGTCTCCGATGCATCCCAGAGGATGGACCACTGTCAAGTGAGAAAAATCATCCTGGGTATCTTTCCTGGAGGAGTCTGGGGTTGCTACCTGGGATCACAGGGCCCTAAACCCCAGGAAGAAAACATTCAGAAACAGAGCTGGGAGGAGTCTCGGGTGCATCCTGCAGGATGGACAATAGTCCAAGGATAAAAATCATCTCAGGTATCTTCCCTGGAGGAGTCTGGGGTTGCTACCCGGGATCACAGGGCCAATGACCACCGGAATAAAGACTCAGGGACATAACTGCAAGGAGTCTTGGATGCATCCCAGAGGATGGAGCATTGCTCAAGGATACAAATCATCTTGCGTATCTTCCCTGGAGGAGTCTGGGGTTGCTATCCGGGATTACAGGGCCCCAAACCACAGGAAACATGTCTGCGGGAGACGGCTGGGAAGAATCTAAGGTGCATCCCAGACGATGGAGCATTGTCCAAGGAGAAAAATCATCTTGGGTATCTTCCCTGGAGGAGTCTGGGGTTGCTACCCGGGATGACAGGACCCCAAACCACCGGATAAAAGACTCGGGGACATACCTGCGAGGAGTCTCGGGTGAATCCCAGAGGATGGAGCATTGTCCAAGGAGAAAAATCATCTTGGGTATCTTCCCTGGAGGAGTCTGGGGTTGCTACCCGGGATGACAGGACCCCAAACCACCGGATAAAAGACTCGGGGATATACCTGCAAGGCGTCTCGGGTGAATCCCAGAGGATGGAGCATTGTCCAAGGAGAAAAATCATCTTGGGTATCTTCCCTGGAGGAGTCTGGGGTTGCTAACTGGGATCAGAGGACCGCAAACCACCAGAATAAAGACTCAGGGACATACCTGCAAGGAGTCTCCGATGCATCCCAGAGGATGGACCACTGTCAAGAGAGAAAAATCATCTTGGGTATCTTCCCTGGAGGAGTCTGGGGTTGCTACCTGGGATCACAGGGCCCTAAAGCATTGCAGAAAACTCTGCGGTAGACGCCTGGGAGGAGTTCTGGGTAGATCCCGCAGGATGGACCACTGTCAAGAGAGAAAAATCATCTTGGGTATCTTCCCTGGAGGAGTCTGCGGCTTCTACCCGGGATCACAGGGTCCTAAATCACCGAAAAAAAGACTCGGGGACACAACTGCAAGGAGGCTCATGTGAATCCCAGAGGATCGAGCATTGTCCATGGCGAAAAATCATCTTGGGTATTTTCCCTGGAGGAGTCTGGGGTTGCTACCCGGGATCACAGGGCCCTAAAGCATTGCAGAAAACTCTGCGGGAGACGCCTGGGAGGAGTTCTGGGTAGATCCCGCAGGATGGACCACTGTGAAGAGAGAAAAATCATCCTGGGTATCTTCCCTGGAGGAGTCTGGGGTTGCTACCCGGGATCACAGGGCCCAGGACCACCGGAATAAAGACTCAGGGACATAACTGCAAGGAGTCTCGGATGCATCCCAGAGGATGGAGCATTGCTCAAGGATAAAAATCATCTCGGGTATCTTCCGTGGAGGAGTCTGGGGTTGCTACCTGGGATCACAGGACCCTAAACCCCAGGAAGAAAACATTCAGAAACAGAGCTGGGAAGAGTCTCGGGTGCATCCTGCAGGATGGACAATAGTCCAAGGATAAAAATCATCTCAGGTATCTTCCCTGGAGGAGTCTGGGGCTTCTACCCGGGATCACAGGGTCCTAAATCTCCGAAAAAAAGACTCGGGGACACAACTGCAAGGAGGCTCATGTGAATCCCAGAGGATGGAGCATTGTCCATGGAGAAAAATCATCTTGGGTATCTTCCCTGGAGGAGTCTGGGATTGCTACCCGGGATCACAGGGCCCCAGACCACCGCAATAAAGACTCAGGGCCATAAATGAAAGGCGTCTCAGATGCATCCCAGAGGATGGAGCATTGCCCAAGGATAAAAATCATCTCGGGTATCTTCCCTGGAGGAGTCTGGGTTTCCTACCCGGGATTACAGGGCCCCAAACCACAGGAAAAATGTCTGTGGGAGACCTCTGGGAGGAATCGCGGATGCATCCCAGAGGATGGAGCATTGCCCAAGGAGAAAAATCATCTCGGGTATCTTCCCTGGAGGAGTCTGGGATTGCTACCTCGGATCACAGGGCCCTAAAGCATTGCAGAAAACTCTGCGGGAGACGCCTGGGAGGAGTTCTGGGTATATCCTGCAGGATGGACCACTGTCAAGAAAGAAAAATCATCTTGGGTATCTTCCCTGGAGGAGTCTGGGGTTGCTACCCGGGATGACAGGACCCCAAACCACCGGATAAAAGACTCGGGGACATACCTGCGAGGTGTCTCGGGTGAATCCCAGAGGATGGAGCATTGTCCAAGGAGAAAAATCATCTTGGGTATCTTCCCTGGAGGAGTCTGGGGTTGCTACCCAGGATGAGAGGACCGCAAACCACCAGAATAAAGACTCAGGGACATACCTGCAAGGAGTCTCCGATGCATCCCAGAGGATGGACCACTGTCAAGAGAGAAAAAGCATCTTGGGTATCTTCCCTGGAGGAGTCTGGGGTTGCTACCCGGGATCACAGGGCCCCAGACCACCGGAATAAAGACTCAGGGACATAACTGCAAGGAGTCTCGGATGCATCCCAGAGGATGGACAATAGTGCAAGGAGAAAAATCATCTTGGGTATCTTCCCTGGAGGAGTCTGGGGTTGCTACCCGGGATGACAGGAGCCCAAACCACCGGAAAAATGTGTGCGGAAGACGCCTGGGAGGAATCTCGGATGCAGCCCAGAGGATGGAGCATTGTCCAAGGAGAAAAATCATATTGGGTATCTTCCCTGGAGGAGTCTGGGGTTGCTACCCGGGATCACAGGGCCCTAAAGCATTGCAGAAAACTCTGCGGAAGAAGCCTGGGAGGAGTTCTGGGTAGATCCCGCAGGATGGACCACTGTCAAGAGAGAAAAATCATCTCGGCTATCTTTTCTGGAGGAGTCTGGGGTTTCTAACCGGGATCACAGGGTCCTAAATCACCGAAAAAAAGACTCGGGGACACAACTGCAAGGAGGCTCACGTGAATCCCAGAGGATGGAGCATTGTCCAAGGAGAAAAATCATCTCGGGTATCTTCCCTGGAGGAGTCTGGGGTTGCTACCTGGGATCACAGGGCCCTAAAGCATTGCAGAAAACTCTGCGGGAGACGCCTGGGAGGAGTTCTGGGTAGATCCCGCAGGATGGACCACTGTCAAGAGAGAAAAATCATCTTGGGTATCTTCCCTGGAGGAGTCTGGGGCTTCTACCCGGGATCACAGGGTCCTAAATCACCGGAAAAAGACTCAGGGACACAACTGCAAGGAGGCTCATGTGAATCCCAGAGGATGGAGCATTGTCCATGGAGAAAAATCATCTTGGGTATCTTCCCTGGAGGAGTCTGGGATTGCTACCCGGGATCACAGGGCCCCAGACCACCACAATAAAGACTCAGGGCCATAACTGAAAGGAGTCTCAGATGCATCCCAGAGGATGGAGCATTGCCCAAGGATAAAAATCATCTCGGGTATCTTCCCTGGAGGAGTCTGGGGTTGCTACCCGGGATTACAGGGCCCCAAACCACAGGAATAATGTCTGCGGAAGACGCCTGGGATGAATCGCGGATGCATCCCAGAGGATGGAGCATTGCCCAAGGAGAAAAATCATCTCGGGTATCTTCCCTGGAGGAGTCTGGGGTTGCTACCTCGGATCACAGGGCCCTAAAGCATTGCAGAAAACTCTGCGGGAGACGCCTGGGAGGAGTTCTGGGTAGATCCCGCAGGATGGACCACTGTCAAGAGAGAAAAATCATCTTGGGTATCTTCCCTGGAGGAGTCTGGGGTTGCTACCCGGGATGACAGGACCCCAAACCACCGGATAAAAGACTCGGGGACATACCTGCGAGGAGTCTCGGGTGAATCCCAGAGGATGGAGCATTGTCCAAGGAGAAAAATCATCTTGGGTATCTTCCCTGGAGGAGTCTGGGGTTGCTACCCGGGATCAGAGGACCGCAAACCACCAGAATAAAGACTCAGGGACATACCTGCAAGGAGTCTCCGATGCATCCCAGAGGATGGACCACTGTCAAGAGAGAAAAATCATCTTGGGTATCTTCCCTGGAGGAGTCTGGGGTTGCTACCTGGGATCACAGGGCCCTAAAGCATTGCAGAAAACTCTGCGGAAGAAGCCTGGGAGGAGTTCTGGGTAGATCCCGCAGGATGGACCACTATCAAGAGAGAAAAATCATCTCGGCTATCTTTTCTGGAGGAGTCTCGGGTTTCTACCCGGGATCACAGGGTCCTAAATCACCGAAAAAAAGACTCGGGGACACAACTGCAAGGAGACTCACGTGAATCCCAGAGGATGGACCATTGTCCATGGAGAAAAATCATCTTGGGTATTTTCCCTGGAGGAGTCTGGGATTGCTACCCGGGATCACAGGGCCCCAGACCACCGCAATAAAGACTCAGGGCCATAACTGAAAGGAGTCTCAGATGCATCCCAGAGGATGGAGCATTGCCCAAGGATAAAAATCATCTCGGGTATCTTACCTGGAGGAGTCTGGGGTTGCTACCCGGGATTACAGGGCCCCAAACCACAGGAATAATGTCTGCGGAAGACGCCTGGGAGGAATCGCGGATGCATCCCAGAGGATGGAGCATTGCCCAAGGAGAAAAATCATCTCGGGTATCTTCCCTGGAGGAGTCTGGGGTTGCTACCTCGGATCACAGGGCCATAAAGCATTGCAGAAAACTCTGCGGGAGACGCCTGGGAGGAGTTCTGGGTATATCCTGCAGGATGGACCACTGTCAAGAGAGAAAAATCATCTTGGGTATCTTCCCTGGAGGAGTCTGGGGTTGCTACCCGGGATGACAGGACCCCAAACCACCGGATAAAAGACTCGGGGACATACCTGCGAGGAGTCTCGGGTGAATCCCAGAGGATGGAGCATTGTCCAAGGAGAAAAATCATCTTGGGTATCTTCCCTGGAGGAGTCTGGGGTTGCTACCCGGGATCAGAGGACCGCAAACCACCAGAATAAAGGCTCAGGGACATACCTGCAAGGAGTCTCCGATGCATCCCAGAGGATGGACCACTGTCAAGAGAGAAAAATCATCTTGGGTATCTTCCCTGGAGGAGTCTGGGGTTGCTACCCGGGATCACAGGGCCCTAAAGCATTGCAGAAAACTCTGCGGGAGACGCCTGGGAGGAGTTCTGGGTAGATCCCGCAGGATGGACCACTGTCAAGAGAGAAAAAGCATCTTGGGTATCTTCCCTGGAGGAGTCTTGGGTTGCTACCCGGGATCACAGGGTCCCAGACCACCGGAATAAAGACTCAGGGACATAACTGCAAGGAGTCTCAGATGCATCCCAGAGGATGGACAATAGTCCAAGGAGAAAAATTATCTTGGGTATCTTCCCTGGAGGAGTCTGGGGTTGCTACCCGGGATGACAGGGCCCCAAACCACAGGAAAAATGTCTGTGGGAGACCTCTGGGAGGAATCTCGGATGCATCCCAGACGACGGAGCATTGCCCAAGGATAAAAATCATCTTGGGTATCTTCCCTGGAGGAGTCTGGGATTGCTACTCGGGATCAGAGGACCCCAAACCACCGGAATAAAGCCTCAGGGACATACCTGCAAGGAGTCTCCGATGCATCGCAGAGGATGGAGCATTGTCCAAGGATAAAAATCATCTTGGGTATCTTCCTGGAGGAGTCTGGGTTTTCTACCCGGGATGACAGGACCCCAAATCACCGGAAAAAAGACTCGGGGACATACCTGCGAGGCGTCTCGGGTGAATCCCAGAGGATGGAGCATTGTCCAAGGAGAAAAATCATCTTGGGTATCTACCCTGGAAGAGTCTGGGGTTGCTACCCGGGATCAGAGGACCGCAAACCACCAGAATAAAGACTCAGGGACATACCTGCAAGGAGTCTCCGATGCATCCCAGAGGATGGACCACTGTCAAGAGAGAAAAAGCATCTTGGGTATCTTCCCTGGAGGAGTCTGGGGTTGCTACCTGGGATCACAGGACCCTAAACTCCAGGCAGAAAACATTCAGAAACAGAGCTGGGAGGAGTCTCGGGTGCATCCTGCCCGATGGAGCATTGTCCAAGGAGAAAAATCATCTCGGGTATCTTCCCTGGAGGAGTCTGGGGTTGCTACCCGGGATCACAGGGCCCTAAAGCATTGCAGAAAACTCTGCGGGAGACGCCTGGGAGGAGTTCTGGGTAGATCCCGCAGGATGGACCACTGTCAAGAGAGAAAAATCATCCTGGGTATCTTCCCTGGAGGAGTCTGGGGTTGCTACCCGGGATCACAGGGCCCAGGACCACCGGAATAAAGACTCAGGGACATAACTGCAAGGAGTCTCGGATGCATCCCAGAGGATGGAGCATTGCTCAAGGATAAAAATCATCTCGGGTATCTTCCGTGGAGGAGTCTGGGGTTGCTACCTGGGATCACAGGACCCTAAACCCCAGGAAGAAAACATTCAGAAACAGAGCTGGGAGGAGTCTCGGGTGCATCCTGCAGGATGGACAATAGTCCAAGGATAAAAATCATCTCAGGTATCTTCCCTAGAGGAGTCTGGGGTTGCTACCCGAGATCACAAGGCCCTAAAGCATTGCAGAAAACTCTGCGGTAGACGCCTGGGAGGAGTTCTGGGTAGATCCCGCAGGATGGACCACTGTCAAGAGAGAAAAATCATCTTGGGTATCTTCCCTGGAGGAGTCTGGGGCTTCTACCCGGGATCACAGGTTCCTAAATCACCGAAAAAAAGACTCGGGGACACAACTGCAAGGAGGCTCACGTGAATCCCAGAGGATGGAGCATTGTCCATGGCGAAAAATCATCTTGGGTATTTTCCCTGGAGGAGTCTGGGATTGCTACCCGGGATCACAGGGCCCCAGACCACCACAATAAAGACTCAGGTCCATAACTGAAAGGAGTCTCAGATGCATCCCAGAGGATGGAGCATTGCCCAAGGATAAAAATCATCTTGGGTATCTTCCCTGGAGGAGTCTGGGGTTGCTACTCGGGATCAGAGGACGCCAAACCACCGGAATAAAGCCTCAGGGACATACCTGCAAGGAGTCTCCGATGCATCGCAGAGGATGGAGTATTGTCCAAGGATAAAAATCATATTGGGTATCTTCCTGGAGGAGTCTGGGTTTGCTACCCGGGATGACAGGACCCCAAATCACCGGAAAAAAGACTCGGGGAAATACCTGCGAGGCGTCTCGGGTGAATCCCAGAGGATGGAGCATTGTCCAAGGAGAAAAATCATCTTGGGTATCTACCCTGGAAGAGTCTGGGGTTGCTACCCGGGATCAGAGGACCGCAAACCACCAGAATAAAGACTCAGGGACATACCTGCAAGGAGTCTCCGATGCATCCCAGAGGATGGACCACTGTCAAGAGAGAAAAAGCATCTTGGGTATCTTCCCTGGAGGAGTCTGGGGTTGCTACCTGGGATCACAGGACCCTAAACTCCAGGCAGAAAACATTCAGAAACAGAGCTGGGAGGAGTCTCGGGTGCATCCTGCCCGATGGAGCATTGTCCAAGGAGAAAAATCATCTCGGGTATCTTCCCTGGAGGAGTCTGGGGTTGCTACCTCGGATCACAGGGCCCTAAAGCATTGCAGAAAACTCTGCGGGAGACGCCTGGGAGGAGTTCTGGGTAGATCCTGCAGGATGGACCACTGTCAAGAGAGAAAAATCATCTTGGGTATCTTCCCTGGAGGAGTCTGGGGTTGCTACCCGGGATGACAGGACCCCAAACCACCGGATAAAAGACTCGGGGACATACCTGCGAGGAGTCTCGGGTGAATCCCAGAGGATGGAGCATTGTCCAAGGAGAAAAATCATCTTGGGTATCTTCCCTGGAGGAGTCTGGGGTTGCTACCCGGGATCAGAGGACCGCAAACCACCAGAATAAAGACTCAGGGACATACCTGCAAGGAGTCTCCGATGCATCCCAGAGGATGGACCACTGTCAAGAGAGAAAAATCATCTTGGGTATTTTCCCTGGAGGAGTCTGGGATTGCTACCCGGGATCACAGGGCCCCAGACCACCACAATAAAGACTCAGGTCCATAACTGAAAGGAGTCTCAGATGCATCCCAGAGGATGGAGCATTGCCCAAGGATAAAAATCATCTTGGGTATCTTCCCTGGAGGAGTCTGGGGTTGCTACTCGGGATCAGAGGACGCCAAACCACCGGAATAAAGCCTCAGGGACATACCTGCAAGGAGTCTCCGATGCATCGCAGAGGATGGAGTATTGTCCAAGGATAAAAATCATATTGGGTATCTTCCTGGAGGAGTCTGGGTTTGCTACCCGGGATGACAGGACCCCAAATCACCGGAAAAAAGACTCGGGGACATACCTGCGAGGCGTCTCGGGTGAATCCCAGAGGATGGAGCATTGTCCAAGGAGAAAAATCATCTTGGGTATCTACCCTGGAAGAGTCTGGGGTTGCTACCCGGGATCAGAGGACCGCAAACCACCAGAATAAAGACTCAGGGACATACCTGCAAGGAGTCTCCGATGCATCCCAGAGGATGGACCACTGTCAAGAGAGAAAAAGCATCTTGGGTATCTTCCCTGGAGGAGTCTGGGGTTGCTACCTGGGATCACAGGACCCTAAACTCCAGGCAGAAAACATTCAGAAACAGAGCTGGGAGGAGTCTCGGGTGCATCCTGCCCGATGGAGCATTGTCCAAGGAGAAAAATCATCTCGGGTATCTTCCCTGGAGGAGTCTGGGGTTGCTACCTCGGATCACAGGGCCCTAAAGCATTGCAGAAAACTCTGCGGGAGACGCCTGGGAGGAGTTCTGGGTAGATCCTGCAGGATGGACCACTGTCAAGAGAGAAAAATCATCTTGGGTATCTTCCCTGGAGGAGTCTGGGGTTGCTACCCGGGATGACAGGACCCCAAACCACCGGATAAAAGACTCGGGGACATACCTGCGAGGAGTCTCGGGTGAATCCCAGAGGATGGAGCATTGTCCAAGGAGAAAAATCATCTTGGGTATCTTCCCTGGAGGAGTCTGGGGTTGCTACCCGGGATCAGAGGACCGCAAACCACCAGAATAAAGACTCAGGGACATACCTGCAAGGAGTCTCCGATGCATCCCAGAGGATGGACCACTGTCAAGAGAGAAAAATCATCTTGGGTATCTTCCCTGGAGGAGTCTGGGGTTGCTACCTGGGATCACAGGGCCCTAAAGCATTGCAGAAAACTCTGCGGAAGAAGCCTGGGAGGAGTTCTGGGTAGATCCCGCAGGATGGACCACTATCAAGAGAGAAAAATCATCTCGGCTATCTTTTCTGGAGGAGTCTCGGGTTTCTACCCGGGATCACAGGGTCCTAAATCACCGAAAAAAAGACTCGGGGACACAACTGCAAGGAGACTCACGTGAATCCCAGAGGATGGACCATTGTCCATGGAGAAAAATCATCTTGGGTATTTTCCCTGGAGGAGTCTGGGATTGCTACCCGGGATCACAGGGCCCCAGACCACCGCAATAAAGACTCAGGGCCATAACTGAAAGGAGTCTCAGATGCATCCCAGAGGATGGAGCATTGCCCAAGGATAAAAATCATCTCGGGTATCTTACCTGGAGGAGTCTGGGGTTGCTACCCGGGATTACAGGGCCCCAAACCACAGGAATAATGTCTGCGGAAGACGCCTGGGAGGAATCGCGGATGCATCCCAGAGGATGGAGCATTGCCCAAGGAGAAAAATCATCTCGGGTATCTTCCCTGGAGGAGTCTGGGGTTGCTACCTCGGATCACAGGGCCATAAAGCATTGCAGAAAACTCTGCGGGAGACGCCTGGGAGGAGTTCTGGGTAGATCCTGCAGGATGGACCACTGTCAAGAGAGAAAAATCATCTTGGGTATCTTCCCTGGAGGAGTCTGGGGTTGCTACCCGGGATGACAGGACCCCAAACCACCGGATAAAAGACTCGGGGACATACCTGCGAGGAGTCTCGGGTGAATCCCAGAGGATGGAGCATTGTCCAAGGAGAAAAATCATCTTGGGTATCTTCCCTGGAGGAGTCTGGGGTTGCTACCCGGGATCAGAGGACCGCAAACCACCAGAATAAAGGCTCAGGGACATACCTGCAAGGAGTCTCCGATGCATCCCAGAGGATGGACCACTGTCAAGAGAGAAAAATCATCTTGGGTATCTTCCCTGGAGGAGTCTGGGGTTGCTACCCGGGATCACAGGGCCCTAAAGCATTGCAGAAAACTCTGCGGGAGACGCCTGGGAGGAGTTCTGGGTAGATCCCGCAGGATGGACCACTGTCAAGAGAGAAAAAGCATCTTGGTTATCTTCCCTGGAGGAGTCTGGGGTTGCTACCCGGGATCACAGGGTCCCAGACCACCGGAATAAAGACTCAGGGACATAACTGCAAGGAGTCTCAGATGCATCCCAGAGGATGGACAATAGTCCAAGGAGAAAAATTATCTTGGGTATCTTCCCTGGAGGAGTCTGGGGTTGCTACCCGGGATGACAGGGCCCCAAACCACAGGAACAATGTCTGTGGGAGACCTCTGGGAGGAATCTCGGATGCATCCCAGACGACGGAGCATTGCCCAAGGATAAAAATCATCTTGGGTATCTTCCCTGGAGGAGTCTGGGATTGCTACTCGGGATCAGAGGACCCCAAACCACCGGAATAAAGCCTCAGGGACATACCTGCAAGGAGTCTCCGATGCATCGCAGAGGATGGAGCATTGTCCAAGGATAAAAATCATCTTGGGTATCTTCCTGGAGGAGTCTGGGTTTGCTACCCGGGATGACAGGACCCCAAATCACCGGAAAAAAGACTCGGGGACATACCTGCGAGGCGTCTCGGGTGAATCCCAGAGGATGGAGCATTGTCCAAGGAGAAAAATCATCTTGGGTATCTACCCTGGAAGAGTCTGGGGTTGCTACCCGGGATCAGAGGACCGCAAACCACCAGAATAAAGACTCAGGGACATACCTGCAAGGAGTCTCCGATGCATCCCAGAGGATGGACCACTGTCAAGAGAGAAAAAGCATCTTGGGTATCTTCCCTGGAGGAGTCTGGGGTTGCTACCTGGGATCACAGGACCCTAAACTCCAGGCAGAAAACATTCAGAAACAGAGCTGGGAGGAGTCTCGGGTGCATCCTGCCCGATGGAGCATTGTCCAAGGAGAAAAATCATCTCGGGTATCTTCCCTGGAGGAGTCTGGGGTTGCTACCCGGGATCACAGGGCCCTAAAGCATTGCAGAAAACTCTGCGGGAGACGCCTGGGAGGAGTTCTGGGTAGATCCCGCAGGATGGACCACTGTCAAGAGAGAAAAATCATCCTGGGTATCTTCCCTGGAGGAGTCTGGGGTTGCTACCCGGGATCACAGGGCCCCAGACCACCGGAATAAAGACTCAGGGACATAACTGCAAGGAGTCTCGGATGCATCCCAGAGGATGGAGCATTGCTCAAGGATAAAAATCATCTCGGGTATCTTCCGTGGAGGAGTCTGGGGTTGCTACCTGGGATCACAGGACCCTAAACCCCAGGAAGAAAACATTCAGAAACAGAGCTGGGAGGAGTCTCGGGTGCATCCTGCCCGATGGACAATAGTCCAAGGATAAAAATCATCTCAGGTATCTTCCCTAGAGGAGTCTGGGGTTGCTACCCGAGATCACAAGGCCCTAAAGCATTGCAGAAAACTCTGCGGAAGAAGCCTGGGAGGAGTTCTGGGTAGATCCCGCAGGATGGACCACTATCAAGAGAGAAAAATCATCTCGGCTATCTTTTCTGGAGGAGTCTGGGGTTTCTACCCGGGATCACAGGGTCCTATATCACCGAAAAAAAGACTCGGGGACACAACTGCAAGGAGGCTCACGTGAATCCCAGAGGAAGGAGCATTGTCCAAGGAGAAAAATCATCTCGGGTATCTTCCCTGGAGGAGTCTGGGGTTGCTACCCGGGATCACAGGGCCCTAAAGCATTGCAGAAAACTCTGCGGTAGACGCCTGGGAGGAGTTCTGGGTAGATCCCGCAGGATGGACCACTGTCAAGAGAGAAAAATCATCTTGGGTATCTTCCCTGGAGGAGTCTGGGGCTTCTACCCGGGATCACAGGGTCCTAAATCACCGAAAAAAAGACTCGGGGACACAACTGCAAGGAGGCTCATGTGAATCCCAGAGGATGGAGCATTGGCCATGGCGAAAAATCATCTTGGGTATTTTCCCTGGAGGAGTCTGGGATTGCTACCCGGGATCACAGGGCCCCAGACCACCACAATAAAGACTCAGGTCCATAACTGAAAGGAGTCTCAGATGCATCCCAGAGGATGGAGCATTGCCCAAGGATAAAAATCATCTTGGGTATCTTCCCTGGAGGAGTCTGGGGTTGCTACTCGGGATCAGAGGACGCCAAACCACCGGAATAAAGCCTCAGGGACATACCTGCAAGGAGTCTCCGATGCATCGCAGAGGATGGAGTATTGTCCAAGGATAAAAATCATATTGGGTATCTTCCTGGAGGAGTCTGGGTTTGCTACCCGGGATGACAGGACCCCAAATCACCGGAAAAAAGACTCGGGGACATACCTGCGAGGCGTCTCGGGTGAATCCCAGAGGATGGAGCATTGTCCAAGGAGAAAAATCATCTTGGGTATCTACCCTGGAAGAGTCTGGGGTTGCTACCCGGGATCAGAGGACCGCAAACCACCAGAATAAAGACTCAGGGACATACCTGCAAGGAGTCTCCGATGCATCCCAGAGGATGGACCACTGTCAAGAGAGAAAAAGCATCTTGGGTATCTTCCCTGGAGGAGTCTGGGGTTGCTACCTGGGATCACAGGACCCTAAACTCCAGGCAGAAAACATTCAGAAACAGAGCTGGGAGGAGTCTCGGGTGCATCCTGCCCGATGGAGCATTGTCCAAGGAGAAAAATCATCTCGGGTATCTTCCCTGGAGGAGTCTGGGGTTGCTACCTCGGATCACAGGGCCCTAAAGCATTGCAGAAAACTCTGCGGGAGACGCCTGGGAGGAGTTCTGGGTATATCCTGCAGGATGGACCACTGTCAAGAAAGAAAAATCATCTTGGGTATCTTCCCTGGAGGAGTCTGGGGTTGCTACCCGGGATGACAGGACCCCAAACCACCGGATAAAAGACTCGTGGACATACCTGCGAGGTGTCTCGGGTGAATCCCAGAGGATGGAGCATTGTCCAAGGAGAATAATCATCTTGGGTATCTTCCCTGGAGGAGTCTGGGGTTGCTACCCAGGATGAGAGGACCGCAAACCACCAGAATAAAGACTCAGGGACATACCTGCAAGGAGTCTCCGATGCATCCCAGAGGATGGACCACTGTCAAGAGAGAAAAAGCATCTTGGGTATCTTCCCTGGAGGAGTCTGGGGTTGCTACCCGGGATCACAGGGCCGCAGACCACCGGAATAAAGACTCAGGGACATAACTGCAAGGAGTCTCGGATGCATCCCAGAGGATGGAGCATTGTCCAAGGATAAAAATCATCTCGGGTATCTTCCCTGGAGGAGTCTGGGGTTGCTAACTGGGATCACAGGACCCTAAACCCCAGGAAGAAAACATTCAGAAACAGAGCTGGGAGGAGTCTCGGGTGCATCCTGCAGGATGGACAATAGTCCAAGGATAAAAATCATCTCAGGTATCTTCCCTGGAGGAGTCTGGGGTTGCTACCCGGGATCACAGGGCCCTAAAGCATTGCAGAAAACTCTGCGGAAGAAGCCTGGGAGGAGTTCTGGGTAGATCCCGCAGGATGGACCACTGTCAAGAGAGAAAAATCATCTTGGGTATCTTCCCTGGAGGAGTCTGGGGCTTCTACCCGGGATCACAGGGTCCTAAATCACCGAAAAAAAGACTCAGGGACACAACTGCAAGGAGGCTCATGTGAATCCCAGAGGATGGAGCATTGTCCATGGAGAAAAATCATCTTGGGTATCTTCCCTGGAGGAGTCTGGGGTTGCTACCCGGGATGACAGGACCCCATACCACCGGATAAAAGACTCGGGGAAATACCTGCGAGGAGTCTCAGATGCATCCCAGAGGATGGAGCATTGTCCAAGGAGAAAAATCATCTTGGGTATCTTCCCTGGAGGAGTCTGGGGTTGCTACCCGGGATCAGAGGACCGCAAACCACCAGAATAAAGACTCAGGGACATACCTGCAAGGAGTCTCCGATGCATCCCAGAGGATGGACCACTGTCAAGAGAGAAAAATCATCCTGGGTATCTTCCCTGGAGGAGTCTGGGGTTGCTACCCGGGATCACAGGGACCCAGACCACCGGAATATAGACTCAGGGACATAACTGCAAGGAGTCTCGGATGCATCCCAGAAGATGGAGCATTGCTCAAGGATAAAAATCATCTTGGGTATCTTCCCTGGAGGAGTCTGGGCTTGCTACCTGGGATCACCGGACCCTAAACCACAGGAAGAAAACATTCAGAAACAGAGCTGGGAGGAGTCTCGGGTGCATCGTGCAGGATGGACAATAGTCCAAGGATAAAAATCATCTCAGGTATCTTCCCTGGAGGAGTCTGGGGTTGCTAGCCGGGATCACAGGGCCATAAAGCATTGCAGAAAACTCTGCGGGAGACGCCTGGGAGGAGTTCTGGGCAGATCCCGCAGGATGGACCACTATCAAGAGAGAAAAATCATCTCGGCTATCTTTTCTGGAGGAGTCTGGGGTTTCTACCCGGGATCACAGGGTCCTAAATCACCGAAAAAAAGACTCGGGGACACAACTGCAAGGAGGCTCACGTGAATCCCAGAGGATGGAGCATTGTCCAAATAGAAAAATCATCTCGGGTATCTTCCCTGGAGGAGTCTGGGGTTGCTACCCGGGATTACAGGGCCCCAAACCACAGGAATAATGTCTGCGGAAGACGCCTGGGAGGAATCGCGGATGCATCCCAGAGGATGGAGCATTGCCCAAGGAGAAAAATCATCTCGGGTATCTTCCCTGGAGGAGTCTGGGGTTGCTACCTCGGATCACAGGGCCCTAAAGCATTGCAGAAAACTCTGCGGGAGACGCCTGGGAGGAGTTCTGGGTAGATCCTGCAGGATGGACCACTGTCAAGAGAGAAAAATCATCTTGGGTATCTTCCCTGGAGGAGTCTGGGGTTGCTACCCGGGATGACAGGACCCCATACCACCGGATAAAAGACTCGGGGAAATACCTGCGAGGAGTCTCGGGTGAATCCCAGAGGATGGAGCATTGTCCAAGGAGAAAAATCATCTTGGGTATCTTCCCTGGAGGAGTCTGGGGTTGCTACCCGGGATCAGAGGACCGCAAACCACCAGAATAAAGACTCAGGGACATACCTGCAAGGAGTCTCCGATGCATCCCAGAGGATGGACCACTGTCAAGAGAGAAAAATCATCCTGGGTATCTTCCCTGGAGGAGTCTGGGGTTGCTACCCGGGATCACAGGGACCCAGACCACCGGAATATAGACTCAGGGACATAACTGCAAGGAGTCTCGGATGCATCCCAGAAGATGGAGCATTGCTCAAGGATAAAAATCATCTTGGGTATCTTCCCTGGAGGAGTCTGGGCTTGCTACCTGGGATCACCGGACCCTAAACCCCAGGAAGAAAACATTCAGAAACAGAGCTGGGAGGAGTCTCGGGTGCATCCTGCAGGATGGACAATAGTCCAAGGATAAAAATCATCTCAGGTATCTTCCCTGGAGGAGTCTGGGGTTGCTACCCGGGATCACAGGGCCATAAAGCATTGCAGAAAACTCTGCGGGAGACGCCTGGGAGGAGTTCTGGGCAGATCCCGCAGGATGGACCACTATCAAGAGAGAAAAATCATCTCGGCTATCTTTTCTGGAGGAGTCTGGGGTTTCTACCCGGGATCACAGGGTCCTAAATCACCGAAAAAAAGACTCGGGGACACAACTGCAAGGAGGCTCACGTGAATCCCAGAGGATGGAGCATTGTCCAAATAGAAAAATCATCTCGGGTATCTTCCCTGGAGGAGTCTGGGGTTGCTACCTGGGATCACAGGGCCCTAAAGCATTGCAGAAAACTCTGCGGTAGACGCCTGGGAGGAGTTCTGGGTAGATCCTGCAGGATGGACCACTGTCAAGAGAGAAAAATCATCCTGGGTATCTTCCCTGGAGGAGTCTGGGGCTTCTACCCGGGATCACAGGGTCCTAAATCACCGAAAAAAAGACTCGGGGACACAACTGCAAGGAGGCTCATGTGAATCCCAGAGGATGGAGCATTGTCCATGGAGAAAAATCATCTTGGGTATTTTCCCTGGAGGAGTCTGGGATTGCTACCCGGGATCACAGGGCCCTAAAGCGTTGGAGAAAACTCTGCGGGAGACGCCTGGGAGGAGTTCTGGGTAGATCCTGCAGGATGGACCACTGTCAAGAGCGAAAAATCATCTTGGGTATCTTCCCTGGAGGAGTCTGGGGTTGCTACCCGGGATGACAGGACCCCAAACCACCGGATAAAAGACTCAGGGATATACCTGCAAGGCGTCTCGGGTGAATCCCAGAGGATGGAGCATTGTGCAAGGATAAAAATCATCTTGGCTATCTTGCCTGGAGGAGTCTGGGGTTGCTACCCGGGATCACAGGGCCCTAAAGCATTGCAGAAAACTCTGCGGGAGACACCTGTGAGGAGTTCTGCGTAGATCCCGCAGGATGGACCACTGTCAAGAGAGAAAAATCATCTTGGGTATCTTCCCTGGAGGAGTCTGGGGTTGCTACCCGGGATTACAGGGCCCCAAACCACCGGATAAAAGTCTGCCGGAGACGGCTGGGAGGAATCTAAGGTGCATCCCAGACGATGGAGCATCGTCCAAGGAGAAAAATCATCTTGGGTATCCTCCCTGGAGGAGTCTGGGGTTGCTACCCGGGATGAGAGGACCGCAAACCACCAGAATAAAGACTCAGGGACATACCTGCAAGGAGTCTCCGATGCATCCCAGAGGATGGACCACTGTCAAGTGAGAAAAATCATCCTGGGTATCTTTCCTGGAGGAGTCTGGGGTTGCTACCTGGGATCACAGGGCCCTAAACCCCAGGAAGAAAACATTCAGAAACAGAGCTGGGAGGAGTCTCGGGTGCATCCTGCAGGATGGACAATAGTCCAAGGATAAAAATCATCTCAGGTATCTTCCCTGGAGGAGTCTGGGGTTGCTACCCGGGATCACAGGGCCAATGACCACCGGAATAAAGACTCAGGGACATAACTGCAAGGAGTCTTGGATGCATCCCAGAGGATGGAGCATTGCTCAAGGATACAAATCATCTTGCGTATCTTCCCTGGAGGAGTCTGGGGTTGCTATCCGGGATTACAGGGCCCCAAACCACAGGAAACATGTCTGCGGGAGACGGCTGGGAAGAATCTAAGGTGCATTCCCAGACGATGGAGCATTGTCCAAGGAGAAAAATCATCTTGGGTATCTTCCCTGGAGGAGTCTGGGGTTGCTACCCGGGATGACAGGACCCCAGCCACCGGATAAAAGACTCGGGGACATACCTGCGAGGAGTCTCGGGTGAATCCCAGAGGATGGAGCATTGTCCAAGGAGAAAAATCATCTTGGGTATCTTCCCTGGAGGAGTCTGGGGTTGCTAACTGGGATCAGAGGACCGCAAACCACCAGAATAAAGACTCAGGGACATACCTGCAAGGAGTCTCCGATGCATCCCAGAGGATGGACCACTGTCAAGAGAGAAAAATCATCTCGGGTATCTTCCCTGGAGGAGTCTGGGGTTGCTACCTGGGATCACAGGGCCCTAAAGCATTGCAGAAAACTCTGCGGTAGACGCCTGGGAGGAGTTCTGGGTAGATCCCGCAGGATGGACCACTGTCAAGAGAGAAAAATCATCTTGGGTATCTTCCCTGGAGGAGTCTGCGGCTTCTACCCGGGATCACAGGGTCCTAAATCACCGAAAAAAAGACTCGGGGACACAACTGCAAGGAGGCTCATGTGAATCCCAGAGGATCGAGCATTGTCCATGGCGAAAAATCATCTTGGGTATTTTCCCTGGAGGAGTCTGGGGTTGCTACCCGGGATCACAGGGCCCTAAAGCATTGCAGAAAATTCTGCGGGAGACGCCTGGGAGGAGTTCTGGGTAGATCCCGCAGGATGGACCACTGTCAAGAGAGAAAAATCATCCTGGGTATCTTCCCTGGAGGAGTCTGGGGTTGCTACCCGGGATCACAGGGCCCAGGACCACCGGAATAAAGACTCAGGGACATAACTGCAAGGAGTCTCGGATGCATCCCAGAGGATGGAGCATTGCTCAAGGATAAAAATCATCTCGGGTATCTTCCGTGGAGGAGTCTGGGGTTGCTACCTGGGATCACAGGACCCTAAACCCCAGGAAGAAAACATTCAGAAACAGAGCTGGGAAGAGTCTCGGGTGCATCCTGCAGGATGGACAATAGTCCAAGGATAAAAATCATCTCAGGTATCTTCCCTGGAGGAGTCTGGGGCTTCTACCCGGGATCACAGGGTCCTAAATCTCCGAAAAAAAGACTCGGGGACACAACTGCAAGGAGGCTCATGTGAATCCCAGAGGATGGAGCATTGTCCATGGAGAAAAATCATCTTGGGTATCTTCCCTGGAGGAGTCTGGGGTTGCTACCCGGGATCACAGGGCCCCAGACCACCGCAATAAAGACTCAGGGCCATAAATGAAAGGCGTCTCAGATGCATCCCAGAGGATGGAGCATTGCCCAAGGATAAAAATCATCTCGGGTATCTTCCCTGGAGGAGTCTGGGTTTCCTACCCGGGATTACAGGGCCCCAAACCACAGGAAAAATGTCTGTGGGAGACCTCTGGGAGGAATCGCGGATGCATCCCAGAGGATGGAGCATTGCCCAAGGAGAAAAATCATCTCGGGTATCTTCCCTGGAGGAGTCTGGGATTGCTACCTCGGATCACAGGGCCCTAAAGCATTGCAGAAAACTCTGCGGGAGACGCCTGGGAGGAGTTCTGGGTATATCCTGCAGGATGGACCACTGTCAAGAAAGAAAAATCATCTTGGGTATCTTCCCTGGAGGAGTCTGGGGTTGCTACCCGGGATGACAGGACCCCAAACCACCGGATAAAAGACTCGGGGACATACCTGCGAGGTGTCTCGGGTGAATCCCAGAGGATGGAGCATTGTCCAAGGAGAAAAATCATCTTGGGTATCTTCCCTGGAGGAGTCTGGGGTTGCTACCCGGGATCACAGGGCCCTAAAGCATTGCAGAAAACTCTGCGGGAGACGCCTGGGAGGAGTTCTGGGTAGATCCCGCAGGATGGACCACTGTCAAGAGAGAAAAAGCATCTTGGTTATCTTCCCTGGAGGAGTCTGGGGTTGCTACCCGGGATCACAGGGTCCCAGACCACCGGAATAAAGACTCAGGGACATAACTGCAAGGAGTCTCAGATGCATCCCAGAGGATGGACAATAGTCCAAGGAGAAAAATTATCTTGGGTATCTTCCCTGGAGGAGTCTGGGGTTGCTACCCGGGATGACAGGGCCCCAAACCACAGGAAAAATGTCTGTGGGAGACCTCTGGGAGGAATCTCGGATGCATCCCAGACGACGGAGCATTGCCCAAGGATAAAAATCATCTTGGGTATCTTCCCTGGAGGAGTCTGGGATTGCTACTCGGGATCAGAGGACCCCAAACCACCGGAATAAAGCCTCAGGGACATACCTGCAAGGAGTCTCCGATGCATCGCAGAGGATGGAGCATTGTCCAAGGATAAAAATCATCTTGGGTATCTTCCTGGAGGAGTCTGGGTTTTCTACCCGGGATGACAGGACCCCAAATCACCGGAAAAAAGACTCGGGGACATACCTGCGAGGCGTCTCGGGTGAATCCCAGAGGATGGAGCATTGTCCAAGGAGAAAAATCATCTTGGGTATCTACCCTGGAAGAGTCTGGGGTTGCTACCCAGGATCAGAGGACCGCAAACCACCAGAATAAAGACTCAGGGACATAACTGCAAGGAGTCTCCGATGCATCCCAGAGGATGGACCACTGTCAAGAGAGAAAAAGCATCTTGGGTATCTTCCCTGGAGGAGTCTGGGGTTGCTACCTGGGATCACAGGACCCTAAACTCCAGGCAGAAAACATTCAGAAACAGAGCTGGGAGGAGTCTCGGGTGCATCCTGCAGGATGGAGCATTGTCCAAGGAGAAAAATCATCTCAGGTATCTTCCCTGGAGGAGTCTGGGGTTGCTACCCGGGATCACAGGGCCCTAAAGCATTGCAGAAAACTCTGCGGAAGAAGCCTGGGAGGAGTTCTGGGTAGATCCCGCAGGATGGACCACTGTCAAGAGAGAAAAATCATCTCGGCTATCTTTTCTGGAGGAGTCTGGGGTTTCTACCCGGGATCACAGGGTCCTAAATCACCGAAAAAAAGACTCGGGGACACAACTGCAAGGAGGCTCACGTGAATCCCAGAGGATGGAGCATTGTCCAAGGAGAAAAATCATCTCGGGTATCTTCCCTGGAGGAGTCTGGGGTTGCTACCTGGGATCACAGGGCCCTAAACCATTGCAGAAAACTCTGCGGGAGACGCCTGGGAGGAGTTCTGGGTAGATCCCGCAGGATGGACCACTGTCAAGAGAGAAAAATCATCTTGGGTATCTTCCCTGGAGGAGTCTGGGGCTTCTACCCGGGATCACAGGGTCCTAAATCACCGAAAAAAAGACTCAGGGACACAACTGCAAGGAGGCTCATGTGAATCCCAGAGGATGGAGCATTGTCCATGGAGAAAAATCATCTTGGGTATCTTCCCTGGAGGAGTCTGGGATTGCTACCCGGGATCACAGGGCCCCAGACCACCACAATAAAGACTCAGGGCCATAACTGAAAGGAGTCTCAGATGCATCCCAGAGGATGGAGCATTGCCCAAGGATAAAAATCATCTCGGGTATCTTCCCTGGAGGAGTCTGGGGTTGCTACCCGGGATTACAGGGCCCCAAACCACAGGAATAATGTCTGCGGAAGACGCCTGGGAGGAATCGCGGATGCATCCCAGAGGATGGAGCATTGCCCAAGGAGAAAAATCATCTCGGGTATCTTCCCTGGAGGAGTCTGGGGTTGCTACCTCGGATCACAGGGCCCTAAAGCATTGCAGAAAACTCTGCGGGAGACGCCTGGGAGGAGTTCTGGGTAGATCCTGCAGGATGGACCACTGTCAAGAGAGAAAAATCATCTTGGGTATCTTCCCTGGAGGAGTCTGGGGTTGCTACCCGGGATGACAGGACCCCAAACCACCGGATAAAAGACTCGGGGACATACCTGCGAGGAGTCTCGGGTGAATCCCAGAGGATGGAGCATTGTCCAAGGAGAAAAATCATCTTGGGTATCTTCCCTGGAGGAGTCTGGGGTTGCTACCCGGGATCAGAGGACCGCAAACCACCAGAATAAAGACTCAGAGACATACCTGCAAGGAGTCTCCGATGCATCCCAGAGGATGGACCACTGTCAAGAGAGAAAAATCATCTTGGGTATCTTCCCTGGAGGAGTCTGGGGTTGCTACCCGGGATCACAGGGCCCTAAAGCATTGCAGTAAACTCTGCGGGAGACGCCTGGGAGGAGTTCTGGGTAGATCCCGCAGGATGGACCACTGTCAAGAGAGAAAAATCATCCTGGGTATCTTCCCTGGAGGAGTCTGGGGTTGCTACCCGGGATCACAGGGACCCAGACCACCGGAATATAGACTCAGGGACATAACTGCAAGGAGTCTCGGATGCATCCCAGAAGATGGAGCATTGCTCAAGGATAAAAATCATCTCGGGTATCTTCCCTGGAGGAGTCTGGGGTTGCTACCTGGGATCACAGGACCCTAAACCCCAGGAAGAAAACATTCAGAAACAGAGCTGGGAGGAGTCTCGGGTGCATCCTGCAGGATGGACAATAGTCCAAGGATAAAAATCATCTCAGGTATCTTCCCTGGAGGAGTCTGGGGTTGCTACCCGAGATCACAAGGCCCTAAAGCATTGCAGAAAACTCTGCGGAAGAAGCCTGGGAGGAGTTCTGGGTAGATCCCGCAGGATGGACCACTATCAAGAGAGAAAAATCATCTCGGCTATCTTTTCTGGAGGAGTCTGGGGTTTCTACCCGGGATCACAGGGTCCTAAATCACCGAAAAAAAGACTCGGGGACACAACTGCAAGGAGGCTCACGTGAATCCCAGAGGATGGAGCATTGTCCAAGGAGAAAAATCATCTCGGGTATCTTCCCTGGAGGAGTCTGGGGTTGCTACCCGGTACCACAGGGCCCTAAAGCATTGCAGAAAACTCTGCGGTAGACGCCTGGGAGGAGTTCTGGGTAGATCCCGCAGGATGGACCACTGTCAAGAGAGAAAAATCATCTTGGGTATCTTCCCTGGAGGAGTCTGGGGCTTCTACCCGGGATCACAGGGTCCTAAATCACCGAAAAAAAGACTCGGGGACACAACTGCAAGGAGGCTCATGTGAATCCCAGAGGATGGAGCATTGTCCATGGCGAAAAATCATCTTGGGTATTTTCCCTGGAGGAGTCTGGGATTGATACCCGGGATCACAGGGCCCCAGACCACCACAATAAAGACTCAGGTCCATAACTGAAAGGAGTCTCAGATGCATCCCAGAGGATGGAGCATTGCCCAAGGATAAAAATCATCTTGGGTATCTTCCCTGGAGGAGTCTGGGGTTGCTACTCGGGATCAGAGGACGCCAAACCACCGGAATAAAGCCTCAGGGACATACCTGCAAGGAGTCTCCGATGCATCGCAGAGGATGGAGTATTGTCCAAGGATAAAAATCATATTGGGTATCTTCCTGGAGGAGTCTGGGTTTGCTACCCGGGATGACAGGACCCCAAATCACCGGAAAAAAGACTCGGGGACATACCTGCGAGGCGTCTCGGGTGAATCCCAGAGGATGGAGCATTGTCCAAGGAGAAAAATCATCTTGGGTATCTACCCTGGAAGAGTCTGGGGTTGCTACCCGGGATCAGAGGACCGCAAACCACCAGAATAAAGACTCAGGGACATACCTGCAAGGAGTCTCCGATGCATCCCAGAGGATGGACCACTGTCAAGAGAGAAAAAGCATCTTGGGTATCTTCCCTGGAGGAGTCTGGGGTTGCTACCTGGGATCACAGGACCCTAAACTCCAGGCAGAAAACATTCAGAAACAGAGCTGGGAGGAGTCTCGGGTGCATCCTGCCCGATGGAGCATTGTCCAAGGAGAAAAATCATCTCGGGTATCTTCCCTGGAGGAGTCTGGGGTTGCTACCCGGGATCACAGGGCCCTAAAGCATTGCAGAAAACTCTGCGGGAGACGCCTGGGAGGAGTTCTGGGTAGATCCCGCAGGATGGACCACTGTCAAGAGAGAAAAATCATCCTGGGTATCTTCCCTGGAGGAGTCTGGGGTTGCTACCCGGGATCACAGGGACCCAGACCACCGGAATAAAGACTCAGGGACATAACTGCAAGGAGTCTCGGATGCATCCCAGAGGATGGAGCATTGCTCAAGGATAAAAATCATCTCGGGTATCTTCCGTGGAGGAGTCTGGGGTTGCTACCTGGGATCACAGGACCCTAAACCCCAGGAAGAAAACATTCAGAAACAGAGCTGGGAGGAGTCTCGGGTGCATCCTGCAGGATGGACAATAGTCCAAGGATAAAAATCATCTCAGGTATCTTCCCTGGAGGAGTCTGGGGTTGCTACCCAGGATCACAGGGCCCTAAAGCATTGCAGAAAACTCTGCGGGAGACGCCTGGGAGGAGTTCTGGGTAGATCCCGCAGGATGGACCACTGTCAAGAGAGAAAAAGCATCTTGGGTATCTTCCCTGGAGGAGTCTGGGGTTGCTACCCGGGAAGACAGGACCCCAAACCACCGGATAAAAGACTCGGGGACATACCTGCGAGGAGTCTCGGGTGAATCCCAGAGGATGGAGCATTGTCCAAGGAGAAAAATCATCTTGGGTATCTTCCCTGGAGGAGTCTGGGGTTGCTACCCGGGATCAGAGGACCGCAAACCACCAGAATAAAGACTCAGGGACATACCTGCAAGGAGTCTCCGATGCATCCCAGAGGATGGACCACTGTCAAGAGAGAAAAATCATCTTGGGTATCTTCCCTGGAGGAGTCTGGGGTTGCTACCCGGGATCACAGGGCCCTAAAGCATTGCAGAAAACTCTGCGGGAGACGCCTGGGAGGAATTCTGGGTAGATCCCGCAGGATGGACCACTGTCAAGAGAGAAAAAGCATCTTGGGTATCTTCCCTGGAGGAGTCTGGGGTTGCTACCCGGGATCACAGGGCCCCAGACCACCGGAAAAAAAGACTCAGGGACATAACTGCAAGGAGTCTCGGATGCATCCCAGAGGATGGACAATAGTCCAAGGAGAAAAATCATCTTGGGTATCTTCCCTGGAGGAGTCTGGGGTTGCTACCCGGGATGACAGGACCCCAAACCACCGGATCAAAGACTCGGGGATATACCTGCAAGGCGTCTCGGGTGAATCCCAGAGGATGGAGCATTGTGCAAGGATAAAAATCATCTTGGCTATCTTCCCTGGAGGAGTCTGGGGTTGCTACCCGGGATCAGAGGACCGCAAAACACCAGAATAAAGACTCAGGGACATACATGGAAGGAGTTTCCGATACATCCCAGACGATGGACCACTGTCAAGAGAGAAAAATCATCTTGGGTATCTTCCCTGGAGGAGTCTGGGGTTGCTACCCGGGATCAGAGGACCGCAAACCACCAGAATAAAGACTCAGGGACATAACTGCAAGGAGTCTCCGATGCATCCCAGAGGATGGACCACTGTCAAGAGAGAAAAAGCATCTTGGGTATCTTCCCTGGAGGAGTCTGGGGTTGCTACCTGGGATCACAGGACCCTAAACTCCAGGCAGAAAACATTCAGAAACAGAGCTGGGAGGAGTCTCGGGTGCATCCTGCAGGATGGAGCATTGTCCAAGGAGAAAAATCATCTCAGGTATCTTCCCTGGAGGAGTCTGGGGTTGCTACCCGGGATCACAGGGCCCTAAAGCATTGCAGAAAACTCTGCGGAAGAAGCCTGGGAGGAGTTCTGGGTAGATCCCGCAGGATGGACCACTGTCAAGAGAGAAAAATCATCTCGGCTATCTTTTCTGGAGGAGTCTGGGGTTTCTACCCGGGATCACAGGGTCCTAAATCACCGAAAAAAAGACTCGGGGACACAACTGCAAGGAGGCTCACGTGAATCCCAGAGGATGGAGCATTGTCCAAGGAGAAAAATCATCTCGGGTATCTTCCCTGGAGGAGTCTGGGGTTGCTACCTGGGATCACAGGGCCCTAAACCATTGCAGAAAACTCTGCGGGAGACGCCTGGGAGGAGTTCTGGGTAGATCCCGCAGGATGGACCACTGTCAAGAGAGAAAAATCATCTTGGGTATCTTCCCTGGAGGAGTCTGGGGCTTCTACCCGGGATCACAGGGTCCTAAATCACCGAAAAAAAGACTCAGGGACACAACTGCAAGGAGGCTCATGTGAATCCCAGAGGATGGAGCATTGTCCATGGAGAAAAATCATCTTGGGTATCTTCCCTGGAGGAGTCTGGGATTGCTACCCGGGATCACAGGGCCCCAGACCACCACAATAAAGACTCAGGGCCATAACTGAAAGGAGTCTCAGATGCATCCCAGAGGATGGAGCATTGCCCAAGGATAAAAATCATCTCGGGTATCTTCCCTGGAGGAGTCTGGGGTTGCTACCCGGGATTACAGGGCCCCAAACCACAGGAATAATGTCTGCGGAAGACGCCTGGGAGGAATCGCGGATGCATCCCAGAGGATGGAGCATTGCCCAAGGAGAAAAATCATCTCGGGTATCTTCCCTGGAGGAGTCTGGGGTTGCTACCTCGGATCACAGGGCCCTAAAGCATTGCAGAAAACTCTGCGGGAGACGCCTGGGAGGAGTTCTGGGTAGATCCTGCAGGATGGACCACTGTCAAGAGAGAAAAATCATCTTGGGTATCTTCCCTGGAGGAGTCTGGGGTTGCTACCCGGGATGACAGGACCCCAAACCACCGGATAAAAGACTCGGGGACATACCTGCGAGGAGTCTCGGGTGAATCCCAGAGGATGGAGCATTGTCCAAGGAGAAAAATCATCTTGGGTATCTTCCCTGGAGGAGTCTGGGGTTGCTACCCGGGATCAGAGGACCGCAAACCACCAGAATAAAGACTCAGAGACATACCTGCAAGGAGTCTCCGATGCATCCCAGAGGATGTACCACTGTCAAGAGAGAAAAATCATCTTGGGTATCTTCCCTGGAGGAGTCTGGGGTTGCTACCCGGGATCACAGGGCCCTAAAGCATTGCAGTAAACTCTGCGGGAGACGCCTGGGAGGAGTTCTGGGTAGATCCCGCAGGATGGACCACTGTCAAGAGAGAAAAATCATCCTGGGTATCTTCCCTGGAGGAGTCTGGGGTTGCTACCCGGGATCACAGGGACCCAGACCACCGGAATATAGACTCAGGGACATAACTGCAAGGAGTCTCGGATGCATCCCAGAAGATGGAGCATTGCTCAAGGATAAAAATCATCTCGGGTATCTTCCCTGGAGGAGTCTGGGGTTGCTACCTGGGATCACAGGACCCTAAACCCCAGGAAGAAAACATTCAGAAACAGAGCTGGGAGGAGTCTCGGGTGCATCCTGCAGGATGGACAATAGTCCAAGGATAAAAATCATCTCAGGTATCTTCCCTGGAGGAGTCTGGGGTTGCTACCCGAGATCACAAGGCCCTAAAGCATTGCAGAAAACTCTGCGGAAGAAGCCTGGGAGGAGTTCTGGGTAGATCCCGCAGGATGGACCACTATCAAGAGAGAAAAATCATCTCGGCTATCTTTTCTGGAGGAGTCTGGGGTTTCTACCCGGGATCACAGGGTCCTAAATCACCGAAAAAAAGACTCGGGGACACAACTGCAAGGAGGCTCACGTGAATCCCAGAGGATGGAGCATTGTCCAAGGAGAAAAATCATCTCGGGTATCTTCCCTGGAGGAGTCTGGGGTTGCTACCCGGTACCACAGGGCCCTAAAGCATTGCAGAAAACTCTGCGGTAGACGCCTGGGAGGAGTTCTGGGTAGATCCCGCAGGATGGACCACTGTCAAGAGAGAAAAATCATCTTGGGTATCTTCCCTGGAGGAGTCTGGGGCTTCTACCCGGGATCACAGGGTCCTAAATCACCGAAAAAAAGACTCGGGGACACAACTGCAAGGAGGCTCATGTGAATCCCAGAGGATGGAGCATTGTCCATGGCGAAAAATCATCTTGGGTATTTTCCCTGGAGGAGTCTGGGATTGATACCCGGGATCACAGGGCCCCAGACCACCACAATAAAGACTCAGGTCCATAACTGAAAGGAGTCTCAGATGCATCCCAGAGGATGGAGCATTGCCCAAGGATAAAAATCATCTTGGGTATCTTCCCTGGAGGAGTCTGGGGTTGCTACTCGGGATCAGAGGACGCCAAACCACCGGAATAAAGCCTCAGGGACATACCTGCAAGGAGTCTCCGATGCATCGCAGAGGATGGAGTATTGTCCAAGGATAAAAATCATATTGGGTATCTTCCTGGAGGAGTCTGGGTTTGCTACCCGGGATGACAGGACCCCAAATCACCGGAAAAAAGACTCGGGGACATACCTGCGAGGCGTCTCGGGTGAATCCCAGAGGATGGAGCATTGTCCAAGGAGAAAAATCATCTTGGGTATCTACCCTGGAAGAGTCTGGGGTTGCTACCCGGGATCAGAGGACCGCAAACCACCAGAATAAAGACTCAGGGACATACCTGCAAGGAGTCTCCGATGCATCCCAGAGGATGGACCACTGTCAAGAGAGAAAAAGCATCTTGGGTATCTTCCCTGGAGGAGTCTGGGGTTGCTACCTGGGATCACAGGACCCTAAACTCCAGGCAGAAAACATTCAGAAACAGAGCTGGGAGGAGTCTCGGGTGCATCCTGCCCGATGGAGCATTGTCCAAGGAGAAAAATCATCTCGGGTATCTTCCCTGGAGGAGTCTGGGGTTGCTACCCGGGATCACAGGGCCCTAAAGCATTGCAGAAAACTCTGCGGGAGACGCCTGGGAGGAGTTCTGGGTAGATCCCGCAGGATGGACCACTGTCAAGAGAGAAAAATCATCCTGGGTATCTTCCCTGGAGGAGTCTGGGGTTGCTACCCGGGATCACAGGTCCCCAGACCACCGGAATAAAGACTCAGGGACATAACTGCAAGGAGTCTCGGATGCATCCCAGAGGATGGAGCATTGCTCAAGGATAAAAATCATCTCGGGTATCTTCCGTGGAGGAGTCTGGGGTTGCTACCTGGGATCACAGGACCCTAAACCCCAGGAAGAAAACATTCAGAAACAGAGCTGGGAGGAGTCTCGGGTGCATCCTGCAGGATGGACAATAGTCCAAGGATAAAAATCATCTCAGGTATCTTCCCTGGAGGAGTCTGGGGTTGCTACCCAGGATCACAGGGCCCTAAAGCATTGCAGAAAACTCTGCGGGAGACGCCTGGGAGGAGTTCTGGGTAGATCCCGCAGGATGGACCACTGTCAAGAGAGAAAAAGCATCTTGGGTATCTTCCCTGGAGGAGTCTGGGGTTGCTACCCGGGAAGACAGGACCCCAAACCACCGGATAAAAGACTCGGAGACATACCTGCGAGGAGTCTCGGGTGAATCCCAGAGGATGGAGCATTGTCCAAGGAGAAAAATCATCTTGGGTATCTTCCCTGGAGGAGTCTGGGGTTGCTACCCGGGATCAGAGGACCGCAAACCACCAGAATAAAGACTCAGGGACATACCTGCAAGGAGTCTCCGATGCATCCCAGAGGATGGACCACTGTCAAGAGAGAAAAATCATCTTGGGTATCTTCCCTGGAGGAGTCTGGGGTTGCTACCCGGGATCACAGGGCCCTAAAGCATTGCAGAAAACTCTGCGGGAGACGCCTGGGAGGAATTCTGGGTAGATCCAGCAGGATGGACCACTGTCAAGAGAGAAAAAGCATCTTGGGTATCTTCCCTGGAGGAGTCTGGGGTTGCTACCCGGGATCACAGGGCCCCAGACCACCGGAAAAAAAGACTCAGGGACATAACTGCAAGGAGTCTCGGATGCATCCCAGAGGATGGACAATAGTCCAAGGAGAAAAATCATCTTGGGTATCTTCGCTGGAGGAGTCTGGGGTTGCTACCCGGGATGACAGGACCCCAAACCACCGGATCAAAGACTCGGGGATATACCTGCAAGGCGTCTCGGGTGAATCCCAGAGGATGGAGCATTGTGCAAGGATAAAAATCATCTTGGCTATCTTCCCTGGAGGAGTCTGGGGTTGCTACCCGGGATCAGAGGACCGCAAAACACCAGAATAAAGACTCAGGGACATACATGGAAGGAGTTTCCGATACATCCCAGACGATGGACCACTGTCAAGAGAGAAAAATCATCTTGGGTATCTTCCCTGGAGGAGTCTGGGGTTGCTACCCGGGATCACAGGGCCCTAAAGCATTGCAGAAAACTCTGCGGGAGACGCCTGGGAGGAGTTCTGGGTAGATCCCGCAGGATGGACCACTGTCAAGAGAGAAAAAGCATCTTGGGTATCTTCCCTGGAGGAGTCTGGGGTTGCTACCCGGGATCACAGGGCCCTAAATCCCAGGAAGAAAACATTCAGAAACAGAGCTGGGAGGAGTCTCGGGTGCATCCTGCAGGATGGACAATAGTCCAAGGAGAAAAATCATCTCAGGTATCTTCCCTGGAGGAGTCTGGGGTTGCTACCCAGGATCACAGGGACCCAGACCACCGGAATAAAGACTCAGGGACATAACTGCAAGGAGTCTCGGATGCATCCCAGAGGATGGAGCATTGCTCAAGGATACAAATCATCTTGCGTATCTTCCCAGTAGGAGTCTGGGGTTGCTACCTCGGATCACAGGGCCCTAAAGCATTGCAGAATACTCTGCGGGAGACGTCTGGGAGGAGTTCTGGGTATATCCTGCAGGATGGACCACTGTCAAGACAGAAAAATCATCTTGGGTATCTTCCCTGGAGGAGTCTGGGGTTGCTACCCGGGATGACAGGACCCCAAACCACCGGATAAAAGACTCGGGGACATACCTGCGAAGAGTCTCGGGTGAATCCCAGAGGATGGAGCATTGTCCAAGGAGAAAAATCATCTTGGGTATCTTCCCTGGAGGAGTCTGGGGTTGCTACCCGGGATCAGAGGACCGCAAACCACCAGAATAAAGACTCAGGGACATACCTGCAAGGAGTCTCCGATGCATCCCAGAGGATGGACCACTGTCAAGAGAGAAAAATCATCTCCGGTATCTTCCCTGGAGGAGTCTGGGGTTGCTACCCGGGATCACAGGGCCCTAAAGCATTGCAGAAAACTCTGCGGGAGACGCCTGGGAGGAGTTCTGGGTAGATCCCGCAGGATGGACCACTGTCAAGAGAGAAAAATCATCCTGGTATCTTCCCTGGAGGAGTCTGGGGTTGCTACCCGGGATCACAGGGCCCCAGACCACCGGAATAAAGACTCAGGGACATAACTGCAAGGAGTCTCCGATGCATCCCAGAGGATGGAGCATTGCTCAAGGATAAAAATCATCTCGTGTATCTTCCCTGGAGGAGTCTGGGGTTGCTACCTGGGATCACAGGACCCTAAACCCCAGGAAGAAAACATTCAGAAACAGAGCTGGGAGGAGTCTCGGGTGCATCCTGCAGGATGGACAATAGTCCAAGGATAAAAATCATCTCAGGAATCTTCCCTGGAGGAGTCTGGGGTTGCTACCCGGGATCACAGGGCCCTAAAGCATTGCAGAAAACTCTGCGGGAGACGCCTGGGAGGAGTTCTGGGTAGATCCCGCAGGATGGACCACTATCAAGAGAGAAAAATCATCTCGGCTATCTTTTCTGGAGGAGTCTGGGGTTTCTACCCGGGATCACAGGGTCCTAAATCACCGAAAAAAAGACTCGGGGACACAACTGCAAGGAAGCTCACGTGAATCCCAGAGGATGGAGCATTGTCCATGGAGAAAAATCATCTTGGGTGTTTTCCCTAGAGGAGTCTGGGATTGCTACCCGGGATCACAGGGCCCCAGACCACCGCAATAAAGACTCAGGGCCATAACTGAAAGGAGTCTCAGATGCATCCCAGAGGATGGAGCATTGTCCAAGGAGAAAAATCATCTCGGGTATCTTCCCTGGAGGAGTCTGGGGTTGCTACCTGGGATCACAGGGCCCTAAAGCATTGCAGAAAACTCTGCGGTAGACGCCTGGGAGGAGTTCTGGGTAGATCCCGCAGGATGGACCACTGTCAAGAGAGAAAAATCATCTTGGGTATCTTCCCTGGAGGAGTCTGGGGCTTCTACCCGGGATCACAGGGTCCTAAATCACCGAAAAAAAGACTCGGGGACACAACTGCAAGGAGGCTCATGTGAATCCCAGAGGATGGAGCATTGTCCATGGCGAAAAATCATCTTGGGTATTTTCCCTGGAGAAGTCTGGGATTGCTACCCGGGATCACAGGGCCCCAGACCACCACAATAAAGACTCAGGTCCATAACTGAAAGGAGTCTCAGATGCATCCCAGAGGATGGATCATTGCCCAAGGATAAAAATCATCTCGGGTATCTTCCCTGGAGGAGTCTGGGTTTGCTACCCGGGATTACAGGGCCCGAAACCACAGGAAAAATGTCTGTGGGAGACCTCTGGGAGGAATCTCAGATGCATCCCAGACGATGGAGCATTGCCCAAGGATAAAAATCATCTTGGGTATCTTCCCTGGAGGAGTCTGGGGTTGCTACTCGGGATCAGAGGACCCCAAACCACCGGAATAAAGCCTCAGGGACATACCTGCAAGGAGTCTCCGATGCATCGCAGAGGATGGAGCATTGTCCAAGGATAAAAATCATCTTGGGTATCTTCCTGGAGGAGTCTGGGTTTGCTACCCGGGATGACAGGACCCCAAATCACCGGAAAAAAGACTCGGGGACATACCTGCGAGGAGTCTCGGGTGTATCCCAGAGGATGGAGCATTGTCCAAGGAGAAAAATCATCTTGGGTATCTACCCTGGAAGAGTCTGGGGTTGCTACCCGGGATCAGAGGACCGCAAACCACCAGAATAAAGACTCAGGGACATACCTGCAAGGAGTCTCCGATGCATCCCAGAGGATGGACCACTGTCAAGAGAGAAAAATCATCTCCGGTATCTTCCCTGGAGGAGTCTGGGGTTGCTACCCGGGATCACAGGGCCCTAAAGCATTGCAGAAAACTCTGCGGGAGACGCCTGGGAGGAGTTCTGGGTAGATCCCGCAGGATGGACCACTGTCAAGAGAGAAAAATCATCTCAGGTATCTTCCCTGGAGGAGTCTGGGGTTGCTACCCGGGATCACAGGGCCCCAGACCACCGCAATAAAGACTCAGGGCCATAACTGAAAGGAGACTCAGATGCATCCCAGAGAATGGAGCATTGCCCAAGGATAAAAATCATCTCGGGTATCTTCCCTGGAGGAGTCTGGGTTTCCTACCCAAGATTACAGGGCCCCAAACCACAGGAAAAATGTCTGTGGGAGACCTCTGGGAGGAATCGCGGATGCATCCCAGAGGATGGAGCATTGCCCAAGGAGAAAAAACATCTCGGGTATCTTCCCTGGAGGAGTCTGGGGTTGCTACCTCGGATCACAGGGCCCTAAAGCATTGCAGAAAACTCTGCGGGAGACGCCTGGGAGGAGTTCTGGGTATATCCTGCAGGATGGACCACAGTCAAGAGAGAAAAATCATCTTGGGTATCTTCCCTGGAGGAGTCTGGGGTTGCTACCCGGGATGACAGGACCCCAAACCACCGGATAAAAGACTCGGGGACATACCTGCGAGGTGTCTCGGGTGAATCCCAGAGGATGGAGCACTGTCCAAGGAGAAAAATCATCTTGGGTATCTTCCCTGGAGGAGTCTGGGGTTGCCACCCAGGATGAGAGGACGGCAAACCACCAGAATAAAGACTCAGGGACATATCTGCAAGGAGTCTCCGATGCATCCCAGAGGATGGACCACTGTCAAGAGAGAAAAATCATCTTGGGTATCTTCCCTGGAGGAGTCTGGGGTTGCTACCCGGGATCACAGGGTCCTAAAGCATTGGAGAAAACTCTGCGGGAGACGCCTGGGAGGAGTTCTGGGTAGATCCCGCAGGATGGACCACTGTCAAGAGAGAAAAAGCATCTTGGGTATCTTCCCTGGAGGAGTCTGGGGTTGCTACCCGGGATCACAGGGCCCCAGACCACCGGAATAAAGACTCAGGGACATAACTGCAAGGAGTCTCAGATGCATCCCAGAGGATGGAGCATTGCCCAAGGATAAAAATCATCTTGGGTATCTTCCCTGGAGGAGTCTGGGGTTGCTACCCGGGATCACAGGGCCCTAAAGCGTTGGAGAAAACTCTGCGGGAGACGCCTGGGAGGAGTTCTGGGTAGATCCTGCAGGATGGACCACTGTCAAGAGCGAAAAATCATCTTGGGTATCTTCCCTGGAGGAGTCTGGGGTTGCTACCCGGGATCAGAGGACCGCAAAACACCAGAATAAAGTCTCAGGGACATACCTGGAAGGAGTCTCCGATACATCCCAGAGGATGGACCACTGTCAAGAGAGAAAAAGCATCTTGGGTATCTTCCCTGGAGGAGTCTGGGGTTGCTACCCGGGATCACAGGGCCCTAAAGCATTGGAGAAAACTCTGCGGGAGACACCTGTGAGGAGTTCTGGGTAGATCCCGCAGGATGGACCACTGTCAAGAGAGAAAAAGCATCTTGGGTATCTTCCCTGGAGGAGTCTGGGGTTGCTACCCGGGATCACAGGGCCCCAGACCACCGGAATAAAGACTCAGGGACATAACTGCAAGGAGTCTCGGATGCATCCCAGAGGATGGACCATAGTCCAAGGAGAAAAATCATCTTGGGTATCTTCCCTGGAGGAGTCTGGGTTTGCTACCCGGGATTACAGGGCCCCAAACCACAGGAAAAATATCTGTAGAAGACCTCTGGGAGGAATCTCAGATGCATCCCAGACGACGGAGCATTGCCCAAGGATAAAAATCATCTTGGGTATCTTCCCTGGAGGAGTCTGGGGTTGCTACTCGGGATCAGAGGACCCCAAACCACCGGAATAAAGCCTCAGGGACATACCTGCAAGGAGTCTCCGATGCATCGCAGAGGATGGAGCATTGTCCAAGGATAAAAATCATCTTGGGTATCTTCCCTGGAGGAGTCTGGGGTTGCTACCCGGGATGACAGGACCCCAAATCACCGGAAAAAAGACTCGGGGACATACCTGCAAGGAGTCTCGAGTGAATCCCAAAGGATGGAGCATTGTCCAAGGAGAAAAATCATCTCGGGTATCTTCCCTGGAGGAGTCTGGGGTTGCTACCCGGGATCACAGGGCCCTAAAGCATTGGAGAAAACTCTGCGGGAGACGCCTGGGAGGAGTTCTGGGTAGATCCCGCAGGATGGACCACTGTCAAGAGAGAAAAATCATCCTGGGTATCTTCCCTGGAGGAGTCTGGGGTTGCTACCCGGGATCACAGGGACCCAGACCACCGGAATATAGACTCAGGGACATAACTGCAAGGAGTCTCGGATGCATCCCAGAAGATGGAGCATTGTCCAAGGATAAAAATCATCTCGGGTATCTTCCCTGGAGGAGTCTGGGGTTGCTAACTGGGATCACAGGACCCTAAACCCCAGGAAGAAAACATTCAGAAACAGAGCTGGGAGGAGTCTCGGGTGCATCCTGCAGGATGGACAATAGTCCAAGGAGAAAAATCATCTCGGGTATCTTCCCTGGAGGAGTCTGGGGTTCCTACCCGGGATCACAGGGCCCTAACGCATTGCAGAAAACTCTGCCGGAGACGCCTGGGAGGAGTTCTGGGTAGATCCCGCAGGATGGACCACTGTCAAGAGAGAAAAATCATCTTGGGTATCTTCCCTGGAGGAGTCTGGGGCTTCTACCCGGGATCACAGGGTCCTAAATCACCGAAAAAAAGACTCGGGGACACAACTGCAAGGAGGCTCATGTGAATCCCAGAGGATGGAGCATTGTCCATGGAGAAAAATCATCTTGGGTATTTTCCCTGGAGGAGTCTTGGATTGCTACCCGGGATCACAGGGCCCCAAACCACCGCAATAAAGACTCAGGGCCATAACTGAAAGGAGTCTCAGATGCATCCCAGAGGATGGAGCATTGCCCAAGGAGAAAAATCATCTCGGGTATCTTCCCTGGAGGAGTCTGGGGTTGCTACCTCGGATCACAGGGCCCTAAAGCATTGCAGAAAACTCTGCGGGAGACGCATGGGAGGAGTTCTGGGTAGATCCTGCAGGATGGACCACTGTCAAGAGAGCAAAATCATCTTGGGTATCTTCCCTGGAGGAGTCTGGGGTTGCTACCCGGGATCAGAGGACCGCAGACCACCAGAATAAAGACTCAGGGACATACCTGCAAGGAGTCTCCGATGCATCCCAGAGGATGGACCACTGTCAAGAGAGAAAAATCATCCTGGGTATCTTCCCTGGAGGAGTCTGGGGTTGCTACCCGGGATCACAGGGACCCAGACCACCGGAATATAGACTCAGGGACATAACTGCAAGGAGTCTCCGATGCATCCCAGAAGATGGAGCATTGCTCAAGGATAAAAATCATCTCGGGTATCTTCCCTGGAGGAGTCTGGGGTTGCTACCTGGGATCACAGGACCCTAAACCCCAGGAAGAAAACATTCAGAAACAGAGCTGGGAGGAGTCTCGGGTGCATCCTGCAGGATGGAGCATTGTCCAAGGAGAAAAATCATCTCGGGTATCTTCCCTGGAGGAGTCTGGGGTTGCTACCCGGGATCACAGGGCCCTAAAGCATTGCAGAAAACTCTGCGGGAGACGCCTGGGAGGAGTTCTGGGTAGATCCCGCGGGATGGACCACTGTCAAGAGAGAAAAATCATCCTGGGTATCTTCCCTGGAGGAGTCTGGGGTTGCTACCCGGGATCACAGGGCCCCAGACCACCGGAATAAAGACTCAGGGACATAACTGCAAGGAGTCTCGGATGCATCCCAGAGGATGGAGCATTGTCCAAGGATAAAAATCATCTCGGGTATCTTCCCTGGAGGAGTCTGGGGTTGCTAACTGGGATCACAGGACCCTAAACCCCAGGAAGAAAACATTCAGAAACAGAGCTGGGAGGAGTCTCGGGTGCATCCTGCAGGATGGACAATAGTCCAAGGATAAAAATCATCTCAGGTATCTTCCCTGGAGGAGTCTGGGGTTGCTACCCGGGATCACAGGGCCCTAAAGCATTGCAGAAAACTCTGCGGAAGAAGCCTGGGAGGAGTTCTGGGTAGATCCCGCAGGATGGACCACTGTCAAGAGAGAAAAATCATCTCGGCTATCTTTTCTGGAGGAGTCTGGGGTTTCTACCCGGGATCACAGGGTCCTAAATCACCGAAAAAAAGACTCGGGGACACAACTGCAAGGAGGCTCACGTGAATCCCAGAGGATGGAGCATTGTCCATGGAGAAAAATCATCTTGGGTATCTTCCCTGGAGGAGTCTGGGATTGCTACCCGGGATCACAGGGCCCCAGACCACCACAATAAAGACTCAGGGCCATAACTGAAAGGAGTCTCAGATGCATCCCAGAGGATGGAGCATTGCCCAAGGATAAAAATCATCTCGGGTATCTTCCCTGGAGGAGTCTGGGGTTGCTACCCGGGATTACAGGGCCCCAAACCACAGGAATAATGTCTGCGGAAGACGCCTGGGAGGAATCGCGGATGCATCCCAGAGGATGGAGCATTGCCCAAGGATAAAAATCATCTTGGGTATCTTCCCTGGAGGAGTCTGGGGTTGCTACCTCGGATCACAGGGCCCTAAAGCATTGCAGAAATCTCTGCGGGAGACGCCTGGGAGGAGTTCTGGGTAGATCCTGCAGGATGGACCACTGTCAAGAGAGAAAAATCATCTTGGGTATCTTCCCTGGAGGAGTCTGGGGTTGCTACCCGGGATGACAGGACCCCAAACCACCGGATAAAAGACTCGGGGACATACCTGCGAGGAGTCTCGGGTGAATCCCAGAGGATGGAGCATTGTCCAAGGAGAAAAATCATCTTGGGTATCTTCCCTGGAGGAGTCTGGGGTTGCTACCCGGGATCAGAGGACCGCAAACCACCAGAATAAAGACTCAGGGACATACCTGCAAGGAGTCTCCGATGCATCCCAGAGGATGGACCACTGTCAAGAGAGAAAAATCATCCTGGGTATCTTCCCTGGAGGAGTCTGGGGTTGCTACCCGGGATCACAGGGACCCAGACCACCGGAATATAGACTCAGGGACATAACTGCAAGGAGTCTCGGATGCATCCCAGAAGATGGAGCATTGCTCAAGGATAAAAATCATCTTGGGTATCTTCCCTGGAGGAGTCTGGGGTTGCTACCTGGGATCACCGGACCCTAAACCCCAGGAAGAAAACATTCAGAAACAGAGCTGGGAGGAGTCTCGGGTGCATCCTGCAGGATGGACAATAGTCCAAGGATAAAAATCATCTCAGGTATCTTCCCTGGAGGAGTCTGGGGTTGCTACCCGGGATCACAGGGCCATAAAGCATTGCAGAAAACTCTGCGGAAGAAGCCTGGGAGGAGTTCTGGGCAGATCGCGCAGGATGGACCACTATCAAGAGAGAAAAATCATCTCGGCTATCTTTTCTGGAGGAGTCTGGGGTTTCTACCCGTGATCACAGGGTCCTAAATCACCGAAAAAAAGACTCGGGGACACAACTGCAAGGAGGCTCACGTGAATCCCAGAGGATGGAGCATTGTCCAAATAGAAAAATCATCTCGGGTATCTTCCCTGGAGGAGTCTGGGGTTGCTACCCGGGATTACAGGGCCCTAAAGCATTGCAGAAAACTCTGCGGTAGACGCCTGGGAGGAGTTCTGGGTAGATCCCGCAGGATGGACCACTGTCAAGAGAGAAAAATCATCTTGGGTATCTTCCCTGGAGGAGTCTGGGGCTTCTACCCGGGATCACAGGGTCCTAAATCACCGAAAAAAAGACTCGGGGACACAACTGCAAGGAGGCTCATGTGAATCCCAGAGGATGGAGCATTGTCCATGGACAAAAATCATCTTGGGTATTTTCCCTGGAGGAGTCTGGGATTGCTACCCGGGATCACAGGGCCCTAAAGCATTGGAGAAAACTCTGCGGGAGACGCCTGGGAGGAGTTCTGGGTAGATCCTGCAGGATGGACCACTGTCAAGAGCGAAAAATCATCTTGGGTATCTTCCCTGGAGGAGTCTGGGGTTGCTACCCGGGATGACAGGACCCCAAACCACCGGATAAAAGACTCAGGGATATACCTGCAAGGCGTCTCGGGTGAATCCCAGAGGATGGAGCATTGTGCAAGGATAAAAATCATCTTGGCTATCTTGCCTGGAGGAGTCTGGGGTTGCTACCCGGGATCAGAGGACCGCAAAACACCAGAATAAAGACTCAGGGACATACCTGGAAGGAGTCTCCGATACATCCCAGAGGATGGACCACTGTCAAGAGAGAAAAATCATCTTGGGTATCTTCCCTGGAGGAGTCTGGGGTTGCTACCCGGGATCACAGGGCCCTAAAGCATTGCAGAAAACTCTGCGGGAGACACCTGTGAGGAGTTCTGCGTAGATCCCGCAGGATGGACCACTGTCAAGAGAGAAAAATCATCCTGGGTATCTTCCCTGGAGGAGTCTGGGGTTGCTACCCGGGATCACAGGGACCCAAACCACCAGAATATAGACTCAGGGACATAACTGCAAGGAGTCTCGGATGCATCCCAGAAGATGGAGCATTGCTCAAGGATAAAAATCATCTCGGGTATCTTCCCTGGAGGAGTCTGGGGTTGCTACCTGGGATCACAGGACCCTAAACCCCAGGAAGAAAACATTCAGAAACAGAGCTGGGAGGAGTCTCGGGTGCATCCTGCAGGATGGACAATAGTCCAAGGAGAAAAATCATCTCAGGTATCTTCCCTGGAGGAGTCTGGGGTTGCTACCCGGGATCACAGGGCCCTAAAGCATTGCAGAAAACTCTGCGGAAGAAGCCTGGGAGGAGTTCTGGGTAGATCCCGCAGGATGGACCACTATCAAGAGAGAAAAATCATCTCGGCTATCTTTTCTGGAGGAGTCTGGGGTTTCTACCCGGGATCACAGGGTCCTAAATCACCGAAAAAAAGACTCGGGGACACAACTGCAAGGAGGCTCACGTGAATCCCAGAGGATGGAGCATTGTCCAAGGAGAAAAATCATCTCGGGTATCTTCCCTGGAGGAGTCTGGGGTTGCTACCCGGTACCACAGGGCCCTAAAGCATTGCAGAAAACTCTGCGGTAGACGCCTGGGAGGAGTTCTGGGTAGATCCCGCAGGATGGACCACTGTCAAGAGAGAAAAATCATCTTGGGTATCTTCCCTGGAGGAGTCTGGGGCTTCTACCCGGGATCACAGGGTCCTAAATCACCGAAAAAAAGACTCGGGGACACAACTGCAAGGAGGCTCATGTGAATCCCAGAGGATGGAGCATTGTCCATGGCGAAAAATCATTTTGGGTATTTTCCCTGGAGGAGTCTGGGATTGATACCCGGGATCACAGGGCCCCAGACCACCACAATAAAGACTCAGGTCCATAACTGAAAGGAGTCTCAGATGCATCCCAGAGGATGGAGCATTGCCCAAGGATAAAAATCATCTTGGGTATCTTCCCTGGAGGAGTCTGGGGTTGCTACTCGGGATCAGAGGACGCCAAACCACCGGAATAAAGCCTCAGGGACATACCTGCAAGGAGTCTCCGATGCATCGCAGAGGATGGAGTATTGTCCAAGGATAAAAATCATATTGGGTATCTTCCTGGAGGAGTCTGGGTTTGCTACCCGGGATGACAGGACCCCAAATCACCGGAAAAAAGACTCGGGGACATACCTGCGAGGCGTCTCGGGTGAATCCCAGAGGATGGAGCATTGTCCAAGGAGAAAAATCATCTTGGGTATCTACCCTGGAAGAGTCTGGGGTTGCTACCCGGGATCAGAGGACCGCAAACCACCAGAATAAAGACTCAGGGACATACCTGCAAGGAGTCTCCGATGCATCCCAGAGGATGGACCACTGTCAAGAGAGAAAAAGCATCTTGGGTATCTTCCCTGGAGGAGTCTGGGGTTGCTACCTGGGATCACAGGACCCTAAACTCCAGGCAGAAAACATTCAGAAACAGAGCTGGGAGGAGTCTCGGGTGCATCCTGCCCGATGGAGCATTGTCCAAGGAGAAAAATCATCTCGGGTATCTTCCCTGGAGGAGTCTGGGGTTGCTACCCGGGATCACAGGGCCCTAAAGCATTGCAGAAAACTCTGCGGGAGACGCCTGGGAGGAGTTCTGGGTAGATCCCGCAGGATGGACCACTGTCAAGAGAGAAAAATCATCCTGGGTATCTTCCCTGGAGGAGTCTGGGGTTGCTACCCGGGATCACAGGGCCCCAGACCACCGGAATAAAGACTCAGGGACATAACTGCAAGGAGTCTCGGATGCATCCCAGAGGATGGAGCATTGCTCAAGGATAAAAATCATCTCGGGTATCTTCCGTGGAGGAGTCTGGGGTTGCTACCTGGGATCACAGGACCCTAAACCCCAGGAAGAAAACATTCAGAAACAGAGCTGGGAGGAGTCTCGGGTGCATCCTGCAGGATGGACAATAGTCCAAGGATAAAAATCATCTCAGGTATCTTCCCTGGAGGAGTCTGGGGTTGCTACCCGGGATCACAGGGCCCTAAAGCATTGCAGAAAACTCTGCGGGAGACGCCTGGGAGGAGTTCTGGGTAGATCCCGCAGGATGGACCACTGTCAAGAGAGAAAAATCATCTTGGGTATCTTCCCTGGAGGAGTCTGGGGTTGCTACCCGGGAAGACAGGACCCCAAACCACCGGATAAAAGACTCGGGGACATACCTGCGAGGAGTCTCGGGTGTATCCCAGAGGATGGAGCATTGTCCAAGGAGAAAAATCATCTTGGGTATCTACCCTGGAAGAGTCTGGGGTTGCTACCCGGGATCAGAGGACCGCAAACCACCAGAATAAAGACTCAGGGACATACCTGCAAGGAGTCTCCGATGCATCCCAGAGGATGGACCACTGTCAAGAGAGAAAAATCATCTCCGGTATCTTCCCTGGAGGAGTCTGGGGTTGCTACCCGGGATCACAGGGCCCTAAAGCATTGCAGAAAACTCTGCGGGAGACGCCTGGGAGGAGTTCTGGGTAGATCCCGCAGGATGGACCACTGTCAAGAGAGAAAAATCATCTCAGGTATCTTCCCTGGAGGAGTCTGGGGTTGCTACCCGGGATCACAGGGCCCCAGACCACCGCAATAAAGACTCAGGGCCATAACTGAAAGGAGACTCAGATGCATCCCAGAGAATGGAGCATTGCCCAAGGATAAAAATCATCTCGGGTATCTTCCCTGGAGGAGTCTGGGTTTCCTACCCAAGATTACAGGGCCCCAAACCACAGGAAAAATGTCTGTGGGAGACCTCTGGGAGGAATCGCGGATGCATCCCAGAGGATGGAGCATTGCCCAAGGAGAAAAAACATCTCGGGTATCTTCCCTGGAGGAGTCTGGGGTTGCTACCTCGGATCACAGGGCCCTAAAGCATTGCAGAAAACTCTGCGGGAGACGCCTGGGAGGAGTTCTGGGTATATCCTGCAGGATGGACCACAGTCAAGAGAGAAAAATCATCTTGGGTATCTTCCCTGGAGGAGTCTGGGGTTGCTACCCGGGATGACAGGACCCCAAACCACCGGATAAAAGACTCAGGGACATATCTGCAAGGAGTCTCCGATGCATCCCAGAGGATGGACCACTGTCAAGAGAGAAAAATCATCTTGGGTATCTTCCCTGGAGGAGTCTGGGGTTGCTACCCGGGATCACAGGGTCCTAAAGCATTGGAGAAAACTCTGCGGGAGACGCCTGGGAGGAGTTCTGGGTAGATCCCGCAGGATGGACCACTGTCAAGAGAGAAAAAGCATCTTGGGTATCTTCCCTGGAGGAGTCTGGGGTTGCTACCCGGGATCACAGGGCCCCAGACCACCGGAATAAAGACTCAGGGACATAACTGCAAGGAGTCTCAGATGCATCCCAGAGGATGGACAATAGTCCAAGGAGAAAAATCATCTTGGGTATCTTCCCTGGAGGAGTCTGGGGTTGCTACCCGGGATCACAGGGCCCTAAAGCGTTGGAGAAAACTCTGCGGGACACGCCTGGGAGGAGTTCTGGGTAGATCCTGCAGGATGGACCACTGTCAAGAGCGAAAAATCATCTTGGGTATCTTCCCTGGAGGAGTCTGGGGTTGCTACCCGGGATGACAGGACCCCAAACCACGGATAAAAGACTCGGGGATATACCTGCAAGGCGTCTCGGGTGAATCCCAGAGGATGGAGCATTGTGCAAGGATAAAAATCATCTTGTGTATCTTCCCTGGAGGAGTCTGGGGTTGCTACCCGGGATCAGAGGACCGCAAAACACCAGAATAAAGACTCAGGGACATACCTGGAAGGAGTCTCCGATACATCCCAGAGGATGGACCACTGTCAAGAGAGAAAAAGCATCTTGGGTATCTTCCCTGGAGGAGTCTGGGGTTGCTACCCGGGATCACAGGGCCCTAAAGCATTGGAGAAAACTCTGCGGGAGACGCCTGTGAGGAGTTCTGGGTAGATCCCGCAGGATGGACCACTGTCAAGAGAGAAAAATCATCTTGGGTATCTTCCCTGGAGGAGTCTGGGGTTGCTACCCGGGATCACAGGGCCCCAGACCACCGGAATAAAGACTCAGGGACATAACTGCAAGGAGTCTCGGATGCATCCCAGAGGATGGACCATAGTCCAAGGAGAAAAATCATCTTGGGTATCTTCCCTGGAGGAGTCTGGGTTTGCTACCCGGGATTACAGGGCCCCAAACCACAGGAAAAATATCTGTAGAAGACCTCTGGGAGGAATCTCAGATGCATCCCAGACGACGGAGCATTGCCCAAGGATAAAAATCATCTTGGGTATCTTCCCTGGAGGAGTCTGGGGTTGCTACTCGGGATCAGAGGACCCCAAACCACCGGAATAAAGCCTCAGGGACATACCTGCAAGGAGTCTCCGATGCATCGCAGAGGATGGAGCATTGTCCAAGGATAAAAATCATCTTGGGTATCTTCCCTGGAGGAGTCTGGGGTTGCTACCCGGGATGACAGGACCCCAAATCACCGGAAAAAAGACTCGGGGACATACCTGCAAGGAGTCTCGAGTGAATCCCAAAGGATGGAGCATTGTCCAAGGAGAAAAATCATCTCGGGTATCTTCCCTGGAGGAGTCTGGGGTTGCTACCTGGGATCACACGGCCCTAAAGCATTGCAGAAAACTCTGCGGTAGACGCCTGGGAGGAGTTCTGGGTAGATCCCGCAGGATGGACCACTGTCAAGAGAGAAAAATCATCCTGGGTATCTTCCCTGGAGGAGTCTGGGGTTGCTACCCGGGATCACAGGGACCCAGACCACCGGAATATAGACTCAGGGACATAACTGCAAGGAGTCTCGGATGCATCCCAGAAGATGGAGCATTGTCCAAGGATAAAAATCATCTCGGGTATCTTCCCTGGAGGAGTCTGGGGTTGCTAACTGGGATCACAGGACCCTAAACCCCAGGAAGAAAACATTCAGAAACAGAGCTGGGAGGAGTCTCGGGTGCATCCTGCAGGATGGACAATAGTCCAAGGAGAAAAATCATCTCGGGTATCTTCCCTGGAGGAGTCTGGGATTGCTACCCGGGATCACAGGGCCCCAGACCACCGCAATAAAGACTCAGGGCCATAACTGAAAGGAGACTCAGATGCATCCCAGAGAATGGAGCATTGCCCAAGGATAAAAATCATCTCGGGTATCTTCCCTGGAGGAGTCTGGGTTTCCTACCCAATATTACAGGGCCCCAAACCACAGGAAAAATGTCTGTGGGAGACCTCTGGGAGGAATCGCGGATGCATTCCAGAGGATGGAGCATTGCCCAAGGAGAAAAATCATCTCGGGTATCTTCCCTGGAGGAGTCTGGGGTTGCTACCTCGGATCACAGGGCCCTAAAGCATTGCAGAAAACTCTGCGGGAGACGCCTGGGAGGAGTTCTGGGTATATCCTGCAGGATGGACCACAGTCAAGAGAGAAAAATCATCTTGGGTATCTTCCCTGGAGGAGTCTGGGGTTGCTACCCGGGATGACAGGACCCCAAACCACCGGATAAAAGACTCGGGGACATACCTGCGAGGTGTCTCGGGTGAATCCCAGAGGATGGAGCACTGTCCAAGGAGAAAAATCATCTTGGGTATCTTCCCTGGAGGAGTCTGGGGTTGCTACCCAGGATGAGAGGACCGCAAACCACCAGAATAAAGACTCAGGGACATATCTGCAAGGAGTCTCCGATGCATCCCAGAGGATGGACCACTGTCAAGAGAGAAAAATCATCTTGGGTATCTTCCCTGGAGGAGTCTGGGGTTGCTACCCGGGATCACAGGGCCCTAAAGCATTGGAGAAAACTCTGCGGGAGACGCCTGGGAGGAGTTCTGGGTAGATCCCGCAGGATGGACCACTGTCAAGAGAGAAAAAGCATCTTGGGTATCTTCCCTGGAGGAGTCTGGGGTTGCTACCCGGGATCACAGGGCCCCAGACCACCGGAATAAAGACTCAGGGACATAACTGCAAGGAGTCTCAGATGCATCCCAGAGGATGGACAATAGTCCAAGGAGAAAAATCATCTTGGGTATCTTCCCTGGAGGAGTCTGGTGTTGCTACCCGGGATCACAGGGCCCTAAAGCGTTGGAGAAAACTCTGCGGGAGACGCCTGGGAGGAGTTCTGGGTAGATCCTGCAGGATGGACCACTGTCAAGAGCGAAAAATCATCTTGGGTATCTTCCCTGGAGGAGTCTGGGGTTGCTACCCGGGATGACAGGACCCCAAACCACCGGATAAAAGACTCGGGGATATACCTGCAAGGCGTCTCGGGTGAATCCCAGAGGATGGAGCATTGTGCAAGGATAAAAATCATCTTGTGTATCTTCCCTGGAGGAGTCTGGGGTTGCTACCCGGGATCAGAGGACCGCAAAACACCAGAATAAAGACTCAGGGACATACCTGGAAGGAGTCTCCGATACATCCCAGAGGATGGACCACTGTCAAGAGAGAAAAAGCATCTTGGGTATCTTCCCTGGAGGAGTCTGGGGTTGCTACCCGGGATCACAGGGCCCTAAAGCATTGGAGAAAACTCTGCGGGAGACACCTGTGAGGAGTTCTGGGTAGATCCCGCAGGATGGACCACTGTCAAGAGAGAAAAAGCATCTTGGGTATCTTCCCTGGAGGAGTCTGGGGTTGCTACCCGGGATCACAGGGCCCCAGACCACCGGAATAAAGACTCAGGGACATAACTGCAAGGAGTCTCGGATGCATCCCAGAGGATGGACCATAGTCCAAGGAGAAAAATCATCTTGGGTATCTTCCCTGGAGGAGTCTGGGTTTGCTACCCGGGATTACAGGGCCCCAAACCACAGGAAAAATATCTGTAGAAGACCTCTGGGAGGAATCTCAGATGCATCCCAGACGACGGAGCATTGCCCAAGGATAAAAATCATCTTGGGTATCTTCCCTGGAGGAGTCTGGGGTTGCTACTCGGGATCAGAGGACCCCAAACCACCGGAATAAAGCCTCAGGGACATACCTGCAAGGAGTCTCCGATGCATCGCAGAGGATGGAGCATTGTCCAAGGATAAAAATCATCTTGGGTATCTTCCCTGGAGGAGTCTGGGGTTGCTACCCGGGATGACAGGACCCCAAATCACCGGAAAAAAGACTCGGGGACATACCTGCAAGGAGTCTCGAGTGAATCCCAAAGGATGGAGCATTGTCCAAGGAGAAAAATCATCTCGGGTATCTTCCCTGGAGGAGTCTGGGGTTGCTACCTGGGATCACACGGCCCTAAAGCATTGCAGAAAACTCTGCGGTAGACGCCTGGGAGGAGTTCTGGGTAGATCCCGCAGGATGGACCACTGTCAAGAGAGAAAAATCATCCTGGGTATCTTCCCTGGAGGAGTCTGGGGTTGCTACCCGGGATCACAGGGACCCAGACCACCGGAATAAAGACTCAGGGACATAACTGCAAGGAGTCTCAGATGCATCCCAGAGGATGGACAATAGTCCAAGGAGAAAAATCATCTTGGGTATCTTCCCTGGAGGAGTCTGGTGTTGCTACCCGGGATCACAGGGCCCTAAAGCGTTGGAGAAAACTCTGCGGGAGACGCCTGGGAGGAGTTCTGGGTAGATCCTGCAGGATGGACCACTGTCAAGAGCGAAAAATCATCTTGGGTATCTTCCCTGGAGGAGTCTGGGGTTGCTACCCGGGATGACAGGACCCCAAACCACCGGATAAAAGACTCGGGGATATACCTGCAAGGCGTCTCGGGTGAATCCCAGAGGATGGAGCATTGTGCAAGGATAAAAATCATCTTGTGTATCTTCCCTGGAGGAGTCTGGGGTTGCTACCCGGGATCAGAGGACCGCAAAACACCAGAATAAAGACTCAGGGACATACCTGGAAGGAGTCTCCGATACATCCCAGAGGATGGACCACTGTCAAGAGAGAAAAAGCATCTTGGGTATCTTCCCTGGAGGAGTCTGGGGTTGCTACCCGGGATCACAGGGCCCTAAAGCATTGGAGAAAACTCTGCGGGAGACACCTGTGAGGAGTTCTGGGTAGATCCCGCAGGATGGACCACTGTCAAGAGAGAAAAAGCATCTTGGGTATCTTCCCTGGAGGAGTCTGGGGTTGCTACCCGGGATCACAGGGCCCCAGACCACCGGAATAAAGACTCAGGGACATAACTGCAAGGAGTCTCGGATGCATCCCAGAGGATGGACCATAGTCCAAGGAGAAAAATCATCTTGGGTATCTTCCCTGGAGGAGTCTGGGTTTGCTACCCGGGATTACAGGGCCCCAAACCACAGGAAAAATATCTGTAGAAGACCTCTGGGAGGAATCTCAGATGCATCCCAGACGACGGAGCATTGCCCAAGGATAAAAATCATCTTGGGTATCTTCCCTGGAGGAGTCTGGGGTTGCTACTCGGGATCAGAGGACCCCAAACCACCGGAATAAAGCCTCAGGGACATACCTGCAAGGAGTCTCCGATGCATCGCAGAGGATGGAGCATTGTCCAAGGATAAAAATCATCTTGGGTATCTTCCCTGGAGGAGTCTGGGGTTGCTACCCGGGATGACAGGACCCCAAATCACCGGAAAAAAGACTCGGGGACATACCTGCAAGGAGTCTCGAGTGAATCCCAAAGGATGGAGCATTGTCCAAGGAGAAAAATCATCTCGGGTATCTTCCCTGGAGGAGTCTGGGGTTGCTACCTGGGATCACACGGCCCTAAAGCATTGCAGAAAACTCTGCGGTAGACGCCTGGGAGGAGTTCTGGGTAGATCCCGCAGGATGGACCACTGTCAAGAGAGAAAAATCATCCTGGGTATCTTCCCTGGAGGAGTCTGGGGTTGCTACCCGGGATCACAGGGACCCAGACCACCGGAATATAGACTCAGGGACATAACTGCAAGGAGTCTCGGATGCATCCCAGAAGATGGAGCATTGTCCAAGGATAAAAATCATCTCGGGTATCTTCCCTGGAGGAGTCTGGGGTTGCTAACTGGGATCACAGGACCCTAAACCCCAGGAAGAAAACATTCAGAAACAGAGCTGGGAGGAGTCTCGGGTGCATCCTGCAGGATGGACAATAGTCCAAGGAGAAAAATCATCTCGGGTATCTTCCCTGGAGGAGTCTGGGATTGCTACCCGGGATCACAGGGCCCCAGACCACCGCAATAAAGACTCAGGGCCATAACTGAAAGGAGACTCAGATGCATCCCAGAGAATGGAGCATTGCCCAAGGATAAAAATCATCTCGGGTATCTTCCCTGGAGGAGTCTGGGTTTCCTACCCAATATTACAGGGCCCCAAACCACAGGAAAAATGTCTGTGGGAGACCTCTGGGAGGAATCGCGGATGCATTCCAGAGGATGGAGCATTGCCCAAGGAGAAAAATCATCTCGGGTATCTTCCCTGGAGGAGTCTGGGGTTGCTACCTCGGATCACAGGGCCCTAAAGCATTGCAGAAAACTCTGCGGGAGACGCCTGGGAGGAGTTCTGGGTATATCCTGCAGGATGGACCACAGTCAAGAGAGAAAAATCATCTTGGGTATCTTCCCTGGAGGAGTCTGGGGTTGCTACCCGGGATGACAGGACCCCAAACCACCGGATAAAAGACTCGGGGACATACCTGCGAGGTGTCTCGGGTGAATCCCAGAGGATGGAGCACTGTCCAAGGAGAAAAATCATCTTGGGTATCTTCCCTGGAGGAGTCTGGGGTTGCTACCCAGGATGAGAGGACCGCAAACCACCAGAATAAAGACTCAGGGACATATCTGCAAGGAGTCTCCGATGCATCCCAGAGGATGGACCACTGTCAAGAGAGAAAAATCATCTTGGGTATCTTCCCTGGAGGAGTCTGGGGTTGCTACCCGGGATCACAGGGCCCTAAAGCATTGGAGAAAACTCTGCGGGAGACGCCTGGGAGGAGTTCTGGGTAGATCCCGCAGGATGGACCACTGTCAAGAGAGAAAAAGCATCTTGGGTATCTTCCCTGGAGGAGTCTGGGGTTGCTACCCGGGATCACAGGGCCCCAGACCACCGGAATAAAGACTCAGGGACATAACTGCAAGGAGTCTCAGATGCATCCCAGAGGATGGACAATAGTCCAAGGAGAAAAATCATCTTGGGTATCTTCCCTGGAGGAGTCTGGTGTTGCTACCCGGGATCACAGGGCCCTAAAGCGTTGGAGAAAACTCTGCGGGAGACGCCTGGGAGGAGTTCTGGGTAGATCCTGCAGGATGGACCACTGTCAAGAGCGAAAAATCATCTTGGGTATCTTCCCTGGAGGAGTCTGGGGTTGCTACCCGGGATGACAGGACCCCAAACCACCGGATAAAAGACTCGGGGATATACCTGCAAGGCGTCTCGGGTGAATCCCAGAGGATGGAGCATTGTGCAAGGATAAAAATCATCTTGTGTATCTTCCCTGGAGGAGTCTGGGGTTGCTACCCGGGATCAGAGGACCGCAAAACACCAGAATAAAGACTCAGGGACATACCTGGAAGGAGTCTCCGATACATCCCAGAGGATGGACCACTGTCAAGAGAGAAAAAGCATCTTGGGTATCTTCCCTGGAGGAGTCTGGGGTTGCTACCCGGGATCACAGGGCCCTAAAGCATTGGAGAAAACTCTGCGGGAGACACCTGTGAGGAGTTCTGGGTAGATCCCGCAGGATGGACCACTGTCAAGAGAGAAAAAGCATCTTGGGTATCTTCCCTGGAGGAGTCTGGGGTTGCTACCCGGGATCACAGGGCCCCAGACCACCGGAATAAAGACTCAGGGACATAACTGCAAGGAGTCTCGGATGCATCCCAGAGGATGGACCATAGTCCAAGGAGAAAAATCATCTTGGGTATCTTCCCTGGAGGAGTCTGGGTTTGCTACCCGGGATTACAGGGCCCCAAACCACAGGAAAAATATCTGTAGAAGACCTCTGGGAGGAATCTCAGATGCATCCCAGACGACGGAGCATTGCCCAAGGATAAAAATCATCTTGGGTATCTTCCCTGGAGGAGTCTGGGGTTGCTACTCGGGATCAGAGGACCCCAAACCACCGGAATAAAGCCTCAGGGACATACCTGCAAGGAGTCTCCGATGCATCGCAGAGGATGGAGCATTGTCCAAGGATAAAAATCATCTTGGGTATCTTCCCTGGAGGAGTCTGGGGTTGCTACCCGGGATGACAGGACCCCAAATCACCGGAAAAAAGACTCGGGGACATACCTGCGAGGAGTCTCGAGTGAATCCCAAAGGATGGAGCATTGTCCAAGGAGAAAAATCATCTTGGGTATCTACCCTGGAAGAGTCTGGGGTTGCTACACGGGATCAGAGGACCGCAAACCACCAGAATAAAGACTCAGGGACATACCTGCAAGGAGTCTCCGATGCATCCCAGAGGATGGACCACTGTCAAGAGAGAAAAATCATCTTGGGTATCTTCCCTGGAGGAGTCTGGGGTTGCTACCCGGGATCACAGGGCCCTAAAGCATTGGAGAAAACTCTGCGGGAGACGCCTGGGAGGAGTTCTGGGTAGATCCCGCAGGATGGACCACTGTCAAGAGAGAAAAATCATCCTGGGTATCTTCCCTGGAGGAGTCTGGGGTTGCTACCCGGGATCACAGGGACACAGACCACCGGAATATAGACTCAGGGACATAACTGCAAGGAGTCTCGGATGCATCCCAGAAGATGGAGCATTGTCCAAGGATAAAAATCATCTCGGGTATCTTCCCTGGAGGAGTCTGGTGTTGCTAACTGGGATCACAGGACCCTAAACCCCAGGAAGAAAACATTCAGAAACAGAGCTGGGAGGAGTCTCGGGTGCATCCTGCAGGATGGACAATAGTCCAAGGAGAAAAATCATCTCGGATATCTTCCCTGGAGGAGTCTGGGGTTGCTACCCGGGATCACAGGGCCCTAAAGCATTGCAGAAAACTCTGCGGGAGACGCCTGGGAGGAGTTCTGGGTAGATCCCGCAGGATGGACCACTGTCAAGAGAGAAAAAGCATCTTGGGTATCTTCCCTGGAGGAGTCTGGGGCTTCTACCCGGGATCACAGAGTCCTAAATCACCGGAAAAATGTCTGCGGAAGACGCCTGGGAGGAATCTCGGATGCATCCCAGAGGATGGAGCATTGTCCAAGGAGAAAAATCATATTGGGTACCTTCCCTGGAGGACTCTGGGGTTGCCACCCGGGATCACAGGGCCCTAAAGCGTTGGAGAAAACTCTGCGGGAGACGCCTGGGAGGAGTTCTGGGTAGATCCTGCAGGATCGACCACTGTCAAGAGAGAGAAATCATATTGGGTATCTTCCCTGGAGGAGTCTGGGTTTGCTACCCGGGATTACAGGGCCCCAAACCACAGGAAAAAAGTCTGTGGGAGACCTCTGGGAGGAATCTCAGATGCATCCCAGACGACGGAGCATTGCCCAAGGAGAAAAATCATCTCGGGTATCTTCCCTGGAGGAGTCTGGGGTTGCTACCTGGGATCACAGGGCCCTAAAGCATTGCAGAAAACTCTGCGGTAGACGCCTGGGAGGAGTTCTGGGTAGATCCCGCAGGATGGACCACTGTCAAGAGAGAAAAATCATCTTGGGTATCTTCCCTGGAGGAGTCTGGGGCTTCTACCCGGGATCACAGGGTCCTAAATCACCGGAAAAATGTCTGCGGAAGACGCCTGGGAGGAATCTCGGATGCATCCCAGAGGATGGAGCATTGTCCAAGGAGAAAAATCATATTGGGTATCTTCCCTGGAGGAGTCTGGGGTTGCTACCCGGGATCACCGGGCCCTAAAGCGTTGGAGAAAACTCTGCGGGAGACGCCTGGGAGGAGTTCTGGGTAGATCCTGCAGGATCGACCACTGTCAAGAGAGAAAAATCATCTTGGGTATCTTCCCTGGAGGAGTCTGGGTTTGCTACCCGGGATTACAGGGCCCCAAACCACAGGAAAAATGTCTGTGGGAGACCTCTGGGAGGAATCTCAGATGCATCCCAGACGACGGAGCATTGCCGAAGGATAAAAATCATCTTGGGTATCTTCCCTGGATGAGTCTGGGGTTGCTACTCGGGATCACAGGGACCCAGACCACCGGAATATAGACTCAGGGACATACCTGCAAGGAGTCTCCGATGCATCGCAGAGGATGGAGCATTGTCCAAGGATAAAAATCATCTTGGGTATCTTCCCTGGAGGAGTCTGGGTTTGCTACCCGGGATGACAGGACCCCAAATCACCGGAAAAAAGACTCGGGGACATACCTGCGAGGAGTCTCGGGTGAATCCCAGAGGATGGAGCATTGTCCAAGGAGAAAAATCATCTTGGGTATCTACCCTGGAAGAGTCTGGGGTTGCTACCCGGGATCAGAGGACCGCAAACCACCAGAATAAAGACTCAGGGACATACCTGCAAGGAGTCTCCGATGCATCCCAGAGGATGGACCACTGTCAAGAGAGAAAAATCATCTTGGGTATCTTCCCTGGAGGAGTCTGGGGTTGCTACCCGGGATCACAGGGCCCTAAAGCATTGCAGAAAACTCTGCGGGAGACGCCTGGGAGGAGTTCTGGGTAGATCCCGCAGGATGGACCACTGTCAAGAGAGAAAAATCATCCTGGGTATCTTCCCTGGAGGAGTCTGGGGTTGCTACCCGGGATCACAGGGACCCAGACCACCGGAATATAGACTCAGGGACATAACTGCAAGGAGTCTCGGATGCATCCCAGAAGATGGAGCATTGCTCAAGGATAAAAATCATCTCGGGTATCTTCCCTGGAGGAGTCTGGGGTTGCTACCTGGGATCACAGGACCCTAAACTCCAGGCAGAAAACATTCAGAAACAGAGCTGGGAGGAGTCTCGGGTGCATCCTGCAGGATGGACAATAGTCCAAGGATAAAAATCATCTCAGGTATCTTCCCTGGAGGAGTCTGGGGTTGCTACCCGGGATCACAGGGCCCTAAAGCGTTGGAGAAAACTCTGCGGGAGACGCCTGGGAGGAGTTCTGGGTATATCCTGCAGGATGGACCACTGTCAAGAGAGAAAAATCATCTTGGGTATCTTCCCTGGAGGAGTCTGGGGTTGCTACCCGGGATGACAGGACCCCAAACCACCGGATAAAAGACTCGGGGACATACCTGCGAGGAGTCTCGGGTGAATCCCAGAGGATGGAGCATTGTCCAAGGAGAAAAATCATCTTGGGTATCTTCCCTGGAGGAGTCTGGGGTTGCTACCCGGGATCAGAGGACCGCAAACCACCAGAATAAAGACTCAGGGACATACCTGCAAGGAGTCTCCGATGCATCCCAGAGGATGGACCACTGTCAAGAGAGAAAAATCATCTTGGGTATCTTCCCTGGAGGAGTCTGGGGTTGCTACCCGGGATCACAGGGCCCTAAAGCATTGGAGAAAACTCTGCGGGAGACGCCTGGGAGGAGTTCTGGGTAGATCCCGCAGGATGGACCACTGTCAAGAGAGAAAAAGCATCTTGGGTATCTTCCCTGGAGGAGTCTGGGGTTGCTACCCGGGATCACAGGGCCCCAGACCACCGGAATAAAGACTCAGGGACATAACTGCAAGGAGTCTCCGATGCATCCCAGAGGATGGACAATAGTCCAAGGAGAAAAATCATCTTGGGTTTCTTCCCTGGAGGAGTCTGGGGTTGCTACCAGGGATGACAGGACCCCAAACCACCGGAAAAATGTCTGCGGAAGACGCCTGGGAGGAATCTCGGATGCATCCCAGAGGATGGAGCATTGTCCAAGGAGAAAAATCATCTCGGGTATCTTCCCTGGAGGAGTCTGGGGTTGCTACCTGGGATCACAGGGCCCTAAAGCATTGCAGAAAACTCTGCGGTAGACGCCTGGGAGGAGTTCTGGGTAGATCCCGCAGGATGGACCACTGTCAAGAGAGAAAAATCATCTTGGGTATCTTCCCTGGAGGAGTCTGGGGCTTCTACCCGGGATCACAGTGTCCTAAATCACCGGAAAAATGTCTGCGGAAGACGCCTGGGAGGAATCTCGGATGCATCCCAGAGGATGGAGCATTGTCCAAGGAGAAAAATCATATTGGGTATCTTCCCTGGAGGAGTCTGGGGTTGCTACCCGGGATCACAGGGCCCTAAAGCATTGCAGAAAACTCTGCGGGAGACGCCTGGGAGGAGTTCTGGGTAGATCCCGCAGGATGGACCACTGTCAAGAGAGAAAAAATCATCCTGGGTATCTTCCCTGGAGGAGTCTGGGGTTGCTACCCGGGATCACAGGGACCCAGACCACCGGAATATAGACTCAGGGACATAACTGCAAGGAGTCTCCGATGCATCCCAGAGGATGGACAATAGTCCAAGGAGAAAAATCATCTTGGGTATCTTCCCTGGAGGAGTCTGGGGTTGCTACCCGGGATGACAGGACCCCAAACCACCGGAAAAATGTCTGCGGAAGACGCCTGGGAGGAATCTCGGATGCATCCCAGAGGATGGAGCATTGTCCAAGGAGAAAAATCATATTGGGTATCTTCCCTGGAGGAGTCTGGGGTTGCTACCCGGGATCACAGGGTCCTAAAGCATTGCAGAAAACTCTGCGGGAGACGCCTGGGAGGAGTTCTGGGTAGATCCTGCAGGATGGACCACTGTCAAGAGAGAAAAATCATCTTGGGTATCTTCCCTGGAGGAGTCTGGGGTTGCTACCCGGGATGACAGGACCCCAAACCACCGGATAAAAGACTCGGGGACATACCTGCGAGGAGTCTCGGGTGAATCCCAGAGGATGGAGCATTGTCCAAGGAGAAAAATCATCTTGGGTATCTTCCCTGGAGGAGTCTGGGGTTGCTACCCGGGATCAGAGGACCGCAAACCACCAGAATAAAGACTCAGGGACATACCTGGAAGGAGTCTCCGATGCATCCCAGAGGATTGACCACTGTCAAGAGAGAAAAATCATCTTGGGTATCTTCCCTGGAGGAGTCTGGGGTTGCTACCCGGGATCACAGGGCCCTAAAGCATTGGAGAAAACTCTGCGGGAGACGCCTGGGAGGAGTTCTGGGTAGATCCCGCAGGATGGACCACTGTCAAGAGAGAAAAAGCATCTTGGGTATCTTCCCTGGAGGAGTCTGGGGTTGCTACCCGGGATCACAGGGCCCCAGACCACCGGAATAAAGACTCAGGGACATAACTGCAAGGAGTCTCGGATGCATCCCAGAGGATGGACAATAGTCCAAGGAGAAAAATCATCTCGGGTATCTTCCCTGGAGGAGTCTGGGGTTGCTACCCGGGATGACAGGACCCCAAACCACCGGAAAAATGTCTGCGGAAGACGCCTGGGAGGAATCTCGGATGCATCCCAGAGGATTGAGCATTGTCCAAGGAGAAAAATCATCTTGGGTATCTTCCCTGGAGGAGTCTGGGGTTGCTACTCGGGATCAGAGGACCCCAAACCACCGGAATAAAGCCTCAGGGACATACCTGCAAGGAGTCTCCGATGCATCGCAGAGGATGGAGCATTGTCCAAGGATAAAAATCATATTGGGTATCTTCCCTGGAGGAGTCTGGGGTTGCTACCCGGGATGACAGGACCCCAAACCACCGGATAAAAGACTCGGGGACATACCTGCGAGGAGTCTCGGGTGAATCCCAGAGGATGGAGCATTGTCCAAGGAGAAAAATCATCTTGGGTATCTTCCCTGGAGGAGTCTGGGGTTGCTACCCGGGATCAGAGGACCGCAAACCACCAGAATAAAGACTCAGGGACATACCTGCAAGGAGTCTCCGATGCATCCCAGAGGATGGACCACTGTCAAGAGAGAAAAATCATCCTGGGTATCTTCCCTGGAGGAGTCTGGGGTTGCTACCCGGGATCACAGGGACCCAGACCACCGGAATATAGACTCAGGGACATAACTGCAAGGAGTCTCGGATGCATCCCAGAAGATGGAGCATTGCTCAAGGATAAAAATCATCTTGGGTATCTTCCCTGGAGGAGTCTGGGGTTGCTACCTGGGATCACAGGACCCTAAACTCCAGGCAGAAAACATTCAGAAACAGAGCTGGGAGGAGTCTCGGGTGCATCCTGCAGGATGGAGCATTGTCCAAGGAGAAAAATCATCTTGGGTATCTTCCCTGGAGGAGTCTGGGGTTGCTACCCGGGATCACAGGGCCCTAAAGCATTGCAGAAAACTCTGCGGGAGACGCCTGGGAGGAGTTCTGGGTAGATCCCGCAGGATGGACCACTGTCAAGAGAGAAAAATCATCCTGGGTATCTTCCCTGGAGGAGTCTGGGGTTGCTACCCGGGATCACAGGGCCCCAGACCACCGGAATAAAGACTCAGGGACATAACTGCAAGGAGTCTCGGATGCATCCCAGAGGATGGATAATAGTCCAAGGAGAAAAATCATCTTGGGTATCTTCCCTGGAGGAGTCTGGGGTTGCTACCCGGGATGACAGGACCCCAAACCACCGGAAAAATGTCTGCGGAAGACGCCTGGGAGGAATCTCGGATGCATCCCAGAGGATGGAGCATTGTCCAAGGAGAAAAATCATATTGGGTATCTTCCCTGGAGGAGTCTGGGTTTGCTACCCGGGATTACAGGGCCCCAAACCACAGGAAAAATGTCTGTGGGAGACCTCTGGGAGGAATCTCAGATGCATCCCAGACGACGGAGCATTGCCCAAGGATAAAAATCATCTTAGGTATCTTCCCTGGAGGAGTCTGGGGTTGCTACTCGGGATCAGAGGACCCCAAACCACCGGAATAAAGCCTCAGGGACATACCTGCAAGGAGTCTCCGATGCATCGCAGAGGATGGAGCATTGTCCAAGGATAAAAATCATATTGGGTATCTTCCCTGGAGGAGTCTGGGGTTGCTACCCGGGATGACAGGACCCCAAACCACCGGATAAAAGACTCGGGGACATACCTGCGAGGAGTCTCGGGTGAATCCCAGAGGATGGAGCATTGTCCAAGGAGAAAAATCATCTTGGGTATCTTCCCTGGAGGAGTCTGGGGTTGCTACCCGGGATCAGAGGACCGCAAACCACCAGAATAAAGACTCAGGGGCATACCTGCAAGGAGTCTCCGATGCATCCCAGAGGATGGACCACTGTCAAGAGAGAAAAATCATCTTGGGTATCTTCCCTGGAGGAGTCTGGGGTTGCTACCCGGGATCACAGGGCCCTAAAGCATTGGAGAAAACTCTGCGGGAGACGCCTGGGAGGAGTTCTGGGTAGATCCCGCAGGATGGACCACTGTCAAGAGAGAAAAAGCATCTTGGGTATCTTCCCTGGAGGAGTCTGGGGTTGCTACCCGGGATCACAGGGCCCCAGACCACCGGAATAAAGACTCAGGGACATAACTGCAAGGAGTCTCCGATGCATCCCAGAGGATGGACAATAGTCCAAGGAGAAAAATCATCTTGGGTTTCTTCCCTGGAGGAGTCTGGGGTTGCTACCAGGGATGACAGGACCCCAAACCACCGGAAAAATGTCTGCGGAAGACGCCTGGGAGGAATCTCGGATGCATCCCAGAGGATGGAGCATTGTCCAAGGAGAAAAATCATCTCGGGTATCTTCCCTGGAGGAGTCTGGGGTTGCTACCTGGGATCACAGGGCCCTAAAGCATTGCAGAAAACTCTGCGGTAGACGCCTGGGAGGAGTTCTGGGTAGATCCCGCAGGATGGACCACTGTCAAGAGAGAAAAATCATCTTGGGTATCTTCCCTGGAGGAGTCTGGGGCTTCTACCCGGGATCACAGTGTCCTAAATCACCGGAAAAATGTCTGCGGAAGACGCCTGGGAGGAATCTCGGATGCATCCCAGAGGATGGAGCATTGTCCAAGGAGAAAAATCATATTGGGTATCTTCCCTGGAGGAGTCTGGGATTGCTACCCGGGATCACAGGGCCCTAAAGCATTGCAGAAAACTCTGCGGGAGACGCCTGGGAGGAGTTCTGGGTAGATCCCGCAGGATGGACCACTGTCAAGAGAGAAAAAATCATCCTGGGTATCTTCCCTGGAGGAGTCTGGGGTTGCTACCCGGGATCACAGGGACCCAGACCACCGGAATATAGACTCAGGGACATAACTGCAAGGAGTCTCCGATGCATCCCAGAGGATGGACAATAGTCCAAGGAGAAAAATCATCTTGGGTATCTTCCCTGGAGGAGTCTGGGGTTGCTACCCGGGATGACAGGACCCCAAACCACCGGAAAAATGTCTGCGGAAGACGCCTGGGAGGAATCTCGGATGCATCCCAGAGGATGGAGCATTGTCCAAGGAGAAAAATCATATTGGGTATCTTCCCTGGAGGAGTCTGGGGTTGCTACCCGGGATCACAGGGTCCTAAAGCATTGCAGAAAACTCTGCGGGAGACGCCTGGGAGGAGTTCTGGGTAGATCCTGCAGGATGGACCACTGTCAAGAGAGAAAAATCATCTTGGGTATCTTCCCTGGAGGAGTCTGGGGTTGCTACCCGGGATGACAGGACCCCAAACCACCGGATAAAAGACTCGGGGACATACCTGCGAGGAGTCTCGGGTGAATCCCAGAGGATGGAGCATTGTCCAAGGAGAAAAATCATCTTGGGTATCTTCCCTGGAGGAGTCTGGGGTTGCTACCCGGGATCAGAGGACCGCAAACCACCAGAATAAAGACTCAGGGACATACCTGGAAGGAGTCTCCGATGCATCCCAGAGGATTGACCACTGTCAAGAGAGAAAAATCATCTTGGGTATCTTCCCTGGAGGAGTCTGGGGTTGCTACCCGGGATCACAGGGCCCTAAAGCATTGGAGAAAACTCTGCGGGAGACGCCTGGGAGGAGTTCTGGGTAGATCCCGCAGGATGGACCACTGTCAAGAGAGAAAAAGCATCTTGGGTATCTTCCCTGGAGGAGTCTGGGGTTGCTACCCGGGATCACAGGGCCCCAGACCACCGGAATAAAGACTCAGGGACATAACTGCAAGGAGTCTCGGATGCATCCCAGAGGATGGACAATAGTCCAAGGAGAAAAATCATCTCGGGTATCTTCCCTGGAGGAGTCTGGGGTTGCTACCCGGGATGACAGGACCCCAAACCACCGGAAAAATGTCTGCGGAAGACGCCTGGGAGGAATCTCGGATGCATCCCAGAGGATTGAGCATTGTCCAAGGAGAAAAATCATCTTGGGTATCTTCCCTGGAGGAGTCTGGGGTTGCTACTCGGGATCAGAGGACCCCAAACCACCGGAATAAAGCCTCAGGGACATACCTGCAAGGAGTCTCCGATGCATCGCAGAGGATGGAGCATTGTCCAAGGATAAAAATCATATTGGGTATCTTCCCTGGAGGAGTCTGGGGTTGCTACCCGGGATGACAGGACCCCAAACCACCGGATAAAAGACTCGGGGACATACCTGCGAGGAGTCTCGGGTGAATCCCAGAGGATGGAGCATTGTCCAAGGAGAAAAATCATCTTGGGTATCTTCCCTGGAGGAGTCTGGGGTTGCTACCCGGGATCAGAGGACCGCAAACCACCAGAATAAAGACTCAGGGACATACCTGCAAGGAGTCTCCGATGCATCCCAGAGGATGGACCACTGTCAAGAGAGAAAAATCATCCTGGGTATCTTCCCTGGAGGAGTCTGGGGTTGCTACCCGGGATCACAGGGACCCAGACCACCGGAATATAGACTCAGGGACATAACTGCAAGGAGTCTCGGATGCATCCCAGAAGATGGAGCATTGCTCAAGGATAAAAATCATCTTGGGTATCTTCCCTGGAGGAGTCTGGGGTTGCTACCTGGGATCACAGGACCCTAAACTCCAGGCAGAAAACATTCAGAAACAGAGCTGGGAGGAGTCTCGGGTGCATCCTGCAGGATGGAGCATTGTCCAAGGAGAAAAATCATCTTGGGTATCTTCCCTGGAGGAGTCTGGGGTTGCTACCCGGGATCACAGGGCCCTAAAGCATTGCAGAAAACTCTGCGGGAGACGCCTGGGAGGAGTTCTGGGTAGATCCCGCAGGATGGACCACTGTCAAGAGAGAAAAATCATCCTGGGTATCTTCCCTGGAGGAGTCTGGGGTTGCTACCCGGGATCACAGGGCCCCAGACCACCGGAATAAAGACTCAGGGACATAACTGCAAGGAGTCTCGGATGCATCCCAGAGGATGGATAATAGTCCAAGGAGAAAAATCATCTTGGGTATCTTCCCTGGAGGAGTCTGGGGTTGCTACCCGGGATGACAGGGCCCCAAACCACAGGAAAAATGTCTGTGGGAGACCTCTGGGAGGAATCTCAGATGCATCCCAGACGACGGAGCATTGCCCAAGGATAAAAATCATCTTAGGTATCTTCCCTGGAGGAGTCTGGGGTTGCTACTCGGGATCAGAGGACCCCAAACCACCGGAATAAAGCCTCAGGGACATACCTGCAAGGAGTCTCCGATGCATCGCAGAGGATGGAGCATTGTCCAAGGATAAAAATCATATTGGGTATCTTCCCTGGAGGAGTCTGGGGTTGCTACCCGGGATGACAGGACCCCAAACCACCGGATAAAAGACTCGGGGACATACCTGCGAGGAGTCTCGGGTGAATCCCAGAGGATGGAGCATTGTCCAAGGAGAAAAATCATCTTGGGTATCTTCCCTGGAGGAGTCTGGGGTTGCTACCCGGGATCAGAGGACCGCAAACCACCAGAATAAAGACTCAGGGGCATACCTGCAAGGAGTCTCCGATGCATCCCAGAGGATGGACCACTGTCAAGAGAGAAAAATCATCTCCGGTATCTTCCCTGGAGGAGTCTGGGGTTGCTACCCGGGATCACAGGGCCCTAAAGCATTGCAGAAAACTCTGCGGGAGACGCCTGGGAGGAGTTCTGGGTAGATCCCGCAGGATGGACCACTGTCAAGAGAGAAAAATCATCTTGGGTATCTTCCCTGGAGGAGTCTGGGGCTTCTACCCGGGATCACAGGGTCCTAAATCACCGAAAAAAAGACTCGGGGACACAACTGCAAGGAGGCTCATGTGAATCCCAGAGGATGGAGCATTGTCCATGGAGAAAAATCATCTTGGGTATCTTCCCTGGAGGAGTCTGGGATTGCTACCCGGGATCACAGGGCCCCAGACCACCACAATAAAGCCTCAGGGCCATAACTGAAAGGAGTCTCAGATGCATCCCAGAGGATGGAGCATTGCCCAAGGATAAAAATCATCTCGGGTATCTTCCCTGGAGGAGTCTGGGGTTGCTACCCGGGATTACAGGGCCCCAAACCACAGGAATAATGTCTGCGGAAGACGCCTGGGAGGAATCGCGGATGCATCCCAGAGGATGGAGCATTGCCCAAGGAGAAAAATCATCTCGGGTATCTTCCCTGGAGGAGTCTGGGGTTGCTACCTCGGATCACAGGGCCCTAAAGCATTGCAGAAAACTCTGCGGGAGACGCCTGGGAGGAGTTCTGGGTAGATCCTGCAGGATGGACCACTGTCAAGAGAGAAAAATTATCTTGGGTATCTTCCCTGGAGGAGTCTGGGGTTGCTACCCGGGATGACAGGACCCCAAACCACCGGATAAAAGACTCGGGGACATACCTGCGAGGAGTCTCGGGTGAATCCCAGAGGATGGAGCATTGTCCAAGGAGAAAAATCATCTTGGGTATCACAATATCACAGTATCACAGTATGGTAGGGATTGGAAGGGACCTCAAAAGATCATCTAGTCCAATCCCCCTGTCGGAGCAGGAACACCTAGACGAGGTTGCACAGGAAGGTGTCCAGGCGAGTTTTGAATGTCTCCAGAGAAGGAGACTCCACAACCTCCCTGGGCAGCCTGTTCCAGTGCTCTGTCACCCTCACTGAGAAGAAGTTTCTTCTCAAATTTAAGTGGAACCTCTTGTGTTCCAGCTTGAATCCATTACCCCTTGTCCTATCACTGGTCGCCACTGAGAAGAGCCTGGCTCCATCCTCATGACATTCCCCCTTTATATATTTATAAACGCTAATAAGATCACCCCTCAGTCTCCTCTTCTCCAAACTAAAGAGACCCAGCTCCCTCAGTCTTTCCTCATAAGGGAGATGCTCCACTCCCTTAATCATCTTAGTTGCCCTACGCTGGACTCTCTCCAGCAGCTCTCTGTCCTTCTTGAACTGAGGGGCCCAGAACTGGACACAATATTCCAGATGCGGTCTCACCAGGGCAGAGTAGAGGGGAAGGAGGACCTCTCTCGATCTGCTAACCACCCCCCTTCTAATACAGCCCAGGATGCCATTGGCCTTCTTGGCCACAAGGGCACAGTGCTGGCTCATGGTCATCCTGCTGTCCACCAGGACCCCCAGGTCCCTTTCCTCTACACTGCTCTCTAACAGGTAGCTCCCCATCCTATACTGGAACCTGGGGTTGTTTCTGCCCAGATGTAGGACCCTACACTTTCCCTTGTTGTATTTCATTAAGTTATTCCCTGCCCAAATCTCCAGCCTGTCCAAGTCTCTCTGGATGGCAGCACAGCCCTCTGGCGTGTCAGCCACTCCTCCTAGCTTAGTGTCATCAGCAAACTTGCTGATAGTACACTCAATTCCCTCATCTAAATCATTAATGAATATATTGAATAATATGGGCCCCAGTACCGACCCTTGAGGCACTCCGCTGGTTACCGGCCTCCAACTGGACTCTGCCCCATTGACTACGACTCTCTGGCTTCTCTCCTTCAGCCAGTTTGCAGTCCACCTAATTATCCGGTCATCCAGTCCACACTTCCTCAGTTTAGCCATGAGGATGCTGTGGGAGACCGTGTCAAATGCTTTACTGAAGTCAAGGTAGACCACATCCACCGCTCTGCCATCATCCATCCACCTCGTTATTTCCTCATAAAAGGCTATGAGGTTGGTCAAGCATGACTTCCCCTTGGAAAAGCCATGCTGACTGCCCCTAATAACCCTCTTATCCTTGATATGCCTTGAGAGGGCACCAAGGATAAGCTGCTCCATCAGTTTCCCAGGGATGGAGGTGAGGCTGACCGGTCTATAGTTACCCGGGTCCTCCTTCTTGCCCTTTTTGAAGACTGGAGTGACATTTGCTTTCCTCCAGTCCTCAGGCACCTCGCCCGTTTCCCAAGACTTGGTAAAGATGGTGGAGAGTGGTCCAGCAATGACTTCAGACAGCTCCTTCAGCACCCGCGGGTGCATCCCATCCGGACCCATGGATTTATGGATGTCCAGGTTGCTTAACTGGTCTCTGACCCAGTCCTCATCAACTAAGGCAAACCCATCCATTGACTTGACTTCATCTGGGGTCTCAGCAGAACAGGACTCCTCAGGACAGCCCCCGACAGAGTAGACAGAGACAAAGAAGGCATTCAATAGTTCTGCCTTCTCTGTATCTTCTGTCACCAGGGCACCCACCCCATTCAGTAGTGGGCCTACATTGCCTCTGGTGTTAGTTTCATCTGCCATGTATTTGAAAAAGCTCTTCCTGTTGTCTTTTACCCCTCTTGCAAGGTTTAACTCTAAGGAGGCCTTAGCTTTCCTAGTTGCCTCTCTACATCCCCTGACAGCAGCCCTGTACTCCTCCCAAGTGGTCAGCCCCTCCTCATCTTGGGTATCTTCCCTGGAGGAGTCTGGGATTGCTACCCGGGATCACAGGGCCCCAGACCACCACAATAAAGACTCAGGGCCATAACTGAAAGGAGTCTCAGATGCATCCCAGAGGATGGAGCATTGCCCAAGGATAAAAATCATCTCGGGTATCTGGAGGGATACCCCTCCAGGGTATCTTCCCTGGAGGAGTCTGGGGTTGCTACCCGGGATCAGAGGACCGCAAACCACCAGAATAAAGACTCAGGGACATACCTGCAAGGAGTCTCCAATGCATCCCAGAGGATGGACCACTGTCAAGAGAGAAAAATCATCCTGGGTATCTTCCCTGGAGGAGTCTGGGGTTGCTACCCGGGATCACAGGGACCCAGACCACCGGAATATAGACTCAGGGACATAACTGCAAGGAGTCTCCGATGCATCCCAGAAGATGGAGCATTGCTCAAGGATAAAAATCATCTCGGGTATCTTCCCTGGAGGAGTCTGGGGTTCCTACCTGGGATCACAGGACCCTAAACTCCAGGCAGAAAACATTCAGAAACAGAGCTGGGAGGAGTCTCGGGTGCATCCTGCAGGATGGAGCATTGTCCAAGGAGAAAAATCATCTCGGGTATCTTCCCTGGAGGAGTCTGGGGTTGCTACCCGGGATCACAGGGCCCTAAAGCATTGCAGAAAACTCTGCGGGAGACGCCTGGGAGGAGTTCTGGGTAGATCCCGCGGGATGGACCACTGTCAAGAGAGAAAAATCATCCTGGGTATCTTCCCTGGAGGAGTCTGGGGTTGCTACCCGGGATCACAGGGCCCCAGACCACCGGAATAAAGACTCAGGGACATAACTGCAAGGAGTCTCGGATGCATCCCAGAGGATGGAGCATTGTCCAAGGATAAAAATCATCTCGGGTATCTTCCCTGGAGGAGTCTGGGGTTGCTAACTGGGATCACAGGACCCTAAACCCCAGGAAGAAAACATTCAGAAACAGAGCTGGGAGGAGTCTCGGGTGCATCCTGCAGGATGGACAATAGTCCAAGGATAAAAATCATCTCAGGTATCTTCCCTGGAGGAGTCTGGGGTTGCTACCCGGGATCACAGGGCCCTAAAGCATTGCAGAAAACTCTGCGGAAGAAGCCTGGGAGGAGTTCTGGGTAGATCCCGCAGGATGGACCACTGTCAAGAGAGAAAAATCATCTCGGCTATCTTTTCTGGAGGAGTCTGGGGTTTCTACCCGGGATCACAGGGTCCTAAATCACCGAAAAAAAGACTCGGGGACACAACTGCAAGGAGGCTCACGTGAATCCCAGAGGATGGAGCATTGTCCATGGAGAAAAATCATCTTGGGTATCTTCCCTGGAGGAGTCTGGGATTGCTACCCGGGATCACAGGGCCCCAGACCACCACAATAAAGACTCAGGGCCATAACTGAAAGGAGTCTCAGATGCATCCCAGAGGATGGAGCATTGCCCAAGGATAAAAATCATCTCGGGTATCTTCCCTGGAGGAGTCTGGGGTTGCTACCCGGGACTACAGGGCCCCAAACCACAGGAATAATGTCTGCGGAAGACGCCTGGGAGGAATCGCGGATGCATCCCAGAGGATGGAGCATTGCCCAAGGATAAAAATCATCTTGGGTATCTTCCCTGGAGGAGTCTGGGGTTGCTACCTCGGATCACAGGGCCCTAAAGCATTGCAGAAAACTCTGCGGGAGACGCCTGGGAGGAGTTCTGGGTAGATCCTGCAGGATGGACCACTGTCAAGAGAGAAAAATCATCTTGGGTATCTTCCCTGGAGGAGTCTGGGGTTGCTACCCGGGATGACAGGACCCCAAACCACCGGATAAAAGACTCGGGGACATACCTGCGAGGAGTCTCGGGTGAATCCCAGAGGATGGAGCATTGTCCAAGGAGAAAAATCATCTTGGGTATCTTCCCTGGAGGAGTCTGGGGTTGCTACCCGGGATCAGAGGACCGCAAACCACCAGAATAAAGACTCAGGGACATACCTGCAAGGAGTCTCCGATGCATCCCAGAGGATGGACCACTGTCAAGAGAGAAAAATCATCCTGGGTATCTTCCCTGGAGGAGTCTGGGGTTGCTACCCGGGATCACAGGGACCCAGACCACCGGAATATAGACTCAGGGACATAACTGCAAGGAGTCTCGGATGCATCCCAGAAGATGGAGCATTGCTCAAGGATAAAAATCATCTTGGGTATCTTCCCTGGAGGAGTCTGGGGTTGCTACCTGGGATCACCGGACCCTAAACCCCAGGAAGAAAACATTCAGAAACAGAGCTGGGAGGAGTCTCGGGTGCATCCTGCAGGATGGACAATAGTCCAAGGATAAAAATCATCTCAGGTATCTTCCCTGGAGGAGTCTGGGGTTGCTACCCGGGATCACAGGGCCATAAAGCATTGCAGAAAACTCTGCGGAAGAAGCCTGGGAGGAGTTCTGGGCAGATCGCGCAGGATGGACCACTATCAAGAGAGAAAAATCATCTTGGCTATCTTTTCTGGAGGAGTCTGGGGTTTCTACCCGTGATCACAGGGTCCTAAATCACCGAAAAAAAGACTCGGGGACACAACTGCAAGGAGGCTCACGTGAATCCCAGAGGATGGAGCATTGTCCAAATAGAAAAATCATCTCGGGTATCTTCCCTGGAGGAGTCTGGGGTTGCTACCCGGGATCACAGGGCCCTAAAGCATTGCAGAAAACTCTGCGGTAGACGCCTGGGAGGAGTTCTGGGTAGATCCCGCAGGATGGACCACTGTCAAGAGAGAAAAATCATCTTGGGTATCTTCCCTGGAGGAGTCTGGGGCTTCTACCCGGGATCACAGGGTCCTAAATCACCGAAAAAAAGACTCGGGGACACAACTGCAAGGAGGCTCATGTGAATCCCAGAGGATGGAGCATTGTCCATGGACAAAAATCATCTTGGGTATTTTCCCTGGAGGAGTCTGGGATTGCTACCCGGGATCACAGGGCCCTAAAGCATTGGAGAAAACTCTGCGGGAGACGCCTGGGAGGAGTTCTGGGTAGATCCTGCAGGATGGACCACTGTCAAGAGCGAAAAATCATCTTGGGTATCTTCCCTGGAGGAGTCTGGGGTTGCTACCCGGGATGACAGGACCCCAAACCACCGGATAAAAGACTCAGGGATATACCTGCAAGGCGTCTCGGGTGAATCCCAGAGGATGGAGCATTGTGCAAGGATAAAAATCATCTTGGCTATCTTGCCTGGAGGAGTCTGGGGTTGCTACCCGGGATCAGAGGACCGCAAAACACCAGAATAAAGACTCAGGGACATACCTGCAAGGAGTCTCCGATACATCCCAGAGGATGGACCACTGTCAAGAGAGAAAAATCATCTTGGGTATCTTCCCTGGAGGAGTCTGGGGTTGCTACCCGGGATCACAGGGCCCTAAAGCATTGCAGAAAACTCTGCGGGAGACACCTGTGAGGAGTTCTGCGTAGATCCCGCAGGATGGACCACTGTCAAGAGAGAAAAATCATCCTGGGTATCTTCCCTGGAGGAGTCTGGGGTTGCTACCCGGGATCACAGGGACCCAAACCACCAGAATATAGACTCAGGGACATAACTGCAAGGAGTCTCGGATGCATCCCAGAAGATGGAGCATTGCTCAAGGATAAAAATCATCTCGGGTATCTTCCCTGGAGGAGTCTGGGGTTGCTACCTGGGATCACAGGACCCTAAACCCCAGGAAGAAAACATTCAGAAACAGAGCTGGGAGGAGTCTCGGGTGCATCCTGCAGGATGGACAATAGTCCAAGGAGAAAAATCATCTCAGGTATCTTCCCTGGAGGAGTCTGGGGTTGCTACCCGGGATCACAGGGCCCTAAAGCATTGCAGAAAACTCTGCGGAAGAAGCCTGGGAGGAGTTCTGGGTAGATCCCGCAGGATGGACCACTATCAAGAGAGAAAAATCATCTCGGCTATCTTTTCTGGAGGAGTCTGGGGTTTCTACCCGGGATCACAGGGTCCTAAATCACCGAAAAAAAGACTCGGGGACACAACTGCAAGGAGGCTCACGTGAATCCCAGAGGATGGAGCATTGTCCAAGGAGAAAAATCATCTCGGGTATCTTCCCTGGAGGAGTCTGGGGTTGCTACCCAGGATGAGAGGACCGCAAACCACCAGAATAAAGACTCAGGGACATACCTGCAAGGAGTCTCCGATGCATCCCAGAGGATGGACCACTGTCAAGAGAGAAAAATCATCTTGGGTATCTTCCCTGGAGGAGTCTGGGGTTGCTACCCGGGATCACAGGGCCCTAAAGCATTGGAGAAAACTCTGCGGGAGACGCCTGGGAGGAGTTCTGGGTAGATCCCGCAGGATGGACCACTGTCAAGAGAGAAAAAGCATCTTGGGTATCTTCCCTGGAGGAGTCTGGGGTTGCTATCCGGGATTACAGGGCCCCAAACCACAGGAAACATGTCTGCGGGAGACGGCTGGGAAGAATCTAAGGTGCATCCCAGACGATGGAGCATTGTCCAAGGAGAAAAATCATCTTGGGTATCTTCCCTGGAGGAGTCTGGGGTTGCTACCCGGGATGAGAGGACCGCAAACCACCAGAATAAAGACTCAGGGACATACCTGCAAGGAGTCTCCGATGTATCCCAGAGGATGGACCACTGTCAAGAGAGAAAAATCATCTTGGGTATCTTCCCTGGAGGAGTCTGGGGTTGCTACCCGGGATCACAGGGCCCTAAAGCATTGCAGAAAACTCTGCGGGAGACGCCTGGGAGGAGTTCTGGGTAGATCCCACAGGATGGACCACTGTCAAGAGAGAAAAATCATCCTGGGTATCTTCCCTGGAGGAGTCTGGGGTTGCTACCCGGGATCACAGGGACCCAAACCACCGGAATATAGACTCAGGGACATAACTGCAAGGAGTCTCGGATGCATCCCAGAAGATGGAGCATTGCTCAAGGATAAAAATCATCTCGGGTATCTTCCCTGGAGGAGTCTGGGGTTGCTACCTGGGATCACAGGACCCTAAACCCCAGGAAGAAAACATTCAGAAACAGAGCTGGGAGGAGTCTCGGGTGCATCCTGCAGGATGGACAATAGTCCAAGGATAAAAATCATCTCAGGTATCTTCCCTGGAGGAGTCTGGGGTTGCTACCCGGGATCACAGGGCCCTAAAGCATTGCAGAAAACTCTGCGGAAGAAGCCTGGGAGGAGTTCTGGGTAGATCCCGCAGGATGGACCACTATCAAGAGAGAAAAATCATCTCGGCTATCTTTTCTGGAGGAGTCTGGGGTTTCTACCCGGGATCACAGGGTCCTAAATCACCGAAAAAAAGACTCGGGGACACAACTGCAAGGAGGCTCACGTGAATCCCAGAGGATGGAGCATTGTCCAAGGAGAAAAATCATCTCGGGTATCTTCCCTGGAGGAGTCTGGGGTTGCTACCCAGGATGAGAGGACCACAAACCACCAGAATAAAGACTCAGGGACATACCTGCAAGGAGTCTCCGATGCATCCCAGAGGATGGACCACTGTCAAGAGAGAAAAATCATCTTGGGTATCTTCCCCGGAGGAGTCTGGGGTTGCTACCCGGGATCACAGGGCCCTAAAGCATTGCAGAAAACTCTGCGGGAGACGCCTGGGAGGAGTTCTGGGTAGATCCCGCAGGATGGACCACTGTCAAGAGAGAAAAATCATCTTGGGTATCTTCCCTGGAGGAGTCTGGGGCTTCTACCCGGGATCACAGGGTCCTAAATCACCGAAAAAAAGACTCGGGGACACAACTGCAAGGAGGCTCATGTGAATCCCAGAGGATGGAGCATTGTCCATGGACAAAAATCATCTTGGGTATTTTCCCTGGAGGAGTCTGGGATTGCTACCCGGGATCACAGGGCCCTAAAGCATTGGAGAAAACTCTGCGGGAGACGCCTGGGAGGAGTTCTGGGTAGATCCTGCAGGATGGACCACTGTCAAGAGCGAAAAATCATCTTGGGTATCTTCCCTGGAGGAGTCTGGGGTTGCTACCCGGGATGACAGGACCCCAAACCACCGGATAAAAGACTCAGGGATATACCTGCAAGGCGTCTCGGGTGAATCCCAGAGGATGGAGCATTGTGCAAGGATAAAAATCATCTTGGCTATCTTGCCTGGAGGAGTCTGGGGTTGCTACCCGGGATCAGAGGACCGCAAAACACCAGAATAAAGACTCAGGGACATACCTGGAAGGAGTCTCCGATACATCCCAGAGGATGGACCACTGTCAAGAGAGAAAAATCATCTTGGGTATCTTCCCTGGAGGAGTCTGGGGTTGCTACCCGGGATCACAGGGCCCTAAAGCATTGCAGAAAACTCTGCGGGAGACACCTGTGAGGAGTTCTGCGTAGATCCCGCAGGATGGACCACTGTCAAGAGAGAAAAATCATCCTGGGTATCTTCCCTGGAGGAGTCTGGGGTTGCTACCCGGGATCACAGGGACCCAAACCACCAGAATATAGACTCAGGGACATAACTGCAAGGAGTCTCGGATGCATCCCAGAAGATGGAGCATTGCTCAAGGATAAAAATCATCTCGGGTATCTTCCCTGGAGGAGTCTGGGGTTGCTACCTGGGATCACAGGACCCTAAACCCCAGGAAGAAAACATTCAGAAACAGAGCTGGGAGGAGTCTCGGGTGCATCCTGCAGGATGGACAATAGTCCAAGGAGAAAAATCATCTCAGGTATCTTCCCTGGAGGAGTCTGGGGTTGCTACCCGGGATCACAGGGCCCTAAAGCATTGCAGAAAACTCTGCGGAAGAAGCCTGGGAGGAGTTCTGGGTAGATCCCGCAGGATGGACCACTATCAAGAGAGAAAAATCATCTCGGCTATCTTTTCTGGAGGAGTCTGGGGTTTCTACCCGGGATCACAGGGTCCTAAATCACCGAAAAAAAGACTCGGGGACACAACTGCAAGGAGGCTCACGTGAATCCCAGAGGATGGAGCATTGTCCAAGGAGAAAAATCATCTCGGGTATCTTCCCTGGAGGAGTCTGGGGTTGCTACCCAGGATGAGAGGACCGCAAACCACCAGAATAAAGACTCAGGGACATACCTGCAAGGAGTCTCCGATGCATCCCAGAGGATGGACCACTGTCAAGAGAGAAAAATCATCTTGGGTATCTTCCCTGGAGGAGTCTGGGGTTGCTACCCGGGATCACAGGGCCCTAAAGCATTGGAGAAAACTCTGCGGGAGACGCCTGGGAGGAGTTCTGGGTAGATCCCGCAGGATGGACCACTGTCAAGAGAGAAAAAGCATCTTGGGTATCTTCCCTGGAGGAGTCTGGGGTTGCTATCCGGGATTACAGGGCCCCAAACCACAGGAAACATGTCTGCGGGAGACGGCTGGGAAGAATCTAAGGTGCATCCCAGACGATGGAGCATTGTCCAAGGAGAAAAATCATCTTGGGTATCTTCCCTGGAGGAGTCTGGGGTTGCTACCCGGGATGAGAGGACCGCAAACCACCAGAATAAAGACTCAGGGACATACCTGCAAGGAGTCTCCGATGTATCCCAGAGGATGGACCACTGTCAAGAGAGAAAAATCATCTTGGGTATCTTCCCTGGAGGAGTCTGGGGTTGCTACCCGGGATCACAGGGCCCTAAAGCATTGCAGAAAACTCTGCGGGAGACGCCTGGGAGGAGTTCTGGGTAGATCCCACAGGATGGACCACTGTCAAGAGAGAAAAATCATCCTGGGTATCTTCCCTGGAGGAGTCTGGGGTTGCTACCCGGGATCACAGGGACCCAAACCACCGGAATATAGACTCAGGGACATAACTGCAAGGAGTCTCGGATGCATCCCAGAAGATGGAGCATTGCTCAAGGATAAAAATCATCTCGGGTATCTTCCCTGGAGGAGTCTGGGGTTGCTACCTGGGATCACAGGACCCTAAACCCCAGGAAGAAAACATTCAGAAACAGAGCTGGGAGGAGTCTCGGGTGCATCCTGCAGGATGGACAATAGTCCAAGGATAAAAATCATCTCAGGTATCTTCCCTGGAGGAGTCTGGGGTTGCTACCCGGGATCACAGGGCCCTAAAGCATTGCAGAAAACTCTGCGGAAGAAGCCTGGGAGGAGTTCTGGGTAGATCCCGCAGGATGGACCACTATCAAGAGAGAAAAATCATCTCGGCTATCTTTTCTGGAGGAGTCTGGGGTTTCTACCCGGGATCACAGGGTCCTAAATCACCGAAAAAAAGACTCGGGGACACAACTGCAAGGAGGCTCACGTGAATCCCAGAGGATGGAGCATTGTCCAAGGAGAAAAATCATCTCGGGTATCTTCCCTGGAGGAGTCTGGGGTTGCTACCCAGGATGAGAGGACCGCAAACCACCAGAATAAAGACTCAGGGACATACCTGCAAGGAGTCTCCGATGCATCCCAGAGGATGGACCACTGTCAAGAGAGAAAAATCATCTTGGGTATCTTCCCTGGAGGAGTCTGGGGTTGCTACCCGGGATCACAGGGCCCTAAAGCATTGGAGAAAACTCTGCGGGAGACGCCTGGGAGGAGTTCTGGGTAGATCCCGCAGGATGGACCACTGTCAAGAGAGAAAAAGCATCTTGGGTATCTTCCCTGGAGGAGTCTGGGGTTGCTACCCGGGATCACAGGGCCCCAGACCACCGGAATAAAGACTCAGGGACATAACTGCAAGGAGTCTCGGATGCATCCCAGAGGATGGACAATAGTCCAAGGAGAAAAATCATCTTGGGTATCTTCCCTGGAGGAGTCTGGGGTTGCTACCCGGGATGACAGGACCCCAAACCACCGGAAAAATGTCTGCGGAAGACGCCTGGGAGGAATCTCGGATGCATCCCAGAGGATGGAGCATTGTCCAAGGAGAAAAATCATATTGGGTATCTTCCCTGGAGGAGTCTGGGGTTGCTACCCGGGATCACAGGGCCCTAAAGCGTTGGAGAAAACTCTGCGGGAGACGCCTGGGAGGAGTTCTGGGTAGATCCTGCAGGATGGACCACTGTCAAGAGAGAAAAATCATCTTGGGTATCTTCCCTGGAGGAGTCTGGGGTTGCTACCCGGGATGACAGGACCCCAAACCACCGGATAAAAGACTCGGGGACATACCTGCGAGGAGTCTCGGGTGAATCCCAGAGGATGGAGCATTGTCCAAGGAGAAAAATCATCTTGGGTATCTTCCCTGGAGGAGTCTGGGGTTGCTACCCGGGATCAGAGGACCGCAAACCACCAGAATAAAGACTCAGGGACATACCTGCAAGGAGTCTCCGATGCATCCCAGAGGATTGACCACTGTCAAGAGAGAAAAATCATCTTGGGTATCTTCCCTGGAGGAGTCTGGGGTTGCTACCTCGGATCACAGGGCCCTAAAGCATTGCAGAAAACTCTGCGGGAGACGCCTGGGAGGAGTTCTGGGTAGATCCTGCAGGATGGACCACTGTCAAGAGAGCAAAATCATCTTGGGTATCTTCCCTGGAGGAGTCTGGGGTTGCTACCCGGGATCAGAGGACCGCAGACCACCAGAATAAAGACTCAGGGACATACCTGGAAGGAGTCTCCATTGCATCCCAGAGGATGGACCACTGTCAAGAGAGAAAAATCATCCTGGGTATCTTCCCTGGAGGAGTCTGGGGTTGCTACCCGGGATCACAGGGACCCAGACCACCGGAATATAGACTCAGGGACATAACTGCAAGGAGTCTCCGATGCATCCCAGAAGATGGAGCATTGCTCAAGGATAAAAATCATCTCGGGTATCTTCCCTGGAGGAGTCTGGGGTTGCTACCTGGGATCACAGGACCCTAAACTCCAGGCAGAAAACATTCAGAAACAGAGCTGGGAGGAGTCTCGGGTGCATCCTGCAGGATGGAGCATTCTCCAAGGAGAAAAATCATCTCGGGTATCTTCCCTGGAGGAGTCTGGGGTTGCTACCCGGGATCACAGGGCCCTAAAGCATTGCAGAAAACTCTGCGGGAGACGCCTGGGAGGAGTTCTGGGTAGATCCCGCGGGATGGACCACTGTCAAGAGAGAAAAATCATCCTGGGTATCTTCCCTGGAGGAGTCTGGGGTTGCTACCCGGGATCACAGGGCCCCAGACCACCGGAATAAAGACTCAGGGACATAACTGCAAGGAGTCTCGGATGCATCCCAGAGGATGGAGCATTGTCCAAGGATAAAAATCATCTCGGGTATCTTCCCTGGAGGAGTCTGGGGTTGCTAACTGGGATCACAGGACCCTAAACCCCAGGAAGAAAACATTCAGAAACAGAGCTGGGAGGAGTCTCGGGTGCATCCTGCAGGATGGACAATAGTCCAAGGATAAAAATCATCTCAGGTATCTTCCCTGGAGGAGTCTGGGGTTGCTACCCGGGATCACAGGGCCCTAAAGCATTGCAGAAAACTCTGCGGAAGAAGCCTGGGAGGAGTTCTGGGTAGATCCCGCAGGATGGACCACTGTCAAGAGAGAAAAATCATCTCGGCTATCTTTTCTGGAGGAGTCTGGGGTTTCTACCCGGGATCACAGGGTCCTAAATCACCGAAAAAAAGACTCGGGGACACAACTGCAAGGAGGCTCACGTGAATCCCAGAGGATGGAGCATTGTCCATGGAGAAAAATCATCTTGGGTATCTTCCCTGGAGGAGTCTGGGATTGCTACCCGGGATCACAGGGCCCCAGACCACCACAATAAAGACTCAGGGCCATAACTGAAAGGAGTCTCAGATGCATCCCAGAGGATGGAGCATTGCCCAAGGATAAAAATCATCTCGGGTATCTTCCCTGGAGGAGTCTGGGGTTGCTACCCGGGATTACAGGGCCCCAAACCACAGGAATAATGTCTGCGGAAGACGCCTGGGAGGAATCGCGGATGCATCCCAGAGGATGGAGCATTGCCCAAGGATAAAAATCATCTTGGGTATCTTCCCTGGAGGAGTCTGGGGTTGCTACCTCGGATCACAGGGCCCTAAAGCATTGCAGAAAACTCTGCGGGAGACGCCTGGGAGGAGTTCTGGGTAGATCCTGCAGGATGGACCACTGTCAAGAGAGAAAAATCATCTTGGGTATCTTCCCTGGAGGAGTCTGGGGTTGCTACCCGGGATGACAGGACCCCAAACCACCGGATAAAAGACTCGGGGACATACCTGCGAGGAGTCTCGGGTGAATCCCAGAGGATGGAGCATTGTCCAAGGAGAAAAATCATCTTGGGTATCTTCCCTGGAGGAGTCTGGGGTTGCTACCCGGGATCAGAGGACCGCAAACCACCAGAATAAAGACTCAGGGACATACCTGCAAGGAGTCTCCGATGCATCCCAGAGGATGGACCACTGTCAAGAGAGAAAAATCATCCTGGGTATCTTCCCTGGAGGAGTCTGGGGTTGCTACCCGGGATCACAGGGACCCAGACCACCGGAATATAGACTCAGGGACATAACTGCAAGGAGTCTCGGATGCATCCCAGAAGATGGAGCATTGCTCAAGGATAAAAATCATCTTGGGTATCTTCCCTGGAGGAGTCTGGGGTTGCTACCTGGGATCACCGGACCCTAAACCCCAGGAAGAAAACATTCAGAAACAGAGCTGGGAGGAGTCTCGGGTGCATCCTGCAGGATGGACAATAGTCCAAGGATAAAAATCATCTCAGGTATCTTCCCTGGAGGAGTCTGGGGTTGCTACCCGGGATCACAGGGCCATAAAGCATTGCAGAAAACTCTGCGGAAGAAGCCTGGGAGGAGTTCTGGGCAGATCGCGCAGGATGGACCACTATCAAGAGAGAAAAATCATCTCGGCTATCTTTTCTGGAGGAGTCTGGGGTTTCTACCCGTGATCACAGGGTCCTAAATCACCGAAAAAAAGACTCGGGGACACAACTGCAAGGAGGCTCACGTGAATCCCAGAGGATGGAGCATTGTCCAAATAGAAAAATCATCTCGGGTATCTTCCCTGGAGGAGTCTGGGGTTGCTACCCGGGATCACAGGGCCCTAAAGCATTGCAGAAAACTCTGCGGTAGACGCCTGGGAGGAGTTCTGGGTAGATCCCGCAGGATGGACCACTGTCAAGAGAGAAAAATCATCTTGGGTATCTTCCCTGGAGGAGTCTGGGGCTTCTACCCGGGATCACAGGGTCCTAAATCACCGAAAAAAAGACTCGGGGACACAACTGCAAGGAGGCTCATGTGAATCCCAGAGGATGGAGCATTGTCCATGGACAAAAATCATCTTGGGTATTTTCCCTGGAGGAGTCTGGGATTGCTACCCGGGATCACAGGGCCCTAAAGCATTGGAGAAAACTCTGCGGGAGACGCCTGGGAGGAGTTCTGGGTAGATCCTGCAGGATGGACCACTGTCAAGAGCGAAAAATCATCTTGGGTATCTTCCCTGGAGGAGTCTGGGGTTGCTACCCGGGATGACAGGACCCCAAACCACCGGATAAAAGACTCAGGGATATACCTGCAAGGCGTCTCGGGTGAATCCCAGAGGATGGAGCATTGTGCAAGGATAAAAATCATCTTGGCTATCTTGCCTGGAGGAGTCTGGGGTTGCTACCCGGGATCAGAGGACCGCAAAACACCAGAATAAAGACTCAGGGACATACCTGGAAGGAGTCTCCGATACATCCCAGAGGATGGACCACTGTCAAGAGAGAAAAATCATCTTGGGTATCTTCCCTGGAGGAGTCTGGGGTTGCTACCCGGGATCACAGGGCCCTAAAGCATTGCAGAAAACTCTGCGGGAGACACCTGTGAGGAGTTCTGCGTAGATCCCGCAGGATGGACCACTGTCAAGAGAGAAAAATCATCCTGGGTATCTTCCCTGGAGGAGTCTGGGGTTGCTACCCGGGATCACAGGGACCCAAACCACCAGAATATAGACTCAGGGACATAACTGCAAGGAGTCTCGGATGCATCCCAGAAGATGGAGCATTGCTCAAGGATAAAAATCATCTCGGGTATCTTCCCTGGAGGAGTCTGGGGTTGCTACCTGGGATCACAGGACCCTAAACCCCAGGAAGAAAACATTCAGAAACAGAGCTGGGAGGAGTCTCGGGTGCATCCTGCAGGATGGACAATAGTCCAAGGAGAAAAATCATCTCAGGTATCTTCCCTGGAGGAGTCTGGGGTTGCTACCCGGGATCACAGGGCCCTAAAGCATTGCAGAAAACTCTGCGGAAGAAGCCTGGGAGGAGTTCTGGGTAGATCCCGCAGGATGGACCACTATCAAGAGAGAAAAATCATCTCGGCTATCTTTTCTGGAGGAGTCTGGGGTTTCTACCCGGGATCACAGGGTCCTAAATCACCGAAAAAAAGACTCGGGGACACAACTGCAAGGAGGCTCACGTGAATCCCAGAGGATGGAGCATTGTCCAAGGAGAAAAATCATCTCGGGTATCTTCCCTGGAGGAGTCTGGGGTTGCTACCCAGGATGAGAGGACCGCAAACCACCAGAATAAAGACTCAGGGACATACCTGCAAGGAGTCTCCGATGCATCCCAGAGGATGGACCACTGTCAAGAGAGAAAAATCATCTTGGGTATCTTCCCTGGAGGAGTCTGGGGTTGCTACCCGGGATCACAGGGCCATAAAGCATTGGAGAAAACTCTGCGGGAGACGCCTGGGAGGAGTTCTGGGTAGATCCCGCAGGATGGACCACTGTCAAGAGAGAAAAAGCATCTTGGGTATCTTCCCTGGAGGAGTCTGGGGTTGCTATCCGGGATTACAGGGCCCCAAACCACAGGAAACATGTCTGCGGGAGACGGCTGGGAAGAATCTAAGGTGCATCCCAGACGATGGAGCATTGTCCAAGGAGAAAAATCATCTTGGGTATCTTCCCTGGAGGAGTCTGGGGTTGCTACCCGGGATGAGAGGACCGCAAACCACCAGAATAAAGACTCAGGGACATACCTGCAAGGAGTCTCCGATGTATCCCAGAGGATGGACCACTGTCAAGAGAGAAAAATCATCTTGGGTATCTTCCCTGGAGGAGTCTGGGGTTGCTACCCGGGATCACAGGGCCCTAAAGCATTGCAGAAAACTCTGCGGGAGACGCCTGGGAGGAGTTCTGGGTAGATCCCACAGGATGGACCACTGTCAAGAGAGAAAAATCATCCTGGGTATCTTCCCTGGAGGAGTCTGGGGTTGCTACCCGGGATCACAGGGACCCAAACCACCGGAATATAGACTCAGGGACATAACTGCAAGGAGTCTCGGATGCATCCCAGAAGATGGAGCATTGCTCAAGGATAAAAATCATCTCGGGTATCTTCCCTGGAGGAGTCTGGGGTTGCTACCTGGGATCACAGGACCCTAAACCCCAGGAAGAAAACATTCAGAAACAGTGCTGGGAGGAGTCTCGGGTGCATCCTGCAGGATGGACAATAGTCCAAGGATAAAAATCATCTCAGGTATCTTCCCTGGAGGAGTCTGGGGTTGCTACCCGGGATCACAGGGCCCTAAAGCATTGCAGAAAACTCTGCGGAAGAAGCCTGGGAGGAGTTCTGGGTAGATCCCGCAGTATGGACCACTATCAAGAGAGAAAAATCATCTCGGCTATCTTTTCTGGAGGAGTCTGGGGTTTCTACCCGGGATCACAGGGTCCTAAATCACCGAAAAAAAGACTCGGGGACACAACTGCAAGGAGGCTCACGTGAATCCCAGAGGATGGAGCATTGTCCAAGGAGAAAAATCATCTCGGGTATCTTCCCTGGAGGAGTCTGGGGTTGCTACCCAGGATGAGAGGACCGCAAACCACCAGAATAAAGACTCAGGGACATACCTGCAAGGAGTCTCCGATGCATCCCAGAGGATGGACCACTGTCAAGAGAGAAAAATCATCTTGGGTATCTTCCCTGGAGGAGTCTGGGGTTGCTACCCGGGATCACAGGGCCCTAAAGCATTGCAGAAAACTCTGCGGGAGACGCCTGGGAGGAGTTCTGGGTAGATCCCGCAGGATGGACCACTGTCAAGAGAGAAAAAGCATCTTGGGTATCTTCCCTGGAGGAGTCTGGGGTTGCTACCCGGGATCACAGGGCCCCAGACCACCGGAATAAAGACTCAGGGACATAACTGCAAGGAGTCTCGGATGCATCCCAGAGGATGGACAATAGTCCAAGGAGAAAAATCATCTTGGGTATCTTCCCTGGAGGAGTCTGGGGTTGCTACCCGGGATGACAGGACCCCAAACCACCGGAAAAATGTCTGCGGAAGACGCCTGGGAGGAATCTCGGATGCATCCCAGAGGATGGAGCATTGTCCAAGGAGAAAAATCATATTGGGTATCTTCCCTGGAGGAGTCTGGGGTTGCTACCCGGGATCACAGGGCCCTAAAGCGTTGGAGAAAACTCTGCGGGAGACGCCTGGGAGGAGTTCTGGGTAGATCCTGCAGGATGGACCACTGTCAAGAGAGAAAAATCATCTTGGGTATCTTCCCTGGAGGAGTCTGGGGTTGCTACCCGGGATGACAGGACCCCAAACCACCGGATAAAAGACTCGGGGACATACCTGCGAGGAGTCTCGGGTGAATCCCAGAGGATGGAGCATTGTCCAAGGAGAAAAATCATCTTGGGTATCTTCCCTGGAGGAGTCTGGGGTTGCTACCCGGGATCAGAGGACCGCAAACCACCAGAATAAAGACTCAGGGACATACCTGCAAGGAGTCTCCGATGCATCCCAGAGGACTGACCACTGTCAAGAGAGAAAAATCATCTTGGGTATCTTCCCTGGAGGAGTCTGGGGTTGCTACCTCGGATCACAGGGCCCTAAAGCATTGCAGAAAACTCTGCGGGAGACGCCTGGGAGGAGTTCTGGGTAGATCCTGCAGGATGGACCACTGTCAAGAGAGCAAAATCATCTTGGGTATCTTCCCTGGAGGAGTCTGGGGTTGCTACCCGGGATCAGAGGACCGCAGACCACCAGAATAAAGACTCAGGGACATACCTGCAAGGAGTCTCCGATGCATCCCAGAGGATGGACCACTGTCAAGAGAGAAAAATCATCCTGGGTATCTTCCCTGGAGGAGTCTGGGGTTGCTACCCGGGATCACAGGGACCCAGACCACCGGAATATAGACTCAGGGACATAACTGCAAGGAGTCTCCGATGCATCCCAGAAGATGGAGCATTGCTCAAGGATAAAAATCATCTCGGGTATCTTCCCTGGAGGAGTCTGGGGTTGCTACCTGGGATCACAGGACCCTAAACTCCAGGCAGAAAACATTCAGAAACAGAGCTGGGAGGAGTCTCGGGTGCATCCTGCAGGATGGAGCATTGTCCAAGGAGAAAAATCATCTCGGGTATCTTCCCTGGAGGAGTCTGGGGTTGCTACCCGGGATCACAGGGCCCTAAAGCATTGCAGAAAACTCTGCGGGAGACGCCTGGGAGGAGTTCTGGGTAGATCCCGCAGGATGGACCACTATCAAGAGAGAAAAATCATCTCGGCTATCTTTTCTGGAGGAGTCTGGGGTTTCTACCCGGGATCACAGGGTCCTAAATCACCGAAAAAACGACTCGGGGACACAACTGCAAGGAGGCTCACGTGAATCCCAGAGGATGGAGCATTGTCCAAGGAGAAAAATCATCTCGGGTATCTTCCCTGGAGGAGTCTGGGGTTGCTACCTGGGATCACAGGGCCCTAAAGCATTGCAGAAAACTCTGCGGGAGACGCCTGGGAGGAGTTCTGGGTAGATCCCGCAGGATGGACCACTGTCAAGAGAGAAAAATCATCTTGGGTATCTTCCCTGGAGGAGTCTGGGGCTTCTACCCGGGATCACAGGGTCCTAAATCACCGAAAAAAAGACTCGGGGACACAACTGCAAGGAGGCTCATGTGAATCCCAGAGGATGGAGCATTGTCCATGGAGAAAAATCATCTTGGGTATCTTCCCTGGAGGAGTCTGGGATTGCTACCCGGGATCACAGGGCCCCAGACCACCACAATAAAGACTCAGGGCCATAACTGAAAGGAGTCTCAGATGCATCCCAGAGGATGGAGCATTGCCCAAGGATAAAAATCATCTCGGGTATCTTCCCTGGAGGAGTCTGGGGTTGCTACCCGGGATTACAGGGCGCCAAACCACAGGAATAATGTCTGCGGAAGACGCCTGGGAGGAATCGCGGATGCATCCCAGAGGATGGAGCATTGCCCAAGGAGAAAAATCATCTCGGGTATCTTCCCTGGAGGAGTCTGGGGTTGCTACCTCGGATCACAGGGCCCTAAAGCATTGCAGAAAACTCTGCGGGAGACGCATGGGAGGAGTTCTGGGTAGATCCTGCAGGATGGACCACTGTCAAGAGAGCAAAATCATCTTGGGTATCTTCCCTGGAGGAGTCTGGGGTTGCTACCCGGGATCAGAGGACCGCAGACCACCAGAATAAAGACTCAGGGACATACCTGCAAGGAGTCTCCGATGCATCCCAGAGGATGGACCACTGTCAAGAGAGAAAAATCAACCTGGGTATCTTCCCTGGAGGAGTCTGGGGTTGCTACCCGGGATCACAGGGACCCAGACCACCGGAATATAGACTCAGGGACATAACTGCAAGGAGTCTCGGATGCATCCCAGAAGATGGAGCATTGCTCAAGGATAAAAATCATCTCGGGTATCTTCCCTGGAGGAGTCTGGGGTTGCTACCTGGGATCACAGGACCCTAAACTCCAGGCAGAAAACATTCAGAAACAGAGCTGGGAGGAGTCTCGGGTGCATCCTGCAGGATGGAGCATTGTCCAAGGAGAAAAATCATCTCGGGTATCTTCCCTGGAGGAGTCTGGGGTTGCTACCCGGGATCACAGGGCTCTAAAGCATTGCAGAAAACTCTGCGGGAGACGCCTGGGAGGAGTTCTGGGTAGATCCCGCAGGATGGACCACTGTCAAGAGAGAAAAATCATCCTGGGTATCTTCCCTGGAGGAGTCTGGGGTTGCTACCTGGGATCACAGGGCCCCAGACCACCGGAATAAAGACTCAGGGACATAATTGCAAGGAGTCTCGGATGCATCCCAGAGGATGGACAATAGTCCAAGGAGAAAAATCATCTTGGGTATCTTCCCTGGAGGAGTCTGGGGTTGCTACCCGGGATGACAGGACCCCAAACCACCGGAAAAATGTCTGCGGAAGACGCCTGGGAGGAATCTCGGATGCATCCCAGAGGATGGAGCATTGTCCAAGGAGAAAAATCACATTGGGTATCTTCCCTGGAGGAGTCTGGGTTTGCTACCCGGGATTACAGGGCCCCAAACCACAGGAAAAATGTCTGTGGGAGACCTCTGGGAGGAATCTCAGATGCATCCCAGACGACGGAGCATTGCCCAAGGATAAAAATCATCTTAGGTATCTTCCCTGGAGGAGTCTGGGGTTGCTACTCGGGATCAGAGGACCCCAAACCACCGGAATAAAGCCTCAGGGACATACCTGCAAGGAGTCTCCGATGCATCCCAGAGGATGGACCACTGTCAAGAGAGAAAAAGCATCTTGGGTATCTTCCCTGGAGGAGTCTGGGGTTGCTACCTGGGATCACAGGACCCTAAACTCCAGGCAGAAAACATTCAGAAACAGAGCTGGGAGGAGTCTCGGGTGCATCCTGCAGGATGGAGCATTGTCCAAGGAGAAAAATCATCTCGGGTATCTTCCCTGGAGGAGTCTGGGGTTGCTACCCGGGATCACAGGGCCCTAAAGCATTGCAGAAAACTCTGCGGAAGAAGCCTGGGAGGAGTTCTGGGTAGATCCCGCAGGATGGACCACTATCAAGAGAGAAAAATCATCTCGGCTATCTTTTCTGGAGGAGTCTGGGGTTTCTACCCGGGATCACAGGGTCCTAAATCACCGAAAAAACGACTCGGGGACACAACTGCAAGGAGGCTCACGTGAATCCCAGAGGATGGAGCATTGTCCAAGGAGAAAAATCATCTCGGGTATCTTCCCTGGAGGAGTCTGGGGTTGCTACCTGGGATCACAGGGCCATAAAGCATTGCAGAAAACTCTGCGGGAGACGCCTGGGAGGAGTTCTGGGTAGATCCCGCAGGATGGACCACTGTCAAGAGAGAAAAATCATCTTGGGTATCTTCCCTGGAGGAGTCTGGGGCTTCTACCCGGGATCACAGGGTCCTAAATCACCGAAAAAAAGACTCGGGGACACAACTGCAAGGAGGCTCATGTGAATCCCAGAGGATGGAGCATTGTCCATGGAGAAAAATCATCTTGGGTATCTTCCCTGGAGGAGTCTGGGATTGCTACCCGGGATCACAGGGCCCCAGACCACCACAATAAAGACTCAGGGCCATAACTGAAAGGAGTCTCAGATGCATCCCAGAGGATGGAGCATTGCCCAAGGATAAAAATCATCTCGGGTATCTTCCCTGGAGGAGTCTGGGGTTGCTACCCGGGATTACAGGGCGCCAAACCACAGGAATAATGTCTGCGGAAGACGCCTGGGAGGAATCGCGGATGCATCCCAGAGGATGGAGCATTGCCCAAGGAGAAAAATCATCTCGGGTATCTTCCCTGGAGGAGTCTGGGGTTGCTACCTCGGATCACAGGGCCCTAAAGCATTGCAGAAAACTCTGCGGGAGACGCATGGGAGGAGTTCTGGGTAGATCCTGCAGGATGGACCACTGTCAAGAGAGCAAAATCATCTTGGGTATCTTCCCTGGAGGAGTCTGGGGTTGCTACCCGGGATCAGAGGACCGCAGACCACCAGAATAAAGACTCAGGGACATACCTGCAAGGAGTCTCCGATGCATCCCAGAGGATGGACCACTGTCAAGAGAGAAAAATCAACCTGGGTATCTTCCCTGGAGGAGTCTGGGGTTGCTACCCGGGATCACAGGGACCCAGACCACCGGAATATAGACTCAGGGACATAACTGCAAGGAGTCTCGGATGCATCCCAGAAGATGGAGCATTGCTCAAGGATAAAAATCATCTCGGGTATCTTCCCTGGAGGAGTCTGGGGTTGCTACCTGGGATCACAGGACCCTAAACTCCAGGCAGAAAACATTCAGAAACAGAGCTGGGAGGAGTCTCGGGTGCATCCTGCAGGATGGAGCATTGTCCAAGGAGAAAAATCATCTCGGGTATCTTCCCTGGAGGAGTCTGGGGTTGCTACCCGGGATCACAGGGCCCTAAAGCATTGCAGAAAACTCTGCGGGAGACGCCTGGGAGGAGTTCTGGGTAGATCCCGCAGGATGGACCACTGTCAAGAGAGAAAAATCATCCTGGGTATCTTCCCTGGAGGAGTCTGGGGTTGCTACCCGGGATCACAGGGCCCCAGACCACCGGAATAAAGACTCAGGGACATAACTGCAAGGAGTCTCGGATGCATCCCAGAGGATGGAGCATTGCCCAAGGATAAAAATCATCTCGGGTATCTTCCCTGGAGGAGTCTGGGTTTGCTACCCGGGATTACAGGGCCCCAAACCACAGGAAAAATGTCTGTGGGAGACCTCTGGGAGGAATCTCAGATGCATCCCAGACGACGGAGCATTGCCCAAGGATAAAAATCATCTTAGGTATCTTCCCTGGAGGAGTCTGGGGTTGCTACTCGGGATCAGAGGACCCCAAACCACCGGAATAAAGCCTCAGGGACATACCTGCAAGGAGTCTCCGATGCATCCCAGAGGATGGACCACTGTCAAGAGAGAAAAAGCATCTTGGGTATCTTCCCTGGAGGAGTCTGGGGTTGCTACCTGGGATCACAGGACCCTAAACTCCAGGCAGAAAACATTCAGAAACAGAGCTGGGAGGAGTCTCGGGTGCATCCTGCAGGATGGAGCATTGTCCAAGGAGAAAAATCATCTCGGGTATCTTCCCTGGAGGAGTCTGGGGTTGCTACCCGGGATCACAGGGCCCTAAAGCATTGCAGAAAACTCTGCGGAAGAAGCCTGGGAGGAGTTCTGGGTAGATCCCGCAGGATGGACCACTATCAAGAGAGAAAAATCATCTCGGCTATCTTTTCTGGAGGAGTCTGGGGTTTCTACCCGGGATCACAGGGTCCTAAATCACCGAAAAAACGACTCGGGGACACAACTGCAAGGAGGCTCACGTGAATCCCAGAGGATGGAGCATTGTCCAAGGAGAAAAATCATCTCGGGTATCTTCCCTGGAGGAGTCTGGGGTTGCTACCTGGGATCACAGGGCCATAAAGCATTGCAGAAAACTCTGCGGGAGACGCCTGGGAGGAGTTCTGGGTAGATCCCGCAGGATGGACCACTGTCAAGAGAGAAAAATCATCTTGGGTATCTTCCCTGGAGGAGTCTGGGGCTTCTACCCGGGATCACAGGGTCCTAAATCACCGAAAAAAAGACTCGGGGACACAACTGCAAGGAGGCTCATGTGAATCCCAGAGGATGGAGCATTGTCCATGGAGAAAAATCATCTTGGGTATCTTCCCTGGAGGAGTCTGGGATTGCTACCCGGGATCACAGGGCCCCAGACCACCACAATAAAGACTCAGGGCCATAACTGAAAGGAGTCTCAGATGCATCCCAGAGGATGGAGCATTGCCCAAGGATAAAAATCATCTCGGGTATCTTCCCTGGAGGAGTCTGGGGTTGCTACCCGGGATTACAGGGCGCCAAACCACAGGAATAATGTCTGCGGAAGACGCCTGGGAGGAATCGCGGATGCATCCCAGAGGATGGAGCATTGCCCAAGGAGAAAAATCATCTCGGGTATCTTCCCTGGAGGAGTCTGGGGTTGCTACCTCGGATCACAGGGCCCTAAAGCATTGCAGAAAACTCTGCGGGAGACGCATGGGAGGAGTTCTGGGTAGATCCTGCAGGATGGACCACTGTCAAGAGAGCAAAATCATCTTGGGTATCTTCCCTGGAGGAGTCTGGGGTTGCTACCCGGGATCAGAGGACCGCAGACCACCAGAATAAAGACTCAGGGACATACCTGCAAGGAGTCTCCGATGCATCCCAGAGGATGGACCACTGTCAAGAGAGAAAAATCAACCTGGGTATCTTCCCTGGAGGAGTCTGGGGTTGCTACCCGGGATCACAGGGACCCAGACCACCGGAATATAGACTCAGGGACATAACTGCAAGGAGTCTCGGATGCATCCCAGAAGATGGAGCATTGCTCAAGGATAAAAATCATCTCGGGTATCTTCCCTGGAGGAGTCTGGGGTTGCTACCTGGGATCACAGGACCCTAAACTCCAGGCAGAAAACATTCAGAAACAGAGCTGGGAGGAGTCTCGGGTGCATCCTGCAGGATGGAGCATTGTCCAAGGAGAAAAATCATCTCGGGTATCTTCCCTGGAGGAGTCTGGGGTTGCTACCCGGGATCACAGGGCCCTAAAGCATTGCAGAAAACTCTGCGGGAGACGCCTGGGAGGAGTTCTGGGTAGATCCCGCAGGATGGACCACTGTCAAGAGAGAAAAATCATCCTGGGTATCTTCCCTGGAGGAGTCTGGGGTTGCTACCCGGGATCACAGGGCCCCAGACCACCGGAATAAAGACTCAGGGACATAACTGCAAGGAGTCTCGGATGCATCCCAGAGGATGGACAATAGTCCAAGGAGAAAAATCATCTTGGGTATCTTCCCTGGAGGAGTCTGGGGTTGCTACCCGGGATGACAGGACCCCAAACCACCGGAAAAATGTCTGCGGAAGACGCCTGGGAGGAATCTCGGATGCATCCCAGAGGATGGAGCATTGTCCAAGGAGAAAAATCACATTTGGTATCTTCCCTGGAGGAGTCTGGGTTTGCTACCCGGGATTACAGGGCCCCAAACCACAGGAAAAATGTCTGTGGGAGACCTCTGGGAGGAATCTCAGATGCATCCCAGACGACGGAGCATTGCCCAAGGATAAAAATCATCTTAGGTATCTTCCCTGGAGGAGTCTGGGGTTGCTACTCGGGATCAGAGGACCCCAAACCACCGGAATAAAGCCTCAGGGACATACCTGCAAGGAGTCTCCGATGCATCGCAGAGGACGGAGCATTGTCCAAGGATAAAAATCATATTGGGTATCTTCCCTGGAGGAGTCTGGGGTTGCTACCCGGGATGACCGGACCCCAAACCACCGGATAAAAGACTCGGGGACATACCTGCGAGGAGTCTCGGGTGAATCCCAGAGGATGGAGCATTGTCCAAGGAGAAAAATCATCTTGGCTATCTTCCCTGGAGGAGTCTGGGGTTGCTACCCGGGATCAGAGGACCGCAAACCACCAGAATAAAGACTCAGGGACATACCTGCAAGGAGTCTCCGATGCATCCCAGAGGATGGACCACTGTCAAGAGAGAAAAAGCATCTTGGGTATCTTCCCTGGAGGAGTCTGGGGTTGCTACCCGGGATCACAGGGCCCTAAAGCTTTGCAGAAAACTCTGCGGGAGACGCCTGGGAGGAGTTCTGGGTAGATCCCGCAGGATGGACCACTGTCAAGAGAGAAAAAGCATCTTGGGTATCTTCCCTGGAGGAGTCTGGGATTGCTACCCGGGATCACAGGGCCCCAGACCACCACAATAAAGACTCAGGGCCATAACTGAAAGGAGTCTCAGATGCATCCCAGAGGATGGAGCATTGCCCAAGGATAAAAATCATCTCGGGTATCTTCCCTGGAGGAGTCTGGGGTTGCTACCCGGGATTACAGGGCCCCAAACCACAGGAATAATGTCTGCGGAAGACGCCTGGGAGGAATCGCGGATGCATCCCAGAGGATGGAGCATTGCCCAAGGAGAAAAATCATCTCGGGTATCTTCCCTGGAGGAGTCTGGGGTTGCTACCTCGGATCACAGGGCCCTAAAGCATTGCAGAAAACTCTGCGGGAGACGCCTGGGAGGAGTTCTGGGTAGATCCTGCAGGATGGACCACTGTCAAGAGAGAAAAATCATCTTGGGTATCTTCCCTGGAGGAGTCTGGGGTTGCTACCCGGGATGACAGGACCCCAAACCACCGGATAAAAGACTCGGGGACATACCTGCGAGGAGTCTCGGGTGAATCCCAGAGGATGGAGCATTGTCCAAGGAGAAAAATCATCTTGGGTATCTTCCCTGGAGGAGTCTGGGGTTGCTACCCGGGATCAGAGGACTGCAAACCACCAGAATAAAGACTCAGGGACATACCTGCAAGGAGTCTCCGATGCATCCCAGAGGATGGACCACTGTCAAGAGAGAAAAATCATCTTGGGTATCTTCCCTGGAGGAGTCTGGGGTTGCTACCCGGGATCACAGGGCCCTAAAGCATTGCAGAAAACTCTGCGGGAGACGCCTGGGAGGAGTTCTGGGTAGATCCCGCAGGATGGACCACTGTCAAGAGAGAAAAATCATCCTGGGTATCTTCCCTGGAGGAGTCTGGGGTTGCTACCCGGGATCACAGGGACCCAGACCACCGGAATATAGACTCAGGGACATAACTGCAAGGAGTCTCGGATGCATCCCAGAAGATGGAGCATTGCTCAAGGATAAAAATCATCTTGGGTATCTTCCCTGGAGGAGTCTGGGGTTGCTACTCGGGATCAGAGGACGCCAAACCACCGGAATAAAGGCTCAGGGACATACCTGCAAGGAGTCTCCGATGCATCGCAGAGGATGGAGTATTGTCCAAGGATAAAAATCATATTGGGTATCTTCCTGGAGGAGTCTGGGTTTGCTACCCGGGATGACAGGACCCCAAATCACCGGAAAAAAGACTCGGGGACATACCTGCGAGGCGTCTCGGGTGAATCCCAGAGGATGGAGCATTGTCCAAGGAGAAAAATCATCTTGGGTATCTACCCTGGAAGAGTCTGGGGTTGCTACCCGGGATCACAGGGCCCCAGACCACCGGAATAAAGACTCAGGGACATAACTGCAAGGAGTCTCGGATGCATCCCAGAGGATGGAGCATTGCTCAAGGATAAAAATCATCTCGGGTATCTTCCGTGGAGGAGTCTGGGGTTGCTACCTGGGATCACAGGACCCTAAACCCCAGGAAGAAAACATTCAGAAACAGAGCTGGGAGGAGTCTCGGGTGCATCCTGCAGGATGGACAATAGTCCAAGGATAAAAATCATCTCAGGTATCTTCCCTAGAGGAGTCTGGGGTTGCTACCCGAGATCACAAGGCCCTAAAGCATTGCAGAAAACTCTGCGGAAGAAGCCTGGGAGGAGTTCTGGGTAGATCCCGCAGGATGGACCACTATCAAGAGAGAAAAATCATCTCGGCTATCTTTTCTGGAGGAGTCTGGGGTTTCTACCCGGGATCACAGGGTCCTAAATCACCGAAAAAAAGACTCGGGGACACAACTGCAAGGAGGCTCACGTGAATCCCAGAGGAAGGAGCATTGTCCAAGGAGAAAAATCATCTCGGGTATCTTCCCTGGAGGAGTCTGGGGTTGCTACCCGGGATCACAGGGCCCTAAAGCATTGCAGAAAACTCTGCGGTAGACGCCTGGGAGGAGTTCTGGGTAGATCCCGCAGGATGGACCACTGTCAAGAGAGAAAAATCATCTTGGGTATCTTCCCTGGAGGAGTCTGGGGCTTCTACCCGGGATCACAGGTTCCTAAATCACCGAAAAAAAGACTCGGGGACACAACTGCAAGGAGGCTCATGTGAATCCCAGAGGATGGAGCATTGTCCATGGCGAAAAATCATCTTGGGTATTTTCCCTGGAGGAGTCTGGGATTGCTACCCGGGATCACAGGGCCCCAGACCACCACAATAAAGACTCAGGTCCATAACTGAAAGGAGTCTCAGATGCATCCCAGAGGATGGAGCATTGCCCAAGGATAAAAATCATCTTGGGTATCTTCCCTGGAGGAGTCTGGGGTTGCTACTCGGGATCAGAGGACGCCAAACCACCGGAATAAAGCCTCAGGGAAATACCTGCAAGGAGTCTCCGATGCATCGCAGAGGATGGAGTATTGTCCAAGGATAAAAATCATATTGGGTATCTTCCTGGAGGAGTCTGGGTTTGCTACCCGGGATGACAGGACCCCAAATCACCGGAAAAAAGACTCGGGGACATACCTGCGAGGCGTCTCGGGTGAATCCCAGAGGATGGAGCATTGTCCAAGGAGAAAAATCATCTTGGGTATCTACCCTGGAAGAGTCTGGGGTTGCTACCCGGGATCAGAGGACCGCAAACCACCAGAATAAAGACTCAGGGACATACCTGCAAGGAGTCTCCGATGCATCCCAGAGGATGGACCACTGTCAAGAGAGAAAAAGCATCTTGGGTATCTTCCCTGGAGGAGTCTGGGGTTGCTACCTGGGATCACAGGACCCTAAACTCCAGGCAGAAAACATTCAGAAACAGAGCTGGGAGGAGTCTCGGGTGCATCCTGCCCGATGGAGCATTGTCCAAGGAGAAAAATCATCTCGGGTATCTTCCCTGGAGGAGTCTGGGGTTGCTACCTCGGATCACAGGGCCCTAAAGCATTGCAGAAAACTCTGCGGGAGACGCCTGGGAGGAGTTCTGGGTATATCCTGCAGGATGGACCACTGTCAAGAGAGAAAAATCATCTTGGGTATCTTCCCTGGAGGAGTCTGGGGTTGCTACCCGGGATGACAGGACCCCAAACCACCGGATAAAAGACTCGGGGACATACCTGCGAGGTGTCTCGGGTGAATCCCAGAGGATGGAGCATTGTCCAAGGAGAAAAATCATCTTGGGTATCTTCCCTGGAGGAGTCTGGGGTTGCTACCCAGGATGAGAGGACCGCAAACCACCAGAATAAAGACTCAGGGACATACCTGCAAGGAGTCTCCGATGCATCCCAGAGGATGGACCACTGTCAAGAGAGAAAAAGCATCTTGGGTATCTTCCCTGGAGGAGTCTGGGGTTGCTACCCGGGATCACAGGGCCGCAGACCACCGGAATAAAGACTCAGGGACATAACTGAAAGGAGTCTCGGATGCATCCCAGAGGATGGAGCATTGTCCAAGGATAAAAATCATCTCGGGTATCTTCCCTGGAGGAGTCTGGGGTTGCTAACTGGGATCACAGGACCCTAAACCCCAGGAAGAAAACATTCAGAAACAGAGCTGGGAGGAGTCTCGGGTGCATCCTGCAGGATGGACAATAGTCCAAGGATAAAAATCATCTCAGGTATCTTCCCTGGAGGAGTCTGGGGTTGCTACCCGGGATCACAGGGCCCTAAAGCATTGCAGAAAACTCTGCGGAAGAAGCCTGGGAGGAGTTCTGGGTAGATCCCGCAGGATGGACCACTGTCAAGAGAGAAAAATCATCTTGGGTATCTTCCCTGGAGGAGTCTGGGGCTTCTACCCGGGATCACAGGGTCCTAAATCACCGAAAAAAAGACTCAGGGACACAACTGCAAGGAGGCTCATGTGAATCCCAGAGGATGGAGCATTGTCCATGGAGAAAAATCATCTTGGGTATCTTCCCTGGAGGAGTCTGGGATTGCTACCCGGGATCACAGGGCCCCAGACCACCACAATAAAGACTCAGGGCCATAACTGAAAGGCGTCTCAGATGCATCCCAGAGGATGGAGCATTGCCCAAGGATAAAAATCATCTCGGGTATCTTCCCTGGAGGAGTCTGGGGTTGCTACCCGGGATTACAGGGCCCCAAACCACAGGAATAATGTCTGCGGAAGACGCCTGGGAGGAATCGCGGATGCATCCCAGAGGATGGAGCATTGCCCAAGGAGAAAAATCATCTCGGGTATCTTCCCTGGAGGAGTCTGGGGTTGCTACCTCGGATCACAGGGCCCTAAAGCATTGCAGAAAACTCTGCGGGAGACGCCTGGGAGGAGTTCTGGGTAGATCCTGCAGGATGGACCACTGTCAAGAGAGAAAAATCATCTTGGGTATCTTCCCTGGAGGAGTCTGGGGTTGCTACCCGGGATGACAGGACCCCATACCACCGGATAAAAGACTCGGGGAAATACCTGCGAGGAGTCTCGGGTGAATCCCAGAGGATGGAGCATTGTCCAAGGAGAAAAATCATCTTGGGTATCTTCCCTGGAGGAGTCTGGGGTTGCTACCCGGGATCAGAGGACCGCAAACCACCAGAATAAAGACTCAGGGACATACCTGCAAGGAGTCTCCGATGCATCCCAGAGGATGGACCACTGTCAAGAGAGAAAAATCATCCTGGGTATCTTCCCTGGAGGAGTCTGGGATTGCTACCCGGGATCACAGGGACCCAGACCACCGGAATATAGACTCAGGGACATAACTGCAAGGAGTCTCGGATGCATCCCAGAAGATGGAGCATTGCTCAAGGATAAAAATCATCTTGGGTATCTTCCCTGGAGGAGTCTGGGCTTGCTACCTGGGATCACCGGACCCTAAACCCCAGGAAGAAAACATTCAGAAACAGAGCTGGGAGGAGTCTCGGGTGCATCGTGCAGGATGGACAATAGTCCAAGGATAAAAATCATCTCAGGTATCTTCCCTGGAGGAGTCTGGGGTTGCTACCCGGGATCACAGGGCCATAAAGCATTGCAGAAAACTCTGCGGGAGACGCCTGGGAGGAGTTCTGGGCAGATCCCGCAGGATGGACCACTATCAAGAGAGAAAAATCATCTCGGCTATCTTTTCTGGAGGAGTCTGGGGTTTCTACCCGGGATCACAGGGTCCTAAATCACCGAAAAAAAGACTCGGGGACACAACTGCAAGGAGGCTCACGTGAATCCCAGAGGATGGAGCATTGTCCAAATAGAAAAATCATCTCGGGTATCTTCCCTGGAGGAGTCTGGGGTTGCTACCTGGGATCACAGGGCCCTAAAGCATTGCAGAAAACTCTGCGGTAGACGCCTGGGAGGAGTTCTGGGTAGATCCTGCAGGATGGACCACTGTCAAGAGAGAAAAATCATCCTGGGTATCTTCCCTGGAGGAGTCTGGGGCTTCTACCCGGGATCACAGGGTCCTAAATCACCGAAAAAAAGACTCGGGGACACAACTGCAAGGAGGCTCATGTGAATCCCAGAGGATGGAGCATTGTCCATGGAGAAAAATCATCTTGGGTATTTTCCCTGGAGGAGTCTGGGATTGCTACCCGGGATCACAGGGCCCTAAAGCGTTGGAGAAAACTCTGCAGGAGACGCCTGGGAGGAGTTCTGGGTAGATCCTGCAGGATGGACCACTGTCAAGAGCGAAAAATCATCTTGGGTATCTTCCCTGGAGGAGTCTGGGGTTGCTACCCGGGATGACAGGACCCCAAACCACCGGATAAAAGACTCAGGGATATACCTGCAAGGCGTCTCGGGTGAATCCCAGAGGATGGAGCATTGTGCAAGGATAAAAATCATCTTGGCTATCTTGCCTGGAGGAGTCTGGGGTTGCTACCCGGGATCAGAGGACCGCAAAACACCAGAATAAAGACTCAGGGACATACCTGGAAGGAGTCTCCGATACATCCCAGAGGATGGACCACTGTCAAGAGAGAAAAATCATCTTGGGTATCTTCCCTGGAGGAGTCTGGGGTTGCTACCCGGGATCACAGGGCCCTAAAGCATTGCAGAAAACTCTGCGGGAGACACCTGTGAGGAGTTCTGCGTAGATCCCGCAGGATGGACCACTGTCAAGAGAGAAAAATCATCTTGGGTATCTTCCCTGGAGGAGTCTGGGGTTGCTACCCGGGATTACAGGGCCCCAAACCACCGGATAAAAGTCTGCCGGAGACGGCTGGGAGGAATCTAAGGTGCATCCCAGACGATGGAGCATCGTCCAAGGAGAAAAATCATCTTGGGTATCCTCCCTGGAGGAGTCTGGGGTTGCTACCCGGGATGAGAGGACCGCAAACCACCAGAATAAAGACTCAGGGACATACCTGCAAGGAGTCTCCGATGCATCCCAGAGGATGGACCACTGTCAAGTGAGAAAAATCATCCTGGGTATCTTTCCTGGAGGAGTCTGGGGTTGCTACCTGGGATCACAGGGCCCTAAACCCCAGGAAGAAAACATTCAGAAACAGAGCTGGGAGGAGTCTCGGGTGCATCGTGCAGGATGGACAATAGTCCAAGGATAAAAATCATCTCAGGTATCTTCCCTGGAGGAGTCTGGGGTTGCTACCCGGGATCACAGGGCCAATGACCACCGGAATAAAGACTCAGGGACATAACTGCAAGGAGTCTTGGATGCATCCCAGAGGATGGAGCATTGCTCAAGGATACAAATCATCTTGCGTATCTTCCCTGGAGGAGTCTGGGGTTGCTATCCGGGATTACAGGGCCCCAAACCACAGGAAACATGTCTGCGGGAGACGGCTGGGAAGAATCTAAGGTGCATCCCAGACGATGGAGCATTGTCCAAGGAGAAAAATCATCTTGGGTATCTTCCCTGGAGGAGTCTGGGGTTGCTACCCGGGATGACAGGACCCCAAACCACCGGATAAAAGACTCGGGGACATACCTGCGAGGAGTCTCGGGTGAATCCCAGAGGATGGAGCATTGTCCAAGGAGAAAAATCATCTTGGGTATCTTCCCTAGAGGAGTCTGGGGTTGCTACCCGGGATCAGAGGACCGCAAACCACCAGAATAAAGACTCAGGGACATACCTGCAAGGAGTCTCCGATGCATCCCAGAGGATGGACCACTGTCAAGAGAGAAAAATCATCTTGGGTATCTTCCCTGGAGGAGTCTGGGGTTGCTACCCGGGATCACAGGGCCCTAAAGCATTGGAGAAAACTCTGCGGGAGACACCTGTGAGGAGTTCTGCGTAGATCCCGCAGGATGGACCACTGTCAAGAGAGAAAAATCATCTTGGGTATCTTCCCTGGAGGAGTCTGGGGTTGCTACCCGGGATCAGAGGACGCCAAACCACCGGATAAAAGTCTGCGGGAGACGGCTGGGAGGAATCTAAGGTGCATCCCAGACGATGGAGCATCGTCCAAGGAGAAAAATCATCTTGGGTATCCTCCCTGGAGGAGTCTGGGGTTGCTACCCGGGATGAGAGGACCGCAAACCTCCAGAATAAAGACTCAGGGACATACCTGCAAGGAGTCTCCGATGCATCCCAGAGGATGGACCACTGTCAAGTGAGAAAAATCATCCTGGGTATCTTTCCTGGAGGAGTCTGGGGTTGCTACCTGGGATCACAGGGCCCTAAACCCCAGGAAGAAAACATTCAGAAACAGAGCTGGGAGGAGTCTCGGGTGCATCCTGCAGGATGGACAATAGTCCAAGGATAAAAATCATCTCAGGTATCTTCCCTGGAGGAGTCTGGGGTTGCTACCCGGGATCACAGGGCCAATGACCACCGGAATAAAGACTCAGGGACATAACTGCAAGGAGTCTTGGATGCATCCCAGAGGATGGAGCATTGCTCAAGGATACAAATCATCTTGCGTATCTTCCCTGGAGGAGTCTGGGGTTGCTATCCGGGATTACAGGGCCCCAAACCACAGGAAACATGTCTGCGGGAGACGGCTGGGAAGAATCTAAGGTGCATCCCAGACGATGGAGCATTGTCCAAGGAGAAAAATCATCTTGGGTATCTTCCCTGGAGGAGTCTGGGGTTGCTACCCGGGATGACAGGACCCCAAACCACCGGATAAAAGACTCGGGGACATACCTGCGAGGAGTCTCGGGTGAATCCCAGAGGATGGAGCATTGTCCAAGGAGAAAAATCATCTTGGGTATCTTCCCTGGAGGAGTCTGGGGTTGCTACCCGGGATCAGAGGACCGCAAACCTCCAGAATAAAGACTCAGGGACATACCTGCAAGGAGTCTCCGATGCATCCCAGAGGATGGACCACTGTCAAGAGAGAAAAATCATCTTGGGTATCTTCCCTGGAGGAGTCTGGGGTTGCTACCCGGGATCACAGGGCCCTAAAGCATTGGAGAAAACTCTGCGGGAGACGCCTGGGAGGAGTTCTGGGTAGATCCCGCAGGATGGACCACTGTCAAGAGAGAAAAATCATCCTGGGTATCTTCCCTGGAGGAGTCTGGGGTTGCTACCCGGGATCACAGGGACCCAGACCACCGGAATATAGACTCAGGGACATAACTGCAAGGAGTCTCGGATGCATCCCAGAAGATGGAGCATTGCTCAAGGATAAAAATCATCTCGGGTATCTTCCCTGGAGGAGTCTGGGGTTGCTACCTGGGATCACAGGACCCTAAACCCCAGGAAGAAAACATTCAGAAACAGAGCTGGGAGGAGTCTCGGGTGCATCCTGCAGGATGGACAATACTCCAAGGATAAAAATCATCTCAGGTATCTTCCCTGGAGGAGTCTGGGGTTGCTACCCGGGATCACAGGGCCCTAAAGCATTGCAGAAAACTCTGCGGAAGAAGCCTGGGAGGAGTTCTGGGTAGATCCCGCAGGATGGACCACTATCAAGAGAGAAAAATCATCTCGGCTATCTTTTCTGGAGGAGTCTGGGGTTTCTACCCGGGATCACAGGGTCCTAAATCACCGAAAAAAAGACTCGGGGACACAACTGCAAGGAGGCTCACGTGAATCCCAGAGGATGGAGCATTGTCCAAGGAGAAAAATCATCTCGGGTATCTTCCCTGGAGGAGTCTGGGGTTGCTACCCAGGATGAGAGGACCGCAAACCACCAGAATAAAGACTCAGGGACATACCTGCAAGGAGTCTCCGATGCATCCCAGAGGATGGACCACTGTCAAGAGAGAAAAATCATCTTGGGTATCTTCCCTGGAGGAGTCTGGGGTTGCTACCCGGGATCACAGGGCCCTAAAGCATTGGAGAAAACTCTGCGGGAGACGCCTGGGAGGAGTTCTGGGTAGATCCCGCAGGATGGACCACTGTCAAGAGAGAAAAAGCATCTTGGGTATCTTCCCTGGAGGAGTCTGGGGTTGCTATCCGGGATTACAGGGCCCCAAACCACAGGAAACATGTCTGCGGGAGACGGCTGGGAAGAATCTAAGGTGCATCCCAGACGATGGAGCATTGTCCAAGGAGAAAAATCATCTTGGGTATCTTCCCTGGAGGAGTCTGGGGTTGCTACCCGGGATGAGAGGACCGCAAACCACCAGAATAAAGACTCAGGGACATACCTGCAAGGAGTCTCCGATGCATCCCAGAGGATGGACCACTGTCAAGAGAGAAAAATCATCTTGGGTATCTTCCCTGGAGGAGTCTGGGGTTGCTACCCGGGATCACAGGGCCCTAAAGCATTGGAGAAAACTCTGCGGGAGACGCCTGGGAGGAGTTCTGGGTAGATCCCGCAGGATGGACCACTGTCAAGAGAGAAAAATCATCCTGGGTATCTTCCCTGGAGGAGTCTGGGGTTGCTACCCGGGATCACAGGGACCCAGACCACCGGAATAAAGACTCAGGGACATAACTGCAAGGAGTCTCGGATGCATCCCAGAAGATGGAGCATTGCTCAAGGATAAAAATCATCTCGGGTATCTTCCCTGGAGGAGTCTGGGGTTGCTACCTGGGATCACAGGACCCTAAACCCCAGGAAGAAAACATTCAGAAACAGAGCTGGGAGGAGTCTCGGGTGCATCCTGCAGGATGGACAATACTCCAAGGATAAAAATCATCTCAGGTATCTTCCCTGGAGGAGTCTGGGGTTGCTACCCGGGATCACAGGGCCCTAAAGCATTGCAGAAAACTCTGCGGAAGAAGCCTGGGAGGAGTTCTGGGTAGATCCCGCAGGATGGACCACTATCAAGAGAGAAAAATCATCTCGGCTATCTTTTCTGGAGGAGTCTGGGGTTTCTACCCGGGATCACAGGGTCCTAAATCACCGAAAAAAAGACTCGGGGACACAACTGCAAGGAGGCTCACGTGAATCCCAGAGGATGGAGCATTGTCCAAGGAGAAAAATCATCTCGGGTATCTTCCCTGGAGGAGTCTGGGGTTGCTACCCAGGATGAGAGGACCGCAAACCACCAGAATAAAGACTCAGGGACATACCTGCAAGGAGTCTCCGATGCATCCCAGAGGATGGACCACTGTCAAGAGAGAAAAATCATCTTGGGTATCTTCCCTGGAGGAGTCTGGGGTTGCTACCCGGGATCACAGGGCCCTAAAGCATTGGAGAAAACTCTGCGGGAGACGCCTGGGAGGAGTTCTGGGTAGATCCCGCAGGATGGACCACTGTCAAGAGAGAAAAAGCATCTTGGGTATCTTCCCTGGAGGAGTCTGGGGTTGCTATCCGGGATTACAGGGCCCCAAACCACAGGAAACATGTCTGCGGGAGACGGCTGGGAAGAATCTAAGGTGCATCCCAGACGATGGAGCATTGTCCAAGGAGAAAAATCATCTTGGGTATCTTCCCTGGAGGAGTCTGGGGTTGCTACCCGGGATGAGAGGACCGCAAACCACCAGAATAAAGACTCAGGGACATACCTGCAAGGAGTCTCCGATGTATCCCAGAGGATGGACCACTGTCAAGAGAGAAAAATCATCTTGGGTATCTTCCCTGGAGGAGTCTGGGGTTGCTACCCGGGATCACAGGGCCCTAAAGCATTGCAGAAAACTCTGCGGGAGACGCCTGGGAGGAGTTCTGGGTAGAACCCACAGGATGGACCACTGTCAAGAGAGAAAAATCATCCTGGGTATCTTCCCTGGAGGAGTCTGGGGTTGCTACCCGGGATCACAGGGACCCAAACCACCGGAATATAGACTCAGGGACATAACTGCAAGGAGTCTCGGATGCATCCCAGAAGATGGAGCATTGCTCAAGGATAAAAATCATCTCGGGTATCTTCCCTGGAGGAGTCTGGGGTTGCTACCTGGGATCACAGGACCCTAAACCCCAGGAAGAAAACATTCAGAAACAGAGCTGGGAGGAGTCTCGGGTGCATCCTGCAGGATGGACAATAGTCCAAGGATAAAAATCATCTCAGGTATCTTCCCTGGAGGAGTCTGGGGTTGCTACCCGGGATCACAGGGCCCTAAAGCATTGCAGAAAACTCTGCGGAAGAAGCCTGGGAGGAGTTCTGGGTAGATCCCGCAGGATGGACCACTATCAAGAGAGAAAAATCATCTCGGCTATCTTTTCTGGAGGAGTCTGGGGTTTCTACCCGGGATCACAGGGTCCTAAATCACCGAAAAAAAGACTCGGGGACACAACTGCAAGGAGGCTCACGTGAATCCCAGAGGATGGAGCATTGTCCAAGGAGAAAAATCATCTCGGGTATCTTCCCTGGAGGAGTCTGGGGTTGCTACCCGGGATCACAGGGCCCTAAAGCATTGCAGAAAACTCTGCGGGAGACGCCTGGGAGGAGTTCTGGGTAGATCCCGCAGGATGGACCACTGTCAAGAGAGAAAAAGCATCTTGGGTATCTTCCCTGGAGGAGTCTGGGGTTGCTACCCGGGATCACAGGGCCCCAGACCACCGGAATAAAGACTCAGGGACATAACTGCAAGGAGTCTCGGATGCATCCCAGAGGATGGACAATAGTCCAAGGAGAAAAATCATCTTGGGTATCTTCCCTGGAGGAGTCTGGGGTTGCTACCCGGGATGACAGGACCCCAAACCACCGGAAAAATGTCTGCGGAAGACGCCTGGGAGGAATCTCGGATGCATCCCAGAGGATGGAGCATTGTCCAAGGAGAAAAATCATCTTGGGTATCTTCCCTGGAGGAGTCTGGGGTTGCTACCCGGGATCACAGGGCCCTAAAGCGTTGGAGAAAACTCTGCGGGAGACGCCTGGGAGGAGTTCTGGGTAGATCCTGCAGGATCGACCACTGTCAAGACAGAAAAATCATCTTGGGTATCTTCCCTGGAGGAGTCTGGGTTTGCTACCCGGGATTACAAGGCCCCAAACCACCGGAAAAATGTCTGCGGAAGACGCCTGGGAGGAATCTCGGATGCATCCCAGAGGATGGAGCATTGCCCAAGGATAAAAATCATCTTGGGTATCTTCCCTGGAGGAGTCTGGGGTTGCTACTCGGAATCACAGGGACCCAGACCACCGGAATATAGACTCAGGGACATACCTGCAAGGAGTCTCCGATGCATCCCAGAGGATGGAGCATTGTCCAAGGATAAAAATCATCTTGGGTATCTTCCCTGGAGGAGTCTGGGTTTGCTACCCGGGATGACAGGACCCCAAATCACCGGAAAAAAGACTCGGGGACATACCTGCGAGGAGTCTCGGGTGAATCCCAGAGGATGGAGCATTGTCCAAGGAGAAAAATCATCTTGGGTATCTACCCTGGAGGAGTCTGGGGTTGCTACCCGGGATCAGAGGACCGCAAACCACCAGAATAAAGACTCAGGGACATACCTGCAAGGAGTCTCCGATGCATCCCAGAGGATGGACCACTGTCAAGAGAGAAAAATCATCTTGGGTATCTTCCCTGGAGGAGTCTGGGCTTGCTACCCGGGATCACAGGGCCCTAAAGCATTGGAGAAAACTCTGCGGGAGACGCCTGGGAGGAGTTCTGGGTAGATCCCGCAGGATGGACCACTGTCAAGAGAGAAAAATCATCCTGGGTATCTTCCCTGGAGGAGTCTGGGGTGTCTACCCGGGATCACAGGGACCCAGACCACCGGAATATAGACTCAGGGACATAACTGCAAGGAGTCTCGGATGCATCCCAGAAGATGGAGCATTGCTCAAGGATAAAAATCATCTCGGGTATCTTCCCTGGAGGAGTCTGGGGTTGCTACCTGGGATCACAGGACCCTAAACCCCAGGAAGAAAACATTCAGAAACAGAGCTGGGAGGAGTCTCGGGTGCATCCTGCAGGATGGACAATAGTCCAAGGATAAAAATCATCTCAGGTATCTTCCCTGGAGGAGTCTGGGGTTGCTACCTGGGATCACAGGGCCCTAAAGCATTGCAGAAAACTCTGCGGAAGAAGCCTGGGAGGAGTTCTGGGTAGATCCCGCAGGATGGACCACTATCAAGAGAGAAAAATCATCTCGGCTATCTTTTCTGGAGGAGTCTCGGGTTTCTACCCGGGATCACAGGGTCCTAAATCACCGAAAAAAAGACTCGGGGACACAACTGCAAGGAGGCTCACGTGAATCCCAGAGGATGGAGCATTGTCCATGGAGAAAAATCATCTTGGGTATTTTCCCTGGAGGAGTCTGGGATTGCTACCCGGGATCACAGGGCCCCAGACCACCGCAATAAAGACTCAGGGCCATAACTGAAAGGAGTCTCAGATGCATCCCAGAGGATGGAGCATTGCCCAAGGATAAAAATCATCTCGGGTATCTTCCCTGGAGGAGTCTGGGGTTGCTACCCGGGATTACAGGGCCCCAAACCACAGGAATAATGTCTGCGGAAGACGCCTGGGAGGAATCGCGGATGCATCCCAGAGGATGGAGCATTGCCCAAGGAGAAAAATCATCTCGGGTATCTTCCCTGGAGGAGTCTGGGGTTGCTACCTCGGATCACAGGGCCATAAAGCATTGCAGAAAACTCTGCGGGAGACGCCTGGGAGGAGTTCTGGGTAGATCCTGCAGGATGGACCACTGTCAAGAGAGAAAAATCATCTTGGGTATCTTCCCTGGAGGAGTCTGGGGTTGCTACCCGGGATGACAGGACCCCAAACCACCGGATAAAAGACTCGGGGACATACCTGCGAGGAGTCTCGGGTGAATCCCAGAGGATGGAGCATTGTCCAAGGAGAAAAATCATCTTGGGTATCTTCCCTGGAGGAGTCTGGGGTTGCTACCCGGGATCAGAGGACCGCAAACCACCAGAATAAAGGCTCAGGGACATACCTGCAAGGAGTCTCCGATGCATCCCAGAGGATGGACCACTGTCAAGAGAGAAAAATCATCTTGGGTATCTTCCCTGGAGGAGTCTGGGGTTGCTACCCGGGATCACAGGGCCCTAAAGCATTGCAGAAAACTCTGCGGGAGACGCCTGGGAGGAGTTCTGGGTAGATCCCGCAGGATGGACCACTGTCAAGAGAGAAAAAGCATCTTGGTTATCTTCCCTGGAGGAGTCTGGGGTTGCTACCCGGGATCACAGGGTCCCAGACCACCGGAATAAAGACTCAGGGACATAACTGCAAGGAGTCTCAGATGCATCCCAGAGGATGGACAATAGTCCAAGGAGAAAAATTATCTTGGGTATCTTCCCTGGAGGAGTCTGGGGTTGCTACCCGGGATGACAGGGCCCCAAACCACAGGAAAAATGCCTGTGGGAGACCTCTGGGAGGAATCTCGGATGCATCCCAGACGACGGAGCATTGCCCAAGGAGAAAAATCATCTTGGGTATCTTCCCTGGAGGAGTCTGCGGTTGCTACCCGGGATCAGAGGACCGCAAACCACCAGAATAAAGACTCAGGGACATACCTGTAAGGAGTCTCCGATGCATCTCAGAGGATGGACCACTGTCAAGAGAGAAAAAGCATCTTGGGTATCTTCCCTGGAGGAGTCTGCGGTTGCTACCTGGGATCACAGGACCCTAAACTCCAGGAAGAAAACATTCAGAAACAGAGCTGGGAGGAGTCTCGGGTGCATCCTGCAGGATGGAGCATTGTCCAAGGAGAAAAATCATCTCGGGTATCTTCCCTGGAGGAGTCTGGGGTTCCTACCCGGGATCACAGGACCACAAACCACCGGATAAAAGACTCGGGGACATACCTGCGAGGAGTCTCGGGTGAATCCCAGAGGATGGAGCATTGTCCAAGGAGAAAAATCATCTCCGGTATCTTCCCTGGAGGAGTATGGGGTTGCTACCCGGGATCACAGGGCCCTAAAGCATTGCAGAAAACTCTGCGGGAGACGCCTGGGAGGAGTTCTGGGTAGATCCCGCAGGATGGATCACTGTCAAGAGAGAAAAAGCATCTTGGGTATCTTCCCTGGAGGAGTCTGGGGTTGCTACCCGGGATCACAGGGCCCCAGACCACCGGAATAAAGACTCAGGGACATAACTGCAAGGAGTCTCGGATGCATCCCAGAGGATGGAGCATTGCTCAAGGATAAAAATCATCTTGGGTATCTTCCCTGGAGGATTCTGGGGCTTCTACCCGGGATCACAGGGTCCTAAATCACAAAAAAAAAAGACTCAGGGACACAACTGCAAGGAGGATCATGTGAATCCCAGAGGTTGGACCATTGTCCAAGGAGAAAAATCATCTTGGGTATCTTCCCTGGAGGAGTCTGGGTTTGCTACCCGAAATCACAGGACCACAAACCACCGGATAAAAGACTCGGGGACATACCTGCGAGGAGTCTCGGGTGAATCCCAGAGGATAGAGCATTGTCCAAGGAGAAAAATCATCTTGGGTATCTTACCTGGAGGAATCTGGGGTTGCTACCGGGATCAGAGGACCGCAAAACACCAGAATAAAGACTCAGGGACATACCTGCAAGGAGTCTCCGATGCATCCCAGAGGATGGACCACTGTCAAGAGAGAAAAATCATCTTGGGTATCTTCCCTGGAGGAGTCTGGGGTTGCTACCCGGGATCACACGGCCCCAGACCACCGGAATAAAGACTCAGGGACATAACTGCAAGGAGTCTCGGATGCATCCCAGAGGATGGACAATAGTCCAAGGAGAAAAATCATCGTGGGTATCTTCCCTGGAGGAGTCTGGGGTTGCTACCCGGGATTACAGGGCCCCAAACCACAGCAAACATGTCTGCGGGAGACGGCTGGGAGGAATCTAAGGTGCATCCCAGACGATGGAGCATTGTCCAAGGATAAAAATCATCTTGGGTATCTTCCCTGGAGGAGTCTGGGGTTGCTACCCGGGATCAGAGGACCGCAAACCACCAGAATAAAGACTCAGGGACATACCTGTAAGGAGTCTCCGATGCATCCCAGAGGATGGACCACTGTCAAGAGAGAAAAATCATCTTGGGTATCTTCCCTGGAGGAGTCTGGGGTTGCTACCCGGGATCACAGGGTCCTAAAGCATTGGAGAAAACTCTGCGGGAGACGCCTGGGAGGAATTCTGGGTAGATCCCGCAGGATGGACCACTGTCAAGAGAGAAAAAGCATCTTGGGTATCTTCCCTGGAGGAGTCTGGGGTTGCTACCCGGGATCAGAGTACCGCAAACCACCAGAATAAAGACTCAGGGACATACCTGCAAGGAGTATCCGATGCATCCCATAGGATGGACCACTGTCAAGAGAGAAAAAGCATCTTGGGTATCTTCCCTGGAGGAGTCTGGGGTTGCTACCTGGGATCACAGGACCCTAAACTCCAGGAAGAAAACATTCAGAAACAGAGCTGGGAGGAGTCTCGGGTGCATCCTGCAGGATGGAGCATTGTCCAAGGAGAAAAATCATCTCGGGTATCTTCCCTGGAGGAGTCTGGGGTTCCTACCCGGGATCACAGGACCACAAACCACCGGATAAAAGACTCGGGGACATACCTGCGAGGAGTCTCGGGTGAATCCCAGAGGATGGAGCATTGTCCAAGGAGAAAAATCATCTCCGGTATCTTCCCTGGAGGAGTATGGGGTTGCTACCCGGGATTACAGGGCCCTAAAGCATTGCAGAAAACTCTGCGGGAGACGCCTGGGAGGAGTTCTGGGTAGATCCCGCAGGATGGACCACTGTCAAGAGAGAAAAATGATCTCGGCTATCTTCTCTGGAGGAGTCTGGGGTTTCTACCCGGGATCACAGGGTAGTAAATCTCCGAAAAAAAGACTCGGGGACACAACTGCAAGGAGGCTCACGTGAATCCCAGAGGATGGAGCATTGTCCAAGGAGAAAAATCATCTTGGGTATCTTCCGGGGAGGAGTCTGGGGTTGCTACCTGGGATCACAGGGCCCTAAAGCATTGCAGAAAACTCTGCCGGAGACGCCTGGGAGGAGTTCTGGGTAGATCCCGCAGGATGGACCACTGTCAAGAGAGAAAAATCATCTTGGGTATCTTCCCTGGAGGAGTCTGGGGCTTCTACCCGGGATCACAGGCTCCTAAATCACCGAAAAAAAGACTCGGGGACACAACTGCAAGGACGCTCATGTGAATCCCAGAGGATCGAGCATTGTCCATGGAGAAAAATCATCTTGGGTATCTTCCCTGGAGGAGTCTGGGATTGCTACCCGGGATCACAGGGCCGCAGACCACCGCAATAAAGACTCAGGGCCATAACTGAAAGGAGTCTCAGATGCATCCCAGAGGATGGAGCATTGCCCAAGGATAAAAATCATCTCAGGTATCTTCCCTGGAGGAGTCTGGGTTTGCTACCCGGGATTACAGGGCCCCAAACCACAGGAAAAATGTCTGCGGGAGACCTCTGAGAGGAATCTCAGATGCATCCCAGACGAAGGAGCATTGCCCAAGGAGAAAAATCATCTTGGGTATCTTCCCTGGAGGAGTCTGGGGCTTCTACCCGGGATCACAGGGTCCTAAATCACCGAAAAAAAGACTCGGGGACACAACTGTAAGGAAACTCATGTGAAACCCAGAGGATGGAGCATTGTCCAAGGATACAAATCATCTTGGGTATCTTCCCTGGACGAGTCTGGGGTTGCTCCCCGGGATGAGAGGACCCCAAATCACCGGAAAAAAGACTCGGGGACATACCTGCAAGGAGTCTCCGATGCATCCCAGAGGATGGACCACTGTCAAGAGAGAAAAAGCATCTTGGGTATCTTCCGGGGAGGAGTCTGGGGTTGCTACCTGGGATCACAGGGCCCTAAAGCATTGCAGAAAACTCTGCGGGAGACGCCTGGGAGGAGTTCTGGGTAGATCCCGCAGGATGGACCACTGTCAAGAGAGAAAAAGCATCTTGGGTATCTTCCCTGGAGGAGTCTGGGGCTTCTTCCCGGGATCACAGGGTCCTAAATCACCGAAAAAAAGACTCGGGGACACAACTGCAAGGAGGCTCGGATGCATCCCAGAGGATGGAGCATTGTCCAAGCATACAAATCATCTTGGGTATCTTCCCTGGACGAGTCTGGGATTGCTACCCGGGATCACAGGGTCCTAAATCACCGAGAAAAAGACTCTGGGACACAACTGCAAGGAGGCTCATGTGAATCCCAGAGGATGGAGCATTGTCCAAGGAGAAAAATCATGTTGGGTATCTTCCGGGGAGGAGTCTGGGGTTGCTACCTGGGATCACAGGGCCCTAAAGCATTGCAGAAAACTCTGCGGGAGACGCCTGGGAGGAGTTCTGGGTAGATCCCGCAGGATGGACCACTGTCAGGAGAGAAAAATCATCTTGGGTATCTTTCCTGGAGGAGTCTGGGGCTTCTACCCGGGATCACAGGGTCCTAAATCACCGAAAAAAACACTCGGGGACACAACTGCAAGGACGCTCATGTGAATCCCAGAGGATGGAGCATTGTCCATGGAGAAAAATCATCTTGGGTATCTTCCCTGGAGGAGTCTGGGGTTGCTACCCGGGATCACAGGGCCCCAGACCACCGCAATAAAGACTCAGGGCCATAACTGAAAGGCGTCTCAGATGCATCCCAGAGGATGGAGCATTGCCCAAGGATAAAAATCATCTCAGATATCTTCCCTGGAGGAGTCTGGGTTTGCTACCTGGGATTACAGGGCCCCAAACCACAGGAAAAATGTCTGCGGGAGACCTCTAGGAGGAATCTCAGATGCATCCCAGACGATGGAGCATTGCCCAAGGATAAAAATCATCTTGGGTATCTTCCCTGGAGGAGTCTGGGGCTTCTACCCGGGATCACAGGGTCCTAAATCACCGAAAAAAACACTCGGGGACACAACTGCAAGGAGGCTCATGTGAATCCCAGAGGATGGAGCATTGTCCAAGGATACAAATCATCTTGGGTATCTTCCCTGGAGGAGTCTGGGGTTGCTACCCGGGATGAGAGGACCCCAAATCACCGGAAAAAAGACTCGGGGACATACCTGCGAGGAGTCTCGGGTGAATCCCAGAGGATGGAACATTGTCCAAGGATAAAAATCATCTTGGGTATCTACCCTGGAGGAGTCTGGGGTTGCTACCTGGGATCAGAGGACCGCAAACCACCAGAATAAAGACTCAGGGACATACCTGCAAGGAGTCTCTGATGCATCCCAGAGGATGGACCACTGTCAAGAGAGAAAAATCATCTTGGGTATCTTCCCTGGAGGAGTCTGGGGTTGCTACCTGGGATCACAGGGCCCTAAAGCATTGGAGAAAACTCTGCGGGAGACGCCTGGGAGGAGTTCTGGGTAGATCCTGCAGGATGGACCACTGTCAAGAGAGAAAAATCATCTTGGGTATCATCCCTGGAGGAGTCTGGGGTTGCTACCCGGGATCACAGGGCCCCAGACCACCGGAATAAAGACTCAGGGACATAACTGCAAGGAGTCTCGGATGCATCCCAGAGGATGGACAATAGTCCAAGGAGAAAAATCATCTTGGGTATCTTCCCTGGAGGAGTCAGGGGTTGCTACCCGGGATTGAAGTTACCCAAACTACCGGAAACATGTCTGCGGTAGACGGCTGGGAGGAATCTAAGGTGCATCCCAGACGATGGAGCATTGTCCAAGGATAAAAATCATCTTGGGTATCTTCCCTGGAGGAGTCTGGGGTTGCTACCCGGGATCACAGGGTCCTAAATCACCGAAAAAAAAACTCGGGGACACAACTGTATGGAGGCTCATGTGAATCCCAGAGGATAGAGCATTGTCCAAGGAGAAAAATCATCTTGGGTATCTTCCCTGGAGGAGTCTGGGGTTGCTACCCGGGATCAGAGGACCGCAAACCACCAGAATAAAGACTCAGGGACATACCTGCAAGGAGTCTCCGATGCATCCCAGAGGATGGACCACTGTCAAGAGAGAAAAAGCATCTTGGGTATCTTCCGGGGAGGAGTCTGGGGTTGCTACCCGGGATCACAGGGCCCTAAAGCATTGCAGAAAACTCTGCGGGAGACGCCTGGGAGGAGTTCTGGGTAGATCCCGCAGGATGGACCACTGTCAAGAGAGAAAAATCATCCTGGGTATCTTCCCTGGAGGAGTCTGGGGTTGCTACCCGGGATCACAGGGCCCAGGACCACCGGAATATAGACTCAGGGACATAACTGCAAGGAGTCTCGGATGCATCCCAGAAGATGGAGCATTGCTCAAGGATAAAAATCATCTCGGGTATCTTCCCTGGAGGAGTCTGGGGTTGCTACCTGGGATCACAGGACCCTAAACCCCAGGAAGAAAACATTCAGAAACAGAGCTGGGAGGAGTCTCGGGTGCATCCTGCAGGATGGACAATAGTCCAAGGATAAAAATCATCTCAGGAATCTTCCCTGGAGGAGTCTGGGGTTGCTACCCGGGATCACAGGGCCCTAAAGCATTGCAGAAAACTCTGCGGAAGAAGCCTGGGAGGAGTTCTGGGTAGATCCCGCAGGATGGACCACTATCAAGAGAGAAAAATCATCTCGGCTATCTTTTCTGGAGGAGTCTGGGGTTTCTACCCGGGATCACAGGGTCCTAAATCACCGAAAAAAAGACTCGGGGACACAACTGCAAGGAGGCTCACGTGAATCCCAGAGGATGGAGCATTGTCCATGGAGAAAAATCATCTTGGGTATCTTCCCTGGAGGAGTCTGGGTTTGCTACCCGGAATTACAGGGCCCTAAACCACAGGAAAAATGTCTGCGGGAGACCTCTGGGAGGAATATCAGATGCATCCCAGACGATGGAGCATTGCCCAAGGATAAAAATCATCTTGGCTATCTTCGCTGGAGGAGTCTGGGGTTGCTACTCGGGATCAGAGGACCCCAAACCACCGGAATAAAGCCTCAGGGACATACCTGCAAGGAGTCTCCAATGCATCACAGAGGATGGAGCATTGTCCAAGGATAAAAATCATCTTGGGTATCTTCCCTGGAGGAGTCTGGGGTTGCTACCCGGGATCACAGGGCGCTAAAGCATTGCAGAAAACTCTGCGGGAGACGCCTGGGAGGAGTTCTGGGTAGATCACGCAGGATGGACCACTGTCAAGACAGAAAAAGCATCTTGGGTATCTTCCCTGGAGGAGTCTGGGGCTTCTACCCGGGATCACAGGGTCCTAAATCACCAAAAAAAAGACTCTGGGACACAACTGCAAGGAGGCTCATGTGAATCCCAGAGGATGGAGCATTGTCCAAGGAGAAAAATCATCTTGGGTATCTTCCCTGGAGGAGTCTGGGGTTGCTACTCGGGATCAGAGGACCACAAACCACCGGAATAAAGACTCAGGGACATACCTGCAAGGAGTCTCCGATGCATCGCAGAGGATGGAGCATTGTCCAAGGATAAAAATCAGCTTGGGTATCTTCCCCTGGAGGAGTCTGGGGTTGCTACCCGAAATTACAGGACCACAAACCACTGGATAAAAGACTCGGGGACATAGCTGCGAGGAGTCTCAGGTGCATCCCAGACGATGGAGCAGTGTCCAAGGAGAAAAATCATATTGGGTATCTTCCCTGGAGGAGTCTGGGGTTGCTACCCGGGATCACAGGGCCCTAAAGCATTGCAGAAAACTCTGCGGGAGATGCCTGGGAGGAGTTCTGGGTAGATCCCGCAGGATGGACCACTGTCAAGAGAGAAAAAGCATCTTGGGTATCTTCCCTGGAGGAGTCTGGGGTTGCTACCCGGGATCACAGGGCCCCAGACCACCGGAATAAAGACTCCGGGACATAACTGCAAGGAGTCTCGGATGCATCCCAGAGGATGGAGCATTGTCCAAGGATAAAAACCATCTCAGGTATCTTCCCTGGAGGAGTCTGGGGTTGCTACCTGGGATCACAGGACCCTAAACTCCAGGAAGAAAACATTCAGAAACAGAGCTGGGAGGAGTCTCGAGTGCATCCAGCAGGATGGACAATAGTCCAAGGAGAAAAATCATCTCGGGTATCTTCCCTGGAGGAGTCTGGGGTTGCTACCCGGGATCACAGGGCCCTAAAGCACTGCAGAAAACTCTGCGGAAGACGCCTGGGAGGAATCTTGGATGCATCCCAGAGGATGGACAATAGTCCGAGGAGAAAAATCATCTTGGGTATCTTCCCTGGAGGAGTCTGGGGTTGCTACCCAGGATTACAGGGCCCCAAACCACAGGAAAAATGTCTGCGGGAGACCTTTGGGAGGAATATCAGATGCATCCCAGACGATGGAGCATTGCCCAAGGAGAAAAATCATCTTGGGTATCTTCGCTGGAGGAGTCTGGGGTTTCTACTCGGGATCAGAGGACCCCAAACCACCGGAATAAAGCCTCAGGGACATACCTGCAAGGAGTCTCCGATGCATCGCAGAGGATGGAGCATTGTCCAAGGATAAAAAGCATCTTGGGTATCTTCCCCTGGAGGAGTCTGGGGTTGCTACCCGGGATCAGAGGACCACAAACCACCGGAATAAAGACTCAGGGACATACCTGCAAGGAGTCTCCGATGCATCGCAGAGGATGGAGCATTGTCCAAGGATAAAAATCAACTTGGGTATCTTCCCCTGGAGGAGTCTGGGGTTGCTACCCGAAATCACAGGACCACAAACCACTGGATAAAAGACTCGGGGACATACCTGCGAGGAGTCTCAGGTGAATCCCAGAGGATGGAGCATTGTCCAAGGAGAAAAATCATCTTGGGTATCTTCCCTGGAGGAGTCTGGGGTTGCTACCCGGGATCACAGGGCCCCAGACCACCGGAATAAAGTCTCAGGGACATAACTGCAAGGAGTCTCGGATGCATCCCAGAGGATGGACAATAGTCCAAGGAGAAAAATCATCTTGGGTATCTTCACTGGAGGAGTCTGGTGTTGCTATCCGGGATTACAGGGCCCCAAACCACAGGAAACATGTCTGCGGGAGACGGCTGGGAGGAACCTAACGTGCATCCCAGACGATGGAGCAGTGTCCAAGGAGAAAAATCATATTGGGTATCTTCCCTGGAGGAGTCTGGGGTTGCTACCCGGGATCACAGGGCCCTAAAGCATTGCAGAAAACTCTGCGGGAGACGCCTGGGAGGAGGTCTGGGTAGATCCCGCAGGATGGACCACTGTCAAGAGACAAAAAGCATCTTGGATATCTTCCCTGGAGGAGTCTGGGGCTTCTACCCGGGATCAGAGGACCCCAGACCACCGGAAAAAAGACTCAGGGACATACCTGCAAGGAGTCTCCGATGCATCCCAGAGGATGGAGCATTGCCCAAGGATAAAAATCATCTTGGGTATCTTCCCTGGAGGAGTCTGGGGTTGCTACCCGGGATCACAGGGCCCCAGACCACCGGAATAAAGACTCCGGGACATAACTGCATGGAGTCTCGGATGCATCCCAGAGGATGGAGCATTGTCCAAGGATAAAAACCACCTCGGGTATCTTCCCTGGAGGAGTCTGGGGTTGCTACCTGGGATCACAGGACCCTAAAGCATTGCAGAAAACTCTGCGGAAGACGCCTGGGAGGAGTTCTGGGTAGATCCCGCAGGATGGACCACTGTCAAGAGAGAAAAAGCATCTTGGGTATCTTCCCTGGAGGAGTCTGGGGTTGCTCCCCGGGATCACAGGGTCCTAAATCACCGAAAAAAAGACTCGGGGACACAACTGCAAGGAGGCTCCCGTGAATCCCAGAGGATGGAGCATTGTCCAAGGAGAAAAATCATCTTGGGTATCTTCCGGGGAGGAGTCTGGGGTTACTACCTAGGATCACAGTGCCCTAAAGCATTGCAGAAAACTCTGCGGTAGACGCCTGGGAGGAGTTCTGGGTAGATCCCGCAGGATGGACCACTGTCAAGAGAGAAAAATCATCTTGGGTATCTTCCCTGGAGGAGTCTGGGGCTTTTACCCAGGATCACAGGGTCCTAAATCACCGAAAAAAAGACTCGGGGACACAACTGCAAGGAGGCTCATGTGAATCCCAGAGGATCGAGCATTGTCCATGGAGAAAAATCATCTTGGGTATCTTCCCTGGAGGAGTCTGGGATTGCTAACCGGGATCACAGGGTCCCAGACCACCGGAAAAAAGACTCAGGGCCATAACTGAAAGGAGTCTCAGATGCATCCCAGAGGATGGAGCATTGCCCAAGGATTAAAATCATCTCGGGTATCTTCCCTGGAGGAGTCTGGGGTTGCTACCCGGAATTACGGGGCCCCAAACCACAGGAAAAATGTCTGCGGGAGACCTTTGGGAGGAATATCAGATGCATCCCAGACGATGGAGCATTGCCCAAGGAGAAAAATCATCTTGGGTATCTTCCCTGGAGGAGTCTGGGGTTTCTACTCGGGATCAGAGGACCCCAAACCACCGGAATAAAGCCTCAGGGACATACCTGCAAGGAGTCTCCGATGCATCGCAGAGGATGGAGCATTGTCCAAGGATAAAAATCATCTTGGGTATCTTCCCTGGAGGAGTCTGGGGTTGCTACCCGGGATCAGAGGACCACAAACCACCGGAATAAAGACTCAGGGACATACCTGCAAGGAGTCTCCGATGCATCGCAGAGGATGGAGCATTGTCCAAGGATAAAAATCAACTTGGGTATCTTCCCCTGGAGGAGTCTGGGGTTGCTACCCGAAATCACAGGACCACAAACCACTGGATAAAAGACTCGGGGACATACCTGCGAGGAGTCTCAGGTGAATCCCAGAGGATGGAGCATTGTCCAAGGAGAAAAATCATCTTGGGTATCTTCCCTGGAGGAGTCTGGGGTTGCTACCCGGGATCACAGGGCCCCAGACCACCGGAATAAAGTCTCAAGGACATAACTGCAAGGAGTCTCGGATGCATCCCAGAGGATGGACAATAATCCAAGGAGAAAAATCATCTTGGGTATCTTCACTGGAGGAGTCTGGTGTTGCTATCCGGGATTACAGGGCCCCAAACCACAGGAAACATGTCTGCGGGAGACGGCTGGGAGGAACCTAACGTGCATCCCAGACGATGGAGCAGTGTCCAAGGAGAAAAATCATATTGGGTATCTTCCCTGGAGGAGTCTGGGGTTGCTACCCTGGATCACAGGGCCCTAAAGCATTGCAGAAAACTCTGCGGGAGATGCCTGGGAGGAGGTCTGGGTAGATCCCGCAGGATGGACCACTGTCAAGAGAGAAAAAGCATCTTGGGTATCTTCCCTGGAGGAGTCTGGGGCTTCTACCCGGGATCAGAGGACCCCAGACCACTGGAAAAAAGACTCAGGGACATAACTGCAAGGAGTCTCGGATGCATCCCAGAGGATGGAGCATTGTCCAAGGATAAAAACCATCTCAGGTATCTTCCCTGGAGGAGTCTGGGGTTGCTACCTGGGATCACAGGACCCTAAACTCCAGGAAGAAAACATTCAGAAACAGAGCTGGGAGGAGTCTCGAGTGCATCCTGCAGGATGGACAATAGTCCAAGGAGAAAAATCATCTTGGGTATCTTCCCTGGAGGAGTCTGGGGCTTTTACCCAGGATCACAGGGTCCTAAATCACCGAAAAAAATACTCGGGGACACAACTGCAAGGAGGTTCATGTGAATCCCAGAGGATGGAGCATTGTCCATGGAGAAAAATCATCTTGGGTATCTTCCCTGGAGGAGTCTGGGATTGCTAACCGGGATCACAGGGTCCCAGACCACCGGAAAAAAGACTCAGGGCCATAACTGAAAGGAGTCTCAGATGCATCCCAGAGGATGGAGCATTGCCCAAGGATTAAAATCATCTCGGGTATCTTCCCTGGAGGAGTCTGGGTTTGCTACCCGGAATTACGGGGCCCCAAACCACAGGAAAAATGTCTGCGGGAGACCTTTGGGAGGAATATCAGATGCATCCCAGACGATGGAGCATTGCCCAAGGAGAAAAATCATCTTGGGTATCTTCGCTGGAGGAGTCTGGGGTTGCTACCCGGGATCACAGGGCCCCAAAACACCGGAATAAAGCCTCAGGGACATACCTGCAAGGAGTCTCCGATGCATCGCAGAGGATGGAGCATTGTCCAAGGATAAAAATCATCTTGGGTATCTTCCCTGGAGGAGTCTGGGGTTGCTACCCGGGATCAGAGGACCACAAACACCCGGAATAAAGTCTCAGGGACATACCTGCGAGGAGTCTCGGGTGAATCCCAGAGGATGGAGCATTGTCCAAGGAGAAAAATCATCTTGGGTATCTTCCCTGGAGGAGTCTGGGGTTGCTACCCGGGATCACAGGGCCCCGGACCACCGGAATAAAGTCTCAGGGACATAACTGCAAGGAGTCTCGGATGCATCCCAGAGGATGGACAATAGTCCAAGGAGAAAAATCATCTTGGGTATCTTCCCTGGAGGAGTCTGGGGTTGCTACCCGGGATCAGAGGACCGCAAACCACCAGAATAAAGACTCAGGGACATAACTGCAAGGAGTCTCCGATGCATCCCAGACGATGGACCACTGTCAAGAGAGAAAAAGCATCTTGGGTATCTTCCCTGGAGGAGTCTGGGGTTGCTACCTGGGATCACAGGACCCTAAACCACAGGAAGAAAACATTCAGAAACAGAGCTGGGAGGAGTCTCGGGTGCATCCTGCAGGATGGACAATAGTCCAAGGAGAAAAATCATCTCGGGTATCTTCCCTGGAGGAGTCTGGGGTACCTACCCGGGATCACAGGGCCCTAAAGCATTGCAGAAAACTCTGCGGGAGACGCCTGGGAGGAGTTCTGGGTAGATCCCGCAGGATGGATCATTGTCAAGAGAGAAAAAGCATCCTGGGTATTTTCCCTGGAGGAGTCTGGGGTTGCTACCCGGGATCACAGGGCCCCAGACCACCGGAATGAAGACTCAGTGACATAACTGCAAGGAGTCTCGCATGCATCTCAGAGGATGGAGCATTGTCCAAGGATACAAATCATCTCGGGTATCTTCCCTGGAGGAGTCTGGGGTTGCTACCCAGGATTACAGGGCCCCAAACCACAGGAAAAATGTCTGCGGGAGACCTCTGGGAGGAATCTCAGATGCATCCCAGACGATGGAGCATTGCCCAAGGAGAAAAATCATCTTGGGTATCTTCCCTGGAGGAGTCTGGGGTTGCTACTCGGGATCAGAGGACCCCAAACCACCGAAATAAAGCATCAGGGACATACCTGCAAGGAGTCTCCGATGCATAGCAGAGGATGGAGCATTGTCCAAGGATAAAAATCATCTTGGGTATCTTCCCTGGAAGAGTCTGGGGTTGCTACCCGGGATGACAGGACCCCAAACCACCGGAAAAAAGACTCGGGGACATACCTGCAAGGACTCTCGGGTGAATCACAGAGGATGGAGCATTGTCCAAGGATACAAATCATCTCGGGTATCTTCCCTGGAGGAGTCTGGGGCTTCTTCCCGGGATCACAGGGTCCTAAATCACCGAAAAAAAGACTCGGGGACACAACTGCAAGGAGGCTCATGTGAATCCCAGAGGATGGAGCATTGTCCAAGGAGAAAAATCATCTTGGGTATCTTCCCTGGAGGAGTCTGGGGTTGCTACCCGGGATCACAGGGCCCCAAACCACCGCAATAAAGACTCAGGGCCATAACTGAAAGGAGTCTCAGATGCATCCGAGAGGATGGAGCATTGCCCAAGGATAAAAATCATCTCGGGTATCTTCCCTGGAGGAGTCTGGGGTTGCTACCCGGGATTACAGGGCCCCAAACCACAGGAAAAATGTCTGCGGGAGACCTCTGGGAGGAATCTCAGATGCATCCCAGACGATGGAGCATTGCCCAAGGATAAAAATCATCTTGGGTATCTTCGCTGGAGGAGTCTGGGGTTGCTACTCGGGATCAGAGGACCCCAAACCACCGGAAAAAAGACTCGGGGACATACCTGCGAGGAGTCTCAGGTGAATCCCAGAGGATGGAGCATTGTCCAAGGAGAAAAATCATCTTGGGTATCTACCCTGGAGGACTCTGGGGTTGCTACTCGGGATCAAAGGACCCCAAACCACCGGAATAAAGCCTCAGGGACATACTTGCAAGGACTCTCCGATGCATCGCAGAGGATGGAGCATTGTCCAAGGATAAAAATCATCTCGGGTATCTTCCCTGAAGGAGTCTGGGGTTGCTACCCGGGATGACAGGACCCCAAACCACCGGAAAAAAGACTCGGGGACATACCTGCGAGGAGTCTCGGGTGAATCCCAGAGGATGGAGCATTGTCCAAGGATAAAAATCTTCTTGGGTATCTACCCTGGAGGAGTCTGGGGTTGCTACCCGGGATCAGAGGACTGCAAACCACCAGAATAAAGACTCAGGGACATACCTGCAAGGAGTCTCCGATGCATCCCAGAGGATGGACCACTGTCAAGAGAGAAAAAGCATCTTGGGTATCTTCCCTGGAGGAGTCTGGGGTTGCTACCTGGGATCACAGGGCCCTAAACCCCAGGAAGAAAACATTCAGAAACAGAGCTGGGAGGAGTCTCGGGTGCATCCTGCAGGATGGACAATAGTCCAAGGAGAAAAATCATCTCGGGTATCTTCCCTGGAGGAGTCTGGGGTTGCTACCTGGGATCACAGGGCCCTAAAGCATTGCACAAAACTCTGCGGGAGAAGCCTGTGAGGAGTTCTGGGTAGATCCCGCAGGATGGACCACTGTCAAGAGAGAACAATCAACTTGGGTATCTTCCCTGGAGGATTCTGGGGCTTCTACCCGGGATCACAGGGTCTGAAATCACCGAAAAAAAGACTCGGGGACACAACTGCAAGGAGGCTCATGTGAATCCCAGAGGACGGAGCATTGTCCAAGGAGAAAAATCATCTTGGGTATCTTCCATGGAGGAGTCTGGGATTGCTACCCGGGATCACAGGGCGCCAGACCACCGCAATAAAGACTCAGGGACATAACTGCAAGGAGTCTCAGATGCATCCCAGAGGATGGAGCATTGTCCAAGGAGAAAAATCATATTGGGTATCTTCCCTGGAGGAGTCTGGGGTTGCTACCTGGGATCACAGGGCCCTAAAGCATTGCAGAAAACTCTGCAGGAGACGCCTGGGAGGAGTTCTGGGTAGCTACCGCAGGATGGACCACTGTCAAGAGAGAAAAAGCATCTTGGGTATCTTCCCTGGAGGAGTCTGGGGTTGCTACCCGGGATTACAGGGCCCCAGACCACAGGAAAAATCATAGAATCATAGAATCATAGAATCAGTGAGGTTGGAAGGGACCTTTAAGATCATGAAGTCCAACCATTAACCTACCCTGATAAAAACGCCACCACTCCTAAACCATGTCCCTAAGCACCTCATCTAACCTTTTCTTAAACACCTCCATGGATGCTGAATCCACCACCTCTCTGGGCAGCTTATTCCAGTGTTTAATAACCCTTTCAGTGAAAAAATGCTTCCTAATATTCAATCTGAACCTGCCCTGACATAACATGAACCCAAAATGTCTGCGGGAGACTCCTGGGAGGAATCTCAGATGCATCCCAGAGGATGGAGCATTGCTCAAGGATACAAATCATCTTGGGTATCTTCCCTGGAGGAGTCTGGGGTTGCTACCTGGGATCACAGGGCCCTAAAGCATTGGAGAAAACTCTGCGGGAGACGCCTGGGAGGAGTTCTGGGTAGATCCCGCAGGATGGACCACTGTCAAGAGAGAAAAAGCATCTTGGGTATCTTCCCTGGAGGAGTCTGGGGTTGCTACCTGGGATCACAGGGCCCTAAACCCCAGGAAGAAAACATTCAGAAACAGAGCTGGGAGGAGTCTCGGGTGCATCCTGCAGGATGGACAATAGTCCAAGGAGAAAAATCATCTCGGGTATCTTCCCTGGAGGAGTCTGGGGCTTCTACCCGGGATCACAGGGTCTGAAATCACCGAAAAAAAGACTCGGGGACACAACTGCAAGGAGGCTCATGTGAATCCCAGAGGATGGAGCATTGTCCATGGAGAAAAATCATCTTGGGTATTTTCCCTGGAGGAGTCTGGGATTGCTACCCGGGATCACAGGTCGCCAGACCACCGCAATAAAGACTCAGGGACATAACTGCAAGGAGTCTCAGATGCATCCCAGAGGATGGAGCATTGCCCAAGGAGAAAAATCATCTCGGGTATCTACCCTGGAGGAGTCTGGGGTTGCTACCCGGGATGACAGGGCCCCAAACAACAGGAAAAATGTCTTCGGGAGACCTCTGGGAGGAATCTCAGATGCATCGCAGAGGATGGAGCATTGTCCAAGGATAAAAATCATCTTGGGTATCTTCCCTGGAGGAGTCTGGGGTTGCTACCCGGGATGACAGGACCCCAAACCACCGGAAAAAAGACTCGGGGACATAACTACGAGGAGTCTCGGGTGAATCCCAGAGGATGGAGCATTGTCCAAGGCTAAAAATCTTCTTGGGTTTCTACCCTGGAGGAGTCTGGGGTTGCTACCCGGGATCAGAGGACCGCAAACCACCAGAATAAAGACTCAGGGACATACCTGCAAGGAGTCTCCGATGCATCCCAGAGGATGGACCACTGTCAAGAGAGAAAAAGCATCTTGGGTATCTTCCCTGGAGGAGTCTGGGGTTGCTACCTGGGATCACAGGACCCTAAACCCCAGGAAGAAAACACTCAGAAACAGAGCTGGGAGGAGTCTCGGGTGTATCCTGCAGGATGGACAATAGTCCAAGGAAAAAAATCATCTCGGGTATCTTCCCTGGAGGAGTCTGCGGTTGCTACCCGGGATCACAGGGCCCTAAAGCATTGGAGAAAACTCTGCGGGAGACGCCTGGGAGGAGTTCTGGGTAGATCCTGCAGGATGGACCACTGTCAAGAGAGAAAAATCATCTTGGGTATCATCCCTGGAGGAGTCTGGGGTTGCTACCCGGGATCACAGGGCCCCAGACCACCGGAATAAAGACTCAGGGACATAACTGCAAGGAGTCTCGGATGCATCCCAGAGGATGGACAATAGTCCAAGGAGAAAAATCATCTTGGGTATCTTCCCTGGAGGAGTCAGGGGTTGCTACCCGGGATTGAAGTTACCCAAACTACCGGAAACATGTCTGCGGTAGACGGCTGGGAGGAATCTAAGGTGCATCCCAGACGATGGAGCATTATCCAAGGATAAAAATCATCTTGGGTATCTTCCCTGGAGGAGTCTGGGGTTGCTACCCGGGATCACAGGGTCCTAAATCACCGAAAAAAAAACTCGGGGACACAACTGTATGGAGGCTCATGTGAATCCCAGAGGATAGAGCATTGTCCAAGGAGAAAAATCATCTTGGGTATCTTCCCTGGAGGAGTCTGGGGTTGCTACCCGGGATCAGAGGACCGCAAACCACCAGAATAAAGACTCAGGGACATACCTGCAAGGAGTCTCCGATGCATCCCAGAGGATGGACCACTGTCAAGAGAGAAAAAGCATCTTGGGTATCTTTCCTGGAGGAGTCTGGGGTTGCTACCTGGGATCACAGGGCCCTAAACCCCAGGAAGAAAACATTCAGAAACAGAGCTGGGAGGACTCTTGGGTGCATCCTGCAGGATGGACAATAGTCCAAGGAGAAAAATCATCTCAGGTATCTTCCCTGGAGGAGTCTGGGGTTGCTACCCGGGATCACAGGGTCCTAAAGCATTGCAGAAAACTCTGCGGGAGACGCCTGGGAGGAGTTCTGGGTAGATCCCGCAGGATGGACCACTATCAAGACAGAAAAAGCATCCTGGGTATCTTCCCTGGAGGAGTCTGGGGTTGCTACCCGGGATCACAGGGTCCTAAATCACCGAGAAAAAGACTCGGGGACACAACTGCAAGGAGGCTCACGTGAATCCCAGAGGATGGAGCATTGTCCAAGGAGAAAAATCATCTTGGGTATCTTCCCTGGAGGAGTCTGGGGTTGCTACCCGGGATCACAGGGCCCCAAACCACAGGAAAAATGTCTGCGGGAGACCTCTAGGAGGAATCTCAGATGCATCCCAGACGATGGAGCATTGCCCAAGGATAAAAATCATCTTGGGTATCTTCCCTGGAGGAGTCTGGGGCTTCTACCCGGGATCACAGGGTCCTAAATCACCGAAAAAAAGACTCGGGGACACAACTGCAAGGAGGCTCATGTGAATCCCAGAGGATGGAGCATTGTCCAAGGATACAAATCATCTTGGGTATCTTCCCTGGAGGAGTCTGGGGTTGCTACCTGGGATCACAGGGCCCTAAAGCATTGCAGAAAACGCTGCGGGAGACGCCTGGAAGGAGTTCTGGGTAGCTCCTGCAGGATAGACCACTGTCAAGAGAGAAAAATCATCTTGGGTATCTTCCCTGGAGGAGTCTGGGGCTTCTACCCGGGATCACAGGCTGCTAAATCACCGAAAAAAAGACTCGGGGACACAACTGCAAGGAGGCTCATGTGAATCCCAGAGGATGGAGAATTGTCCATGGAGAAAAATCATCTTGGGTATCTTCCCTGGAGGAGTCTGGGATTGCTACCCGGGATCACAGGGCCCCAGACCACCGCAATAAAGACTCAGGGCCATAACTGAAAGGAGTCTCAGATGCATCCCAGAGGATGGAGCATTGCCCAAGGATAAAAATCATCTCGGGTATCTTCCCTGGAGGAGTCTGGGGTTGCTACCCAGGATTACAGGGCCCCAAACCACAGGAAGAATGTCTGCAGGAGACCTCTGAGAGGAATCTCAGATGCATCCCAGACGATGGAGCATTGCCCAAAGATAAAAATCATCTTGGGTATCTTCCCTGGAGGAGTCTGGGGTTGCTACCCGGGATCACAGGGCCCTAAAGCATTGCAGAAAACTCTGCTGGAGACGGCTGGGAGGAGTTCTGGGTAGATCCCGCAGGATGGACTACTGTCAAGAGAGAAAAATCATCTGGGGTATCTTCCCTGGAGGAGTCTGGGGCTTCTACCCGGGATCACAGCGTCCTAAATCACCGAAAAAAAGACTCGGGGACACAACTGCAAGGAGGCTCGGATGCATCCCAGAGGATGGAGCATTGTCCAAGGATACAAATCATCTTGGGTATCTTCCCTGGAGGAGTCGAGAATTGCTACCCGGGATGACAGGTCCCCAAATCACCGGAAAAGACTCGGGGACATACCTGCGAGGAGTCTCGGGTGAATCCCAGAGGATGGAGAATTGTCCAAGGACAAAAATCATCTCGGGTATCTTCCCTGGAGGAGTCTGGGGTTGCTACCCGGGATCACAGGGCCCTAAAGCATTGGAGAAAACTCTGCGGGAGACGCCTGGGAGGAGTTCTGGGTAGATCCTGCAGGATGGACCACTGTCAAGAGAGAAAAATCATCTTGGGTATCTTCCCTGGAGGAGTCTGGGGTTGCTACCTGGGATCACAGGGCCCTAAACCCCAGGAAGAAAACATTCAGAAACAGAGCTGGGAGGACTCTCGGGTGCATCCTGCAGGATGGACAATAGTCCAAGGAGAAAAATCATCTCAGGTATCTTCCCTGGAGGAGTCTGGGGTTGCTACCCGGGATCACAGGACCCTAAACCCCAGGAAGAAAACATTCAGAAACAGAACTGGGAGGAGTCTCGGGTGCATCCTGCAGGATGGAGCATTGTCCAAGGAGAAAAATCATCTTGGGTATCTTCCCTGGAGGAGTCTGGGGTTGCTACCCGGGATCGCAGAGCCCCAAATCACCGGAAAAAAGACTCGGGGACATACCTGCGAGGAGTCTCTGGTGATTACCAGAGGATGGAGCATTGTCCAAAGAGAAAAATCATCTTGGGTATCTTCCCTGGAGGAGTCTGGGGTTGCTACCCGGGATCACAGGGCCCCAAACCACAGGAATACTGTCTGCGCAAGACGCCTGGGAGGAATCTTGGATGCATCCCAGAGGATGGAGCATTGCCCAAGGAGAAAAATCATCTCGGGTATCTTCGCTGGAGGAGTCTGGGGTTGCTTCCCAGGATCACAGGGCCCCAAACCACCGGAATAAAACTCAGGGACATAACTGCAAGGAGTCTCGGATGCATCCCAGAGGATGGAGCATTGCTCAAGGATAAAAATCATCTCGGGTATCTTCCCTGGAGGAGTCTGGGGTTGCTACCTGGGATCACAGGGCCCTAAACCCCAGGAAGAAAACACTCAGAAACAGAGCTGGGAGGAGGCTCGGGTGCATCCTGCAGGATGGACAATAGTCCAAGGAGAAAAATCATCTCGGGTATCTTCCCTGGAGGAGTCTGGGGTTGCTACCCGGGATCACAGAACCTCAAACCACCGGAAGAAAGACTCGGGGACATAACTGCGAGGAGCCTCAGGTGAATCCCAGAGGATGGAGCATTGTCCAAGGAGAAAAATCATCTTGGGTATCTTCCCTGGAGGAGTCTGGGGTTGCTACCCGGGATTACAGGGCCCCAGACCACAGGAAAAATCATAGAATCATAGAATCATAGAATCAGTGAGGTTGGAAGGGACCTTTAAGATCATGATGTCCAACCATTAACCTACCCTGATAAAAACACCACCACTCCTAAACCATGTCCCTAAGCACCTCATCTACCCTTTTCTTAAACACCTCCATGGATGCTGAATCCACCACCTCTCTGGGCAGCTTATTCCAATGTTTAATAACCCTTTCAGTGAAAAAATGCTTCCTAATATCCAATCTAAACCTGCCCTGACATAACATGAACCCAAAATGTCTGCGGGAGATTCCTGGGAGGAATCTCAGATGCATCCCAGAGGATGGAGCATTGCTCAAGGATACAAATCATCTTGGGTATCTTCCCTGGAGGAGTCTGGGGTTGCTACCTGGGATCACAGGGCCTTAAAGCATTGCAGAAAACTCTGCGGGAGACGCCTGGGAGGAGTTCTGGGTAGATCCCGCAGGATGGACCACTGTCAAGAGAGAAAAATCATCTCGGCTATCTTTTCTGGAGGAGTCTGGGGTTTCTACCCGGGATCACAGGGTCCTATATCACCGAAAAAAAGACTCGGGGACACAACTGCAAGGAGGCTCACGTGAATCCCAGAGGAAGGAGCATTGTCCAAGGAGAAAAATCATCTCGGGTATCTTCCCTGGAGGAGTCTGGGGTTGCTACCCGGGATCACAGGGCCCTAAAGCATTGCAGAAAACTCTGCGGTAGACGCCTGGGAGGAGTTCTGGGTAGATCCCGCAGGATGGACCACTGTCAAGAGAGAAAAATCATCTTGGGTATCTTCCCTGGAGGAGTCTGGGGCTTCTACCCGGGATCACAGGGTCCTAAATCACCGAAAAAAAGACTCGGGGACACAACTGCAAGGAGGCTCATGTGAATCCCAGAGGATGGAGCATTGGCCATGGCGAAAAATCATCTTGGGTATTTTCCCTGGAGGAGTCTGGGATTGCTACCCGGGATCACAGGGCCCCAGACCACCACAATAAAGACTCAGGTCCATAACTGAAAGGAGTCTCAGATGCATCCCAGAGGATGGAGCATTGCCCAAGGATAAAAATCATCTTGGGTATCTTCCCTGGAGGAGTCTGGGGTTGCTACTCGGGATCAGAGGACGCCAAACCACCGGAATAAAGCCTCAGGGACATACCTGCAAGGAGTCTCCGATGCATCGCAGAGGATGGAGTATTGTCCAAGGATAAAAATCATATTGGGTATCTTCCTGGAGGAGTCTGGGTTTGCTACCCGGGATGACAGGACCCCAAATCACCGGAAAAAAGACTCGGGGACATACCTGCGAGGCGTCTCGGGTGAATCCCAGAGGATGGAGCATTGTCCAAGGAGAAAAATCATCTTGGGTATCTACCCTGGAAGAGTCTGGGGTTGCTACCCGGGATCAGAGGACCGCAAACCACCAGAATAAAGACTCAGGGACATACCTGCAAGGAGTCTCCGATGCATCCCAGAGGATGGACCACTGTCAAGAGAGAAAAAGCATCTTGGGTATCTTCCCTGGAGGAGTCTGGGGTTGCTACCTGGGATCACAGGACCCTAAACTCCAGGCAGAAAACATTCAGAAACAGAGCTGGAAGGAGTCTCGGGTGCATCCTGCCCGATGGAGCATTGTCCAAGGAGAAAAATCATCTCGGGTATCTTCCCTGGAGGAGTCTGGGGTTGCTACCTCGGATCACAGGGCCCTAAAGCATTGCAGAAAACTCTGCGGTAGACGCCTGGGAGGAGTTCTGGGTATATCCTGCAGGATGGACCACTGTCAAGAAAGAAAAATCATCTTGGGTATCTTCCCTGGAGGAGTCTGGGGCTTCTACCCGGGATCACAGGGTCCTAAATCACCGAAAAAAAGACTCGGGGACACAACTGCAAGGAGGCTCATGTGAATCCCAGAGGATGGAGCATTGTCCATGGAGAAAAATCATCTTGGGTATTTTCCCTGGAGGAGTCTGGGATTGCTACCCGGGATCACAGGGCCCTAAAGCGTTGGAGAAAACTCTGCGGGAGACGCCTGGGAGGAGTTCTGGGTAGATCCTGCAGGATGGACCACTGTCAAGAGCGAAAAATCATCTTGGGTATCTTCCCTGGAGGAGTCTGGGGTTGCTACCCGGGATGACAGGACCCCAAACCACCGGATAAAAGACTCAGGGATATACCTGCAAGGCGTCTCGGGTGAATCCCAGAGGATGGAGCATTGTGCAAGGATAAAAATCATCTTGGCTATCTTGCCTGGAGGAGTCTGGGGTTGCTACCCGGGATCACAGGGCCCTAAAGCATTGCAGAAAACTCTGCGGGAGACACCTGTGAGGAGTTCTGCGTAGATCCCGCAGGATGGACCACTGTCAAGAGAGAAAAATCATCTTGGGTATCTTCCCTGGAGGAGTCTGGGGTTGCTACCCGGGATTACAGGGCCCCAAACCACCGGATAAAAGTCTGCCGGAGACGGCTGGGAGGAATCTAAGGTGCATCCCAGACGATGGAGCATCGTCCAAGGAGAAAAATCATCTTGGGTATCCTCCCTGGAGGAGTCTGGGGTTGCTACCCGGGATGAGAGGACCGCAAACCACCAGAATAAAGACTCAGGGACATACCTGCAAGGAGTCTCCGATGCATCCCAGAGGATGGACCACTGTCAAGTGAGAAAAATCATCCTGGGTATCTTTCCTGGAGGAGTCTGGGGTTGCTACCTGGGATCACAGGGCCCTAAACCCCAGGAAGAAAACATTCAGAAACAGAGCTGGGAGGAGTCTCGGGTGCATCCTGCAGGATGGACAATAGTCCAAGGATAAAAATCATCTCAGGTATCTTCCCTGGAGGAGTCTGGGGTTGCTACCCGGGATCACAGGGCCAATGACCACCGGAATAAAGACTCAGGGACATAACTGCAAGGAGTCTTGGATGCATCCCAGAGGATGGAGCATTGCTCAAGGATACAAATCATCTTGCGTATCTTCCCTGGAGGAGTCTGGGGTTGCTATCCGGGATTACAGGGCCCCAAACCACAGGAAACATGTCTGCGGGAGACGGCTGGGAAGAATCTAAGGTGCATTCCCAGACGATGGAGCATTGTCCAAGGAGAAAAATCATCTTGGGTATCTTCCCTGGAGGAGTCTGGGGTTGCTACCCGGGATGACAGGACCCCAAACCACCGGATAAAAGACTCGGGGACATACCTGCGAGGAGTCTCGGGTGAATCCCAGAGGATGGAGCATTGTCCAAGGAGAAAAATCATCTTGGGTATCTTCCCTGGAGGAGTCTGGGGTTGCTAACTGGGATCAGAGGACCGCAAACCACCAGAATAAAGACTCAGGGACATACCTGCAAGGAGTCTCCGATGCATCCCAGAGGATGGACCACTGTCAAGAGAGAAAAATCATCTCGGGTATCTTCCCTGGAGGAGTCTGGGGTTGCTACCTGGGATCACAGGGCCCTAAAGCATTGCAGAAAACTCTGCGGTAGACGCCTGGGAGGAGTTCTGGGTAGATCCCGCAGGATGGACCACTGTCAAGAGAGAAAAATCATCTTGGGTATCTTCCCTGGAGGAGTCTGCGGCTTCTACCCGGGATCACAGGGTCCTAAATCACCGAAAAAAAGACTCGGGGACACAACTGCAAGGAGGCTCATGTGAATCCCAGAGGATCGAGCATTGTCCATGGCGAAAAATCATCTTGGGTATTTTCCCTGGAGGAGTCTGGGGTTGCTACCCGGGATCACAGGGCCCTAAAGCATTGCAGAAAATTCTGCGGGAGACGCCTGGGAGGAGTTCTGGGTAGATCCCGCAGGATGGACCACTGTCAAGAGAGAAAAATCATCCTGGGTATCTTCCCTGGAGGAGTCTGGGGTTGCTACCCGGGATCACAGGGCCCAGGACCACCGGAATAAAGACTCAGGGACATAACTGCAAGGAGTCTCGGATGCATCCCAGAGGATGGAGCATTGCTCAAGGATAAAAATCATCTCGGGTATCTTCCGTGGAGGAGTCTGGGGTTGCTACCTGGGATCACAGGACCCTAAACCCCAGGAAGAAAACATTCAGAAACAGAGCTGGGAAGAGTCTCGGGTGCATCCTGCAGGATGGACAATAGTCCAAGGATAAAAATCATCTCAGGTATCTTCCCTGGAGGAGTCTGGGGCTTCTACCCGGGATCACAGGGTCCTAAATCTCCGAAAAAAAGACTCGGGGACACAACTGCAAGGAGGCTCATGTGAATCCCAGAGGATGGAGCATTGTCCATGGAGAAAAATCATCTTGGGTATCTTCCCTGGAGGAGTCTGGGGTTGCTACCCGGGATCACAGGGCCCCAGACCACCGCAATAAAGACTCAGGGCCATAAATGAAAGGCGTCTCAGATGCATCCCAGAGGATGGAGCATTGCCCAAGGATAAAAATCATCTCGGGTATCTTCCCTGGAGGAGTCTGGGTTTCCTACCCGGGATTACAGGGCCCCAAACCACAGGAAAAATGTCTGTGGGAGACCTCTGGGAGGAATCGCGGATGCATCCCAGAGGATGGAGCATTGCCCAAGGAGAAAAATCATCTCGGGTATCTTCCCTGGAGGAGTCTGGGATTGCTACCTCGGATCACAGGGCCCTAAAGCATTGCAGAAAACTCTGCGGGAGACGCCTGGGAGGAGTTCTGGGTATATCCTGCAGGATGGACCACTGTCAAGAAAGAAAAATCATCTTGGGTATCTTCCCTGGAGGAGTCTGGGGTTGCTACCCGGGATGACAGGACCCCAAACCACCGGATAAAAGACTCGGGGACATACCTGCGAGGTGTCTCGGGTGAATCCCAGAGGATGGAGCATTGTCCAAGGAGAAAAATCATCTTGGGTATCTTCCCTGGAGGAGTCTGGGGTTGCTACCCAGGATGAGAGGACCGCAAACCACCAGAATAAAGGCTCAGGGACATACCTGCAAGGAGTCTCCGATGCATCCCAGAGGATGGACCACTGTCAAGAGAGAAAAATCATCTTGGGTATCTTCCCTGGAGGAGTCTGGGGTTGCTACCCGGGATCACAGGGCCCTAAAGCATTGCAGAAAACTCTGCGGGAGACGCCTGGGAGGAGTTCTGGGTAGATCCCGCAGGATGGACCACTGTCAAGAGAGAAAAAGCATCTTGGTTATCTTCCCTGGAGGAGTCTGGGGTTGCTACCCGGGATCACAGGGTCCCAGACCACCGGAATAAAGACTCAGGGACATAACTGCAAGGAGTCTCAGATGCATCCCAGAGGATGGACAATAGTCCAAGGAGAAAAATTATCTTGGGTATCTTCCCTGGAGGAGTCTGGGGTTGCTACCCGGGATGACAGGGCCCCAAACCACAGGAAAAATGTCTGTGGGAGACCTCTGGGAGGAATCTCGGATGCATCCCAGACGACGGAGCATTGCCCAAGGATAAAAATCATCTTGGGTATCTTCCCTGGAGGAGTCTGGGATTGCTACTCGGGATCAGAGGACCCCAAACCACCGGAATAAAGCCTCAGGGACATACCTGCAAGGAGTCTCCGATGCATCGCAGAGGATGGAGCATTGTCCAAGGATAAAAATCATCTTGGGTATCTTCCTGGAGGAGTCTGGGTTTTCTACCCGGGATGACAGGACCCCAAATCACCGGAAAAAAGACTCGGGGACATACCTGCGAGGCGTCTCGGGTGAATCCCAGAGGATGGAGCATTGTCCAAGGAGAAAAATCATCTTGGGTATCTACCCTGGAAGAGTCTGGGGTTGCTACCCAGGATCAGAGGACCGCAAACCACCAGAATAAAGACTCAGGGACATAACTGCAAGGAGTCTCCGATGCATCCCAGAGGATGGACCACTGTCAAGAGAGAAAAAGCATCTTGGGTATCTTCCCTGGAGGAGTCTGGGGTTGCTACCTGGGATCACAGGACCCTAAACTCCAGGCAGAAAACATTCAGAAACAGAGCTGGGAGGAGTCTCGGGTGCATCCTGCAGGATGGAGCATTGTCCAAGGAGAAAAATCATCTCAGGTATCTTCCCTGGAGGAGTCTGGGGTTGCTACCCGGGATCACAGGGCCCTAAAGCATTGCAGAAAACTCTGCGGAAGAAGCCTGGGAGGAGTTCTGGGTAGATCCCGCAGGATGGACCACTGTCAAGAGAGAAAAATCATCTCGGCTATCTTTTCTGGAGGAGTCTGGGGTTTCTACCCGGGATCACAGGGTCCTAAATCACCGAAAAAAAGACTCGGGGACACAACTGCAAGGAGGCTCACGTGAATCCCAGAGGATGGAGCATTGTCCAAGGAGAAAAATCATCTCGGGTATCTTCCCTGGAGGAGTCTGGGGTTGCTACCTGGGATCACAGGGCCCTAAACCATTGCAGAAAACTCTGCGGGAGACGCCTGGGAGGAGTTCTGGGTAGATCCCGCAGGATGGACCACTGTCAAGAGAGAAAAATCATCTTGGGTATCTTCCCTGGAGGAGTCTGGGGCTTCTACCCGGGATCACAGGGTCCTAAATCACCGAAAAAAAGACTCAGGGACACAACTGCAAGGAGGCTCATGTGAATCCCAGAGGATGGAGCATTGTCCATGGAGAAAAATCATCTTGGGTATCTTCCCTGGAGGAGTCTGGGATTGCTACCCGGGATCACAGGGCCCCAGACCACCACAATAAAGACTCAGGGCCATAACTGAAAGGAGTCTCAGATGCATCCCAGAGGATGGAGCATTGCCCAAGGATAAAAATCATCTCGGGTATCTTCCCTGGAGGAGTCTGGGGTTGCTACCCGGGATTACAGGGCCCCAAACCACAGGAATAATGTCTGCGGAAGACGCCTGGGAGGAATCGCGGATGCATCCCAGAGGATGGAGCATTGCCCAAGGAGAAAAATCATCTCGGGTATCTTCCCTGGAGGAGTCTGGGGTTGCTACCTCGGATCACAGGGCCCTAAAGCATTGCAGAAAACTCTGCGGGAGACGCCTGGGAGGAGTTCTGGGTAGATCCTGCAGGATGGACCACTGTCAAGAGAGAAAAATCATCTTGGGTATCTTCCCTGGAGGAGTCTGGGGTTGCTACCCGGGATGACAGGACCCCAAACCACCGGATAAAAGACTCGGGGACATACCTGCGAGGAGTCTCGGGTGAATCCCAGAGGATGGAGCATTGTCCAAGGAGAAAAATCATCTTGGGTATCTTCCCTGGAGGAGTCTGGGGTTGCTACCCGGGATCAGAGGACCGCAAACCACCAGAATAAAGACTCAGAGACATACCTGCAAGGAGTCTCCGATGCATCCCAGAGGATGGACCACTGTCAAGAGAGAAAAATCATCTTGGGTATCTTCCCTGGAGGAGTCTGGGGTTGCTACCCGGGATCACAGGGCCCTAAAGCATTGCAGTAAACTCTGCGGGAGACGCCTGGGAGGAGTTCTGGGTAGATCCCGCAGGATGGACCACTGTCAAGAGAGAAAAATCATCCTGGGTATCTTCCCTGGAGGAGTCTGGGGTTGCTACCCGGGATCACAGGGACCCAGACCACCGGAATATAGACTCAGGGACATAACTGCAAGGAGTCTCGGATGCATCCCAGAAGATGGAGCATTGCTCAAGGATAAAAATCATCTCGGGTATCTTCCCTGGAGGAGTCTGGGGTTGCTACCTGGGATCACAGGACCCTAAACCCCAGGAAGAAAACATTCAGAAACAGAGCTGGGAGGAGTCTCGGGTGCATCCTGCAGGATGGACAATAGTCCAAGGATAAAAATCATCTCAGGTATCTTCCCTGGAGGAGTCTGGGGTTGCTACCCGAGATCACAAGGCCCTAAAGCATTGCAGAAAACTCTGCGGAAGAAGCCTGGGAGGAGTTCTGGGTAGATCCCGCAGGATGGACCACTATCAAGAGAGAAAAATCATCTCGGCTATCTTTTCTGGAGGAGTCTGGGGTTTCTACCCGGGATCACAGGGTCCTAAATCACCGAAAAAAAGACTCGGGGACACAACTGCAAGGAGGCTCACGTGAATCCCAGAGGATGGAGCATTGTCCAAGGAGAAAAATCATCTCGGGTATCTTCCCTGGAGGAGTCTGGGGTTGCTACCCGGTACCACAGGGCCCTAAAGCATTGCAGAAAACTCTGCGGTAGACGCCTGGGAGGAGTTCTGGGTAGATCCCGCAGGATGGACCACTGTCAAGAGAGAAAAATCATCTTGGGTATCTTCCCTGGAGGAGTCTGGGGCTTCTACCCGGGATCACAGGGTCCTAAATCACCGAAAAAAAGACTCGGGGACACAACTGCAAGGAGGCTCATGTGAATCCCAGAGGATGGAGCATTGTCCATGGCGAAAAATCATCTTGGGTATTTTCCCTGGAGGAGTCTGGGATTGATACCCGGGATCACAGGGCCCCAGACCACCACAATAAAGACTCAGGTCCATAACTGAAAGGAGTCTCAGATGCATCCCAGAGGATGGAGCATTGCCCAAGGATAAAAATCATCTTGGGTATCTTCCCTGGAGGAGTCTGGGGTTGCTACTCGGGATCAGAGGACGCCAAACCACCGGAATAAAGCCTCAGGGACATACCTGCAAGGAGTCTCCGATGCATCGCAGAGGATGGAGTATTGTCCAAGGATAAAAATCATATTGGGTATCTTCCTGGAGGAGTCTGGGTTTGCTACCCGGGATGACAGGACCCCAAATCACCGGAAAAAAGACTCGGGGACATACCTGCGAGGCGTCTCGGGTGAATCCCAGAGGATGGAGCATTGTCCAAGGAGAAAAATCATCTTGGGTATCTACCCTGGAAGAGTCTGGGGTTGCTACCCGGGATCAGAGGACCGCAAACCACCAGAATAAAGACTCAGGGACATACCTGCAAGGAGTCTCCGATGCATCCCAGAGGATGGACCACTGTCAAGAGAGAAAAAGCATCTTGGGTATCTTCCCTGGAGGAGTCTGGGGTTGCTACCTGGGATCACAGGACCCTAAACTCCAGGCAGAAAACATTCAGAAACAGAGCTGGGAGGAGTCTCGGGTGCATCCTGCCCGATGGAGCATTGTCCAAGGAGAAAAATCATCTCGGGTATCTTCCCTGGAGGAGTCTGGGGTTGCTACCCGGGATCACAGGGCCCTAAAGCATTGCAGAAAACTCTGCGGGAGACGCCTGGGAGGAGTTCTGGGTAGATCCCGCAGGATGGACCACTGTCAAGAGAGAAAAATCATCCTGGGTATCTTCCCTGGAGGAGTCTGGGGTTGCTACCCGGGATCACAGGGACCCAGACCACCGGAATAAAGACTCAGGGACATAACTGCAAGGAGTCTCGGATGCATCCCAGAGGATGGAGCATTGCTCAAGGATAAAAATCATCTCGGGTATCTTCCGTGGAGGAGTCTGGGGTTGCTACCTGGGATCACAGGACCCTAAACCCCAGGAAGAAAACATTCAGAAACAGAGCTGGGAGGAGTCTCGGGTGCATCCTGCAGGATGGACAATAGTCCAAGGATAAAAATCATCTCAGGTATCTTCCCTGGAGGAGTCTGGGGTTGCTACCCAGGATCACAGGGCCCTAAAGCATTGCAGAAAACTCTGCGGGAGACGCCTGGGAGGAGTTCTGGGTAGATCCCGCAGGATGGACCACTGTCAAGAGAGAAAAAGCATCTTGGGTATCTTCCCTGGAGGAGTCTGGGGTTGCTACCCGGGAAGACAGGACCCCAAACCACCGGATAAAAGACTCGGGGACATACCTGCGAGGAGTCTCGGGTGAATCCCAGAGGATGGAGCATTGTCCAAGGAGAAAAATCATCTTGGGTATCTTCCCTGGAGGAGTCTGGGGTTGCTACCCGGGATCAGAGGACCGCAAACCACCAGAATAAAGACTCAGGGACATACCTGCAAGGAGTCTCCGATGCATCCCAGAGGATGGACCACTGTCAAGAGAGAAAAATCATCTTGGGTATCTTCCCTGGAGGAGTCTGGGGTTGCTACCCGGGATCACAGGGCCCTAAAGCATTGCAGAAAACTCTGCGGGAGACGCCTGGGAGGAATTCTGGGTAGATCCCGCAGGATGGACCACTGTCAAGAGAGAAAAAGCATCTTGGGTATCTTCCCTGGAGGAGTCTGGGGTTGCTACCCGGGATCACAGGGCCCCAGACCACCGGAAAAAAAGACTCAGGGACATAACTGCAAGGAGTCTCGGATGCATCCCAGAGGATGGACAATAGTCCAAGGAGAAAAATCATCTTGGGTATCTTCCCTGGAGGAGTCTGGGGTTGCTACCCGGGATGACAGGACCCCAAACCACCGGATCAAAGACTCGGGGATATACCTGCAAGGCGTCTCGGGTGAATCCCAGAGGATGGAGCATTGTGCAAGGATAAAAATCATCTTGGCTATCTTCCCTGGAGGAGTCTGGGGTTGCTACCCGGGATCAGAGGACCGCAAAACACCAGAATAAAGACTCAGGGACATACATGGAAGGAGTTTCCGATACATCCCAGACGATGGACCACTGTCAAGAGAGAAAAATCATCTTGGGTATCTTCCCTGGAGGAGTCTGGGGTTGCTACCCGGGATCAGAGGACCGCAAACCACCAGAATAAAGACTCAGGGACATAACTGCAAGGAGTCTCCGATGCATCCCAGAGGATGGACCACTGTCAAGAGAGAAAAAGCATCTTGGGTATCTTCCCTGGAGGAGTCTGGGGTTGCTACCTGGGATCACAGGACCCTAAACTCCAGGCAGAAAACATTCAGAAACAGAGCTGGGAGGAGTCTCGGGTGCATCCTGCAGGATGGAGCATTGTCCAAGGAGAAAAATCATCTCAGGTATCTTCCCTGGAGGAGTCTGGGGTTGCTACCCGGGATCACAGGGCCCTAAAGCATTGCAGAAAACTCTGCGGAAGAAGCCTGGGAGGAGTTCTGGGTAGATCCCGCAGGATGGACCACTGTCAAGAGAGAAAAATCATCTCGGCTATCTTTTCTGGAGGAGTCTGGGGTTTCTACCCGGGATCACAGGGTCCTAAATCACCGAAAAAAAGACTCGGGGACACAACTGCAAGGAGGCTCACGTGAATCCCAGAGGATGGAGCATTGTCCAAGGAGAAAAATCATCTCGGGTATCTTCCCTGGAGGAGTCTGGGGTTGCTACCTGGGATCACAGGGCCCTAAACCATTGCAGAAAACTCTGCGGGAGACGCCTGGGAGGAGTTCTGGGTAGATCCCGCAGGATGGACCACTGTCAAGAGAGAAAAATCATCTTGGGTATCTTCCCTGGAGGAGTCTGGGGCTTCTACCCGGGATCACAGGGTCCTAAATCACCGAAAAAAAGACTCAGGGACACAACTGCAAGGAGGCTCATGTGAATCCCAGAGGATGGAGCATTGTCCATGGAGAAAAATCATCTTGGGTATCTTCCCTGGAGGAGTCTGGGATTGCTACCCGGGATCACAGGGCCCCAGACCACCACAATAAAGACTCAGGGCCATAACTGAAAGGAGTCTCAGATGCATCCCAGAGGATGGAGCATTGCCCAAGGATAAAAATCATCTCGGGTATCTTCCCTGGAGGAGTCTGGGGTTGCTACCCGGGATTACAGGGCCCCAAACCACAGGAATAATGTCTGCGGAAGACGCCTGGGAGGAATCGCGGATGCATCCCAGAGGATGGAGCATTGCCCAAGGAGAAAAATCATCTCGGGTATCTTCCCTGGAGGAGTCTGGGGTTGCTACCTCGGATCACAGGGCCCTAAAGCATTGCAGAAAACTCTGCGGGAGACGCCTGGGAGGAGTTCTGGGTAGATCCTGCAGGATGGACCACTGTCAAGAGAGAAAAATCATCTTGGGTATCTTCCCTGGAGGAGTCTGGGGTTGCTACCCGGGATGACAGGACCCCAAACCACCGGATAAAAGACTCGGGGACATACCTGCGAGGAGTCTCGGGTGAATCCCAGAGGATGGAGCATTGTCCAAGGAGAAAAATCATCTTGGGTATCTTCCCTGGAGGAGTCTGGGGTTGCTACCCGGGATCAGAGGACCGCAAACCACCAGAATAAAGACTCAGAGACATACCTGCAAGGAGTCTCCGATGCATCCCAGAGGATGGACCACTGTCAAGAGAGAAAAATCATCTTGGGTATCTTCCCTGGAGGAGTCTGGGGTTGCTACCCGGGATCACAGGGCCCTAAAGCATTGCAGTAAACTCTGCGGGAGACGCCTGGGAGGAGTTCTGGGTAGATCCCGCAGGATGGACCACTGTCAAGAGAGAAAAATCATCCTGGGTATCTTCCCTGGAGGAGTCTGGGGTTGCTACCCGGGATCACAGGGACCCAGACCACCGGAATATAGACTCAGGGACATAACTGCAAGGAGTCTCGGATGCATCCCAGAAGATGGAGCATTGCTCAAGGATAAAAATCATCTCGGGTATCTTCCCTGGAGGAGTCTGGGGTTGCTACCTGGGATCACAGGACCCTAAACCCCAGGAAGAAAACATTCAGAAACAGAGCTGGGAGGAGTCTCGGGTGCATCCTGCAGGATGGACAATAGTCCAAGGATAAAAATCATCTCAGGTATCTTCCCTGGAGGAGTCTGGGGTTGCTACCCGAGATCACAAGGCCCTAAAGCATTGCAGAAAACTCTGCGGAAGAAGCCTGGGAGGAGTTCTGGGTAGATCCCGCAGGATGGACCACTATCAAGAGAGAAAAATCATCTCGGCTATCTTTTCTGGAGGAGTCTGGGGTTTCTACCCGGGATCACAGGGTCCTAAATCACCGAAAAAAAGACTCGGGGACACAACTGCAAGGAGGCTCACGTGAATCCCAGAGGATGGAGCATTGTCCAAGGAGAAAAATCATCTCGGGTATCTTCCCTGGAGGAGTCTGGGGTTGCTACCCGGTACCACAGGGCCCTAAAGCATTGCAGAAAACTCTGCGGTAGACGCCTGGGAGGAGTTCTGGGTAGATCCCGCAGGATGGACCACTGTCAAGAGAGAAAAATCATCTTGGGTATCTTCCCTGGAGGAGTCTGGGGCTTCTACCCGGGATCACAGGGTCCTAAATCACCGAAAAAAAGACTCGGGGACACAACTGCAAGGAGGCTCATGTGAATCCCAGAGGATGGAGCATTGTCCATGGCGAAAAATCATCTTGGGTATTTTCCCTGGAGGAGTCTGGGATTGATACCCGGGATCACAGGGCCCCAGACCACCACAATAAAGACTCAGGTCCATAACTGAAAGGAGTCTCAGATGCATCCCAGAGGATGGAGCATTGCCCAAGGATAAAAATCATCTTGGGTATCTTCCCTGGAGGAGTCTGGGGTTGCTACTCGGGATCAGAGGACGCCAAACCACCGGAATAAAGCCTCAGGGACATACCTGCAAGGAGTCTCCGATGCATCGCAGAGGATGGAGTATTGTCCAAGGATAAAAATCATATTGGGTATCTTCCTGGAGGAGTCTGGGTTTGCTACCCGGGATGACAGGACCCCAAATCACCGGAAAAAAGACTCGGGGACATACCTGCGAGGCGTCTCGGGTGAATCCCAGAGGATGGAGCATTGTCCAAGGAGAAAAATCATCTTGGGTATCTACCCTGGAAGAGTCTGGGGTTGCTACCCGGGATCAGAGGACCGCAAACCACCAGAATAAAGACTCAGGGACATACCTGCAAGGAGTCTCCGATGCATCCCAGAGGATGGACCACTGTCAAGAGAGAAAAAGCATCTTGGGTATCTTCCCTGGAGGAGTCTGGGGTTGCTACCTGGGATCACAGGACCCTAAACTCCAGGCAGAAAACATTCAGAAACAGAGCTGGGAGGAGTCTCGGGTGCATCCTGCCCGATGGAGCATTGTCCAAGGAGAAAAATCATCTCGGGTATCTTCCCTGGAGGAGTCTGGGGTTGCTACCCGGGATCACAGGGCCCTAAAGCATTGCAGAAAACTCTGCGGGAGACGCCTGGGAGGAGTTCTGGGTAGATCCCGCAGGATGGACCACTGTCAAGAGAGAAAAATCATCCTGGGTATCTTCCCTGGAGGAGTCTGGGGTTGCTACCCGGGATCACAGGGCCCCAGACCACCGGAATAAAGACTCAGGGACATAACTGCAAGGAGTCTCGGATGCATCCCAGAGGATGGAGCATTGCTCAAGGATAAAAATCATCTCGGGTATCTTCCGTGGAGGAGTCTGGGGTTGCTACCTGGGATCACAGGACCCTAAACCCCAGGAAGAAAACATTCAGAAACAGAGCTGGGAGGAGTCTCGGGTGCATCCTGCAGGATGGACAATAGTCCAAGGATAAAAATCATCTCAGGTATCTTCCCTGGAGGAGTCTGGGGTTGCTACCCAGGATCACAGGGCCCTAAAGCATTGCAGAAAACTCTGCGGGAGACGCCTGGGAGGAGTTCTGGGTAGATCCCGCAGGATGGACCACTGTCAAGAGAGAAAAAGCATCTTGGGTATCTTCCCTGGAGGAGTCTGGGGTTGCTACCCGGGAAGACAGGACCCCAAACCACCGGATAAAAGACTCGGAGACATACCTGCGAGGAGTCTCGGGTGAATCCCAGAGGATGGAGCATTGTCCAAGGAGAAAAATCATCTTGGGTATCTTCCCTGGAGGAGTCTGGGGTTGCTACCCGGGATCAGAGGACCGCAAACCACCAGAATAAAGACTCAGGGACATACCTGCAAGGAGTCTCCGATGCATCCCAGAGGATGGACCACTGTCAAGAGAGAAAAATCATCTTGGGTATCTTCCCTGGAGGAGTCTGGGGTTGCTACCCGGGATCACAGGGCCCTAAAGCATTGCAGAAAACTCTGCGGGAGACGCCTGGGAGGAATTCTGGGTAGATCCCGCAGGATGGACCACTGTCAAGAGAGAAAAAGCATCTTGGGTATCTTCCCTGGAGGAGTCTGGGGTTGCTACCCGGGATCACAGGGCCCCAGACCACCGGAAAAAAAGACTCAGGGACATAACTGCAAGGAGTCTCGGATGCATCCCAGAGGATGGACAATAGTCCAAGGAGAAAAATCATCTTGGGTATCTTCGCTGGAGGAGTCTGGGGTTGCTACCCGGGATGACAGGACCCCAAACCACCGGATCAAAGACTCGGGGATATACCTGCAAGGCGTCTCGGGTGAATCCCAGAGGATGGAGCATTGTGCAAGGATAAAAATCATCTTGGCTATCTTCCCTGGAGGAGTCTGGGGTTGCTACCCGGGATCAGAGGACCGCAAAACACCAGAATAAAGACTCAGGGACATACATGGAAGGAGTTTCCGATACATCCCAGACGATGGACCACTGTCAAGAGAGAAAAATCATCTTGGGTATCTTCCCTGGAGGAGTCTGGGGTTGCTACCCGGGATCACAGGGCCCTAAAGCATTGGAGAAAACTCTGCGGGAGACGCCTGGGAGGAGTTCTGGGTAGATCCCGCAGGATGGACCACTGTCAAGAGAGAAAAAGCATCTTGGGTATCTTCCCTGGAGGAGTCTGGGGTTGCTACCCGGGATCACAGGGCCCTAAATCCCAGGAAGAAAACATTCAGAAACAGAGCTGGGAGGAGTCTCGGGTGCATCCTGCAGGATGGACAATAGTCCAAGGAGAAAAATCATCTCAGGTATCTTCCCTGGAGGAGTCTGGGGTTGCTACCCAGGATCACAGGGACCCAGACCACCGGAATAAAGACTCAGGGACATAACTGCAAGGAGTCTCGGATGCATCCCAGAGGATGGAGCATTGCTCAAGGATACAAATCATCTTGCGTATCTTCCCAGTAGGAGTCTGGGGTTGCTACCTCGGATCACAGGGCCCTAAAGCATTGCAGAATACTCTGCGGGAGACGTCTGGGAGGAGTTCTGGGTATATCCTGCAGGATGGACCACTGTCAAGACAGAAAAATCATCTTGGGTATCTTCCCTGGAGGAGTCTGGGGTTGCTACCCGGGATGACAGGACCCCAAACCACCGGATAAAAGACTCGGGGACATACCTGCGAAGAGTCTCGGGTGAATCCCAGAGGATGGAGCATTGTCCAAGGAGAAAAATCATCTTGGGTATCTTCCCTGGAGGAGTCTGGGGTTGCTACCCGGGATCAGAGGACCGCAAACCACCAGAATAAAGACTCAGGGACATACCTGCAAGGAGTCTCCGATGCATCCCAGAGGATGGACCACTGTCAAGAGAGAAAAATCATCTCCGGTATCTTCCCTGGAGGAGTCTGGGGTTGCTACCCGGGATCACAGGGCCCTAAAGCATTGCAGAAAACTCTGCGGGAGACGCCTGGGAGGAGTTCTGGGTAGATCCCGCAGGATGGACCACTGTCAAGAGAGAAAAATCATCCTGGTATCTTCCCTGGAGGAGTCTGGGGTTGCTACCCGGGATCACAGGGCCCCAGACCACCGGAATAAAGACTCAGGGACATAACTGCAAGGAGTCTCCGATGCATCCCAGAGGATGGAGCATTGCTCAAGGATAAAAATCATCTCGTGTATCTTCCCTGGAGGAGTCTGGGGTTGCTACCTGGGATCACAGGACCCTAAACCCCAGGAAGAAAACATTCAGAAACAGAGCTGGGAGGAGTCTCGGGTGCATCCTGCAGGATGGACAATAGTCCAAGGATAAAAATCATCTCAGGAATCTTCCCTGGAGGAGTCTGGGGTTGCTACCCGGGATCACAGGGCCCTAAAGCATTGCAGAAAACTCTGCGGGAGACGCCTGGGAGGAGTTCTGGGTAGATCCCGCAGGATGGACCACTATCAAGAGAGAAAAATCATCTCGGCTATCTTTTCTGGAGGAGTCTGGGGTTTCTACCCGGGATCACAGGGTCCTAAATCACCGAAAAAAAGACTCGGGGACACAACTGCAAGGAAGCTCACGTGAATCCCAGAGGATGGAGCATTGTCCATGGAGAAAAATCATCTTGGGTGTTTTCCCTAGAGGAGTCTGGGATTGCTACCCGGGATCACAGGGCCCCAGACCACCGCAATAAAGACTCAGGGCCATAACTGAAAGGAGTCTCAGATGCATCCCAGAGGATGGAGCATTGTCCAAGGAGAAAAATCATCTCGGGTATCTTCCCTGGAGGAGTCTGGGGTTGCTACCTGGGATCACAGGGCCCTAAAGCATTGCAGAAAACTCTGCGGTAGACGCCTGGGAGGAGTTCTGGGTAGATCCCGCAGGATGGACCACTGTCAAGAGAGAAAAATCATCTTGGGTATCTTCCCTGGAGGAGTCTGGGGCTTCTACCCGGGATCACAGGGTCCTAAATCACCGAAAAAAAGACTCGGGGACACAACTGCAAGGAGGCTCATGTGAATCCCAGAGGATGGAGCATTGTCCATGGCGAAAAATCATCTTGGGTATTTTCCCTGGAGAAGTCTGGGATTGCTACCCGGGATCACAGGGCCCCAGACCACCACAATAAAGACTCAGGTCCATAACTGAAAGGAGTCTCAGATGCATCCCAGAGGATGGATCATTGCCCAAGGATAAAAATCATCTCGGGTATCTTCCCTGGAGGAGTCTGGGTTTGCTACCCGGGATTACAGGGCCCGAAACCACAGGAAAAATGTCTGTGGGAGACCTCTGGGAGGAATCTCAGATGCATCCCAGACGATGGAGCATTGCCCAAGGATAAAAATCATCTTGGGTATCTTCCCTGGAGGAGTCTGGGGTTGCTACTCGGGATCAGAGGACCCCAAACCACCGGAATAAAGCCTCAGGGACATACCTGCAAGGAGTCTCCGATGCATCGCAGAGGATGGAGCATTGTCCAAGGATAAAAATCATCTTGGGTATCTTCCTGGAGGAGTCTGGGTTTGCTACCCGGGATGACAGGACCCCAAATCACCGGAAAAAAGACTCGGGGACATACCTGCGAGGAGTCTCGGGTGTATCCCAGAGGATGGAGCATTGTCCAAGGAGAAAAATCATCTTGGGTATCTACCCTGGAAGAGTCTGGGGTTGCTACCCGGGATCAGAGGACCGCAAACCACCAGAATAAAGACTCAGGGACATACCTGCAAGGAGTCTCCGATGCATCCCAGAGGATGGACCACTGTCAAGAGAGAAAAATCATCTCCGGTATCTTCCCTGGAGGAGTCTGGGGTTGCTACCCGGGATCACAGGGCCCTAAAGCATTGCAGAAAACTCTGCGGGAGACGCCTGGGAGGAGTTCTGGGTAGATCCCGCAGGATGGACCACTGTCAAGAGAGAAAAATCATCTCAGGTATCTTCCCTGGAGGAGTCTGGGGTTGCTACCCGGGATCACAGGGCCCCAGACCACCGCAATAAAGACTCAGGGCCATAACTGAAAGGAGACTCAGATGCATCCCAGAGAATGGAGCATTGCCCAAGGATAAAAATCATCTCGGGTATCTTCCCTGGAGGAGTCTGGGTTTCCTACCCAAGATTACAGGGCCCCAAACCACAGGAAAAATGTCTGTGGGAGACCTCTGGGAGGAATCGCGGATGCATCCCAGAGGATGGAGCATTGCCCAAGGAGAAAAAACATCTCGGGTATCTTCCCTGGAGGAGTCTGGGGTTGCTACCTCGGATCACAGGGCCCTAAAGCATTGCAGAAAACTCTGCGGGAGACGCCTGGGAGGAGTTCTGGGTATATCCTGCAGGATGGACCACAGTCAAGAGAGAAAAATCATCTTGGGTATCTTCCCTGGAGGAGTCTGGGGTTGCTACCCGGGATGACAGGACCCCAAACCACCGGATAAAAGACTCGGGGACATACCTGCGAGGTGTCTCGGGTGAATCCCAGAGGATGGAGCACTGTCCAAGGAGAAAAATCATCTTGGGTATCTTCCCTGGAGGAGTCTGGGGTTGCCACCCAGGATGAGAGGACGGCAAACCACCAGAATAAAGACTCAGGGACATATCTGCAAGGAGTCTCCGATGCATCCCAGAGGATGGACCACTGTCAAGAGAGAAAAATCATCTTGGGTATCTTCCCTGGAGGAGTCTGGGGTTGCTACCCGGGATCACAGGGTCCTAAAGCATTGGAGAAAACTCTGCGGGAGACGCCTGGGAGGAGTTCTGGGTAGATCCCGCAGGATGGACCACTGTCAAGAGAGAAAAAGCATCTTGGGTATCTTCCCTGGAGGAGTCTGGGGTTGCTACCCGGGATCACAGGGCCCCAGACCACCGGAATAAAGACTCAGGGACATAACTGCAAGGAGTCTCAGATGCATCCCAGAGGATGGAGCATTGCCCAAGGAGAAAAATCATCTTGGGTATCTTCCCTGGAGGAGTCTGGGGTTGCTACCCGGGATCACAGGGCCCTAAAGCGTTGGAGAAAACTCTGCGGGAGACGCCTGGGAGGAGTTCTGGGTAGATCCTGCAGGATGGACCACTGTCAAGAGCGAAAAATCATCTTGGGTATCTTCCCTGGAGGAGTCTGGGGTTGCTACCCGGGATCAGAGGACCGCAAAACACCAGAATAAAGTCTCAGGGACATACCTGGAAGGAGTCTCCGATACATCCCAGAGGATGGACCACTGTCAAGAGAGAAAAAGCATCTTGGGTATCTTCCCTGGAGGAGTCTGGGGTTGCTACCCGGGATCACAGGGCCCTAAAGCATTGGAGAAAACTCTGCGGGAGACACCTGTGAGGAGTTCTGGGTAGATCCCGCAGGATGGACCACTGTCAAGAGAGAAAAAGCATCTTGGGTATCTTCCCTGGAGGAGTCTGGGGTTGCTACCCGGGATCACAGGGCCCCAGACCACCGGAATAAAGACTCAGGGACATAACTGCAAGGAGTCTCGGATGCATCCCAGAGGATGGACCATAGTCCAAGGAGAAAAATCATCTTGGGTATCTTCCCTGGAGGAGTCTGGGTTTGCTACCCGGGATTACAGGGCCCCAAACCACAGGAAAAATATCTGTAGAAGACCTCTGGGAGGAATCTCAGATGCATCCCAGACGACGGAGCATTGCCCAAGGATAAAAATCATCTTGGGTATCTTCCCTGGAGGAGTCTGGGGTTGCTACTCGGGATCAGAGGACCCCAAACCACCGGAATAAAGCCTCAGGGACATACCTGCAAGGAGTCTCCGATGCATCGCAGAGGATGGAGCATTGTCCAAGGATAAAAATCATCTTGGGTATCTTCCCTGGAGGAGTCTGGGGTTGCTACCCGGGATGACAGGACCCCAAATCACCGGAAAAAAGACTCGGGGACATACCTGCAAGGAGTCTCGAGTGAATCCCAAAGGATGGAGCATTGTCCAAGGAGAAAAATCATCTCGGGTATCTTCCCTGGAGGAGTCTGGGGTTGCTACCCGGGATCACAGGGCCCTAAAGCATTGCAGAAAACTCTGCGGTAGACGCCTGGGAGGAGTTCTGGGTAGATCCCGCAGGATGGACCACTGTCAAGAGAGAAAAATCATCCTGGGTATCTTCCCTGGAGGAGTCTGGGGTTGCTACCCGGGATCACAGGGACCCAGACCACCGGAATATAGACTCAGGGACATAACTGCAAGGAGTCTCGGATGCATCCCAGAAGATGGAGCATTGTCCAAGGATAAAAATCATCTCGGGTATCTTCCCTGGAGGAGTCTGGGGTTGCTAACTGGGATCACAGGACCCTAAACCCCAGGAAGAAAACATTCAGAAACAGAGCTGGGAGGAGTCTCGGGTGCATCCTGCAGGATGGACAATAGTCCAAGGAGAAAAATCATCTCGGGTATCTTCCCTGGAGGAGTCTGGGGTTCCTACCCGGGATCACAGGGCCCTAACGCATTGCAGAAAACTCTGCCGGAGACGCCTGGGAGGAGTTCTGGGTAGATCCCGCAGGATGGACCACTGTCAAGAGAGAAAAATCATCTTGGGTATCTTCCCTGGAGGAGTCTGGGGCTTCTACCCGGGATCACAGGGTCCTAAATCACCGAAAAAAAGACTCGGGGACACAACTGCAAGGAGGCTCATGTGAATCCCAGAGGATGGAGCATTGTCCATGGAGAAAAATCATCTTGGGTATTTTCCCTGGAGGAGTCTTGGATTGCTACCCGGGATCACAGGGCCCCAAACCACCGCAATAAAGACTCAGGGCCATAACTGAAAGGAGTCTCAGATGCATCCCAGAGGATGGAGCATTGCCCAAGGAGAAAAATCATCTCGGGTATCTTCCCTGGAGGAGTCTGGGGTTGCTACCTCGGATCACAGGGCCCTAAAGCATTGCAGAAAACTCTGCGGGAGACGCATGGGAGGAGTTCTGGGTAGATCCTGCAGGATGGACCACTGTCAAGAGAGCAAAATCATCTTGGGTATCTTCCCTGGAGGAGTCTGGGGTTGCTACCCGGGATCAGAGGACCGCAGACCACCAGAATAAAGACTCAGGGACATACCTGCAAGGAGTCTCCGATGCATCCCAGAGGATGGACCACTGTCAAGAGAGAAAAATCATCCTGGGTATCTTCCCTGGAGGAGTCTGGGGTTGCTACCCGGGATCACAGGGACCCAGACCACCGGAATATAGACTCAGGGACATAACTGCAAGGAGTCTCCGATGCATCCCAGAAGATGGAGCATTGCTCAAGGATAAAAATCATCTCGGGTATCTTCCCTGGAGGAGTCTGGGGTTGCTACCTGGGATCACAGGACCCTAAACCCCAGGAAGAAAACATTCAGAAACAGAGCTGGGAGGAGTCTCGGGTGCATCCTGCAGGATGGAGCATTGTCCAAGGAGAAAAATCATCTCGGGTATCTTCCCTGGAGGAGTCTGGGGTTGCTACCCGGGATCACAGGGCCCTAAAGCATTGCAGAAAACTCTGCGGGAGACGCCTGGGAGGAGTTCTGGGTAGATCCCGCGGGATGGACCACTGTCAAGAGAGAAAAATCATCCTGGGTATCTTCCCTGGAGGAGTCTGGGGTTGCTACCCGGGATCACAGGGCCCCAGACCACCGGAATAAAGACTCAGGGACATAACTGCAAGGAGTCTCGGATGCATCCCAGAGGATGGAGCATTGTCCAAGGATAAAAATCATCTCGGGTATCTTCCCTGGAGGAGTCTGGGGTTGCTAACTGGGATCACAGGACCCTAAACCCCAGGAAGAAAACATTCAGAAACAGAGCTGGGAGGAGTCTCGGGTGCATCCTGCAGGATGGACAATAGTCCAAGGATAAAAATCATCTCAGGTATCTTCCCTGGAGGAGTCTGGGGTTGCTACCCGGGATCACAGGGCCCTAAAGCATTGCAGAAAACTCTGCGGAAGAAGCCTGGGAGGAGTTCTGGGTAGATCCCGCAGGATGGACCACTGTCAAGAGAGAAAAATCATCTCGGCTATCTTTTCTGGAGGAGTCTGGGGTTTCTACCCGGGATCACAGGGTCCTAAATCACCGAAAAAAAGACTCGGGGACACAACTGCAAGGAGGCTCACGTGAATCCCAGAGGATGGAGCATTGTCCATGGAGAAAAATCATCTTGGGTATCTTCCCTGGAGGAGTCTGGGATTGCTACCCGGGATCACAGGGCCCCAGACCACCACAATAAAGACTCAGGGCCATAACTGAAAGGAGTCTCAGATGCATCCCAGAGGATGGAGCATTGCCCAAGGATAAAAATCATCTCGGGTATCTTCCCTGGAGGAGTCTGGGGTTGCTACCCGGGATTACAGGGCCCCAAACCACAGGAATAATGTCTGCGGAAGACGCCTGGGAGGAATCGCGGATGCATCCCAGAGGATGGAGCATTGCCCAAGGATAAAAATCATCTTGGGTATCTTCCCTGGAGGAGTCTGGGGTTGCTACCTCGGATCACAGGGCCCTAAAGCATTGCAGAAAACTCTGCGGGAGACGCCTGGGAGGAGTTCTGGGTAGATCCTGCAGGATGGACCACTGTCAAGAGAGAAAAATCATCTTGGGTATCTTCCCTGGAGGAGTCTGGGGTTGCTACCCGGGATGACAGGACCCCAAACCACCGGATAAAAGACTCGGGGACATACCTGCGAGGAGTCTCGGGTGAATCCCAGAGGATGGAGCATTGTCCAAGGAGAAAAATCATCTTGGGTATCTTCCCTGGAGGAGTCTGGGGTTGCTACCCGGGATCAGAGGACCGCAAACCACCAGAATAAAGACTCAGGGACATACCTGCAAGGAGTCTCCGATGCATCCCAGAGGATGGACCACTGTCAAGAGAGAAAAATCATCCTGGGTATCTTCCCTGGAGGAGTCTGGGGTTGCTACCCGGGATCACAGGGACCCAGACCACCGGAATATAGACTCAGGGACATAACTGCAAGGAGTCTCGGATGCATCCCAGAAGATGGAGCATTGCTCAAGGATAAAAATCATCTTGGGTATCTTCCCTGGAGGAGTCTGGGGTTGCTACCTGGGATCACCGGACCCTAAACCCCAGGAAGAAAACATTCAGAAACAGAGCTGGGAGGAGTCTCGGGTGCATCCTGCAGGATGGACAATAGTCCAAGGATAAAAATCATCTCAGGTATCTTCCCTGGAGGAGTCTGGGGTTGCTACCCGGGATCACAGGGCCATAAAGCATTGCAGAAAACTCTGCGGAAGAAGCCTGGGAGGAGTTCTGGGCAGATCGCGCAGGATGGACCACTATCAAGAGAGAAAAATCATCTCGGCTATCTTTTCTGGAGGAGTCTGGGGTTTCTACCCGTGATCACAGGGTCCTAAATCACCGAAAAAAAGACTCGGGGACACAACTGCAAGGAGGCTCACGTGAATCCCAGAGGATGGAGCATTGTCCAAATAGAAAAATCATCTCGGGTATCTTCCCTGGAGGAGTCTGGGGTTGCTACCCGGGATTACAGGGCCCTAAAGCATTGCAGAAAACTCTGCGGTAGACGCCTGGGAGGAGTTCTGGGTAGATCCCGCAGGATGGACCACTGTCAAGAGAGAAAAATCATCTTGGGTATCTTCCCTGGAGGAGTCTGGGGCTTCTACCCGGGATCACAGGGTCCTAAATCACCGAAAAAAAGACTCGGGGACACAACTGCAAGGAGGCTCATGTGAATCCCAGAGGATGGAGCATTGTCCATGGACAAAAATCATCTTGGGTATTTTCCCTGGAGGAGTCTGGGATTGCTACCCGGGATCACAGGGCCCTAAAGCATTGGAGAAAACTCTGCGGGAGACGCCTGGGAGGAGTTCTGGGTAGATCCTGCAGGATGGACCACTGTCAAGAGCGAAAAATCATCTTGGGTATCTTCCCTGGAGGAGTCTGGGGTTGCTACCCGGGATGACAGGACCCCAAACCACCGGATAAAAGACTCAGGGATATACCTGCAAGGCGTCTCGGGTGAATCCCAGAGGATGGAGCATTGTCCAAGGAGAAAAATCATCTTGGCTATCTTGCCTGGAGGAGTCTGGGGTTGCTACCCGGGATCAGAGGACCGCAAAACACCAGAATAAAGACTCAGGGACATACCTGGAAGGAGTCTCCGATACATCCCAGAGGATGGACCACTGTCAAGAGAGAAAAATCATCTTGGGTATCTTCCCTGGAGGAGTCTGGGGTTGCTACCCGGGATCACAGGGCCCTAAAGCATTGCAGAAAACTCTGCGGGAGACACCTGTGAGGAGTTCTGCGTAGATCCCGCAGGATGGACCACTGTCAAGAGAGAAAAATCATCCTGGGTATCTTCCCTGGAGGAGTCTGGGGTTGCTACCCGGGATCACAGGGACCCAAACCACCAGAATATAGACTCAGGGACATAACTGCAAGGAGTCTCGGATGCATCCCAGAAGATGGAGCATTGCTCAAGGATAAAAATCATCTCGGGTATCTTCCCTGGAGGAGTCTGGGGTTGCTACCTGGGATCACAGGACCCTAAACCCCAGGAAGAAAACATTCAGAAACAGAGCTGGGAGGAGTCTCGGGTGCATCCTGCAGGATGGACAATAGTCCAAGGAGAAAAATCATCTCAGGTATCTTCCCTGGAGGAGTCTGGGGTTGCTACCCGGGATCACAGGGCCCTAAAGCATTGCAGAAAACTCTGCGGAAGAAGCCTGGGAGGAGTTCTGGGTAGATCCCGCAGGATGGACCACTATCAAGAGAGAAAAATCATCTCGGCTATCTTTTCTGGAGGAGTCTGGGGTTTCTACCCGGGATCACAGGGTCCTAAATCACCGAAAAAAAGACTCGGGGACACAACTGCAAGGAGGCTCACGTGAATCCCAGAGGATGGAGCATTGTCCAAGGAGAAAAATCATCTCGGGTATCTTCCCTGGAGGAGTCTGGGGTTGCTACCCGGTACCACAGGGCCCTAAAGCATTGCAGAAAACTCTGCGGTAGACGCCTGGGAGGAGTTCTGGGTAGATCCCGCAGGATGGACCACTGTCAAGAGAGAAAAATCATCTTGGGTATCTTCCCTGGAGGAGTCTGGGGCTTCTACCCGGGATCACAGGGTCCTAAATCACCGAAAAAAAGACTCGGGGACACAACTGCAAGGAGGCTCATGTGAATCCCAGAGGATGGAGCATTGTCCATGGCGAAAAATCATTTTGGGTATTTTCCCTGGAGGAGTCTGGGATTGATACCCGGGATCACAGGGCCCCAGACCACCACAATAAAGACTCAGGTCCATAACTGAAAGGAGTCTCAGATGCATCCCAGAGGATGGAGCATTGCCCAAGGATAAAAATCATCTTGGGTATCTTCCCTGGAGGAGTCTGGGGTTGCTACTCGGGATCAGAGGACGCCAAACCACCGGAATAAAGCCTCAGGGACATACCTGCAAGGAGTCTCCGATGCATCGCAGAGGATGGAGTATTGTCCAAGGATAAAAATCATATTGGGTATCTTCCTGGAGGAGTCTGGGTTTGCTACCCGGGATGACAGGACCCCAAATCACCGGAAAAAAGACTCGGGGACATACCTGCGAGGCGTCTCGGGTGAATCCCAGAGGATGGAGCATTGTCCAAGGAGAAAAATCATCTTGGGTATCTACCCTGGAAGAGTCTGGGGTTGCTACCCGGGATCAGAGGACCGCAAACCACCAGAATAAAGACTCAGGGACATACCTGCAAGGAGTCTCCGATGCATCCCAGAGGATGGACCACTGTCAAGAGAGAAAAAGCATCTTGGGTATCTTCCCTGGAGGAGTCTGGGGTTGCTACCTGGGATCACAGGACCCTAAACTCCAGGCAGAAAACATTCAGAAACAGAGCTGGGAGGAGTCTCGGGTGCATCCTGCCCGATGGAGCATTGTCCAAGGAGAAAAATCATCTCGGGTATCTTCCCTGGAGGAGTCTGGGGTTGCTACCCGGGATCACAGGGCCCTAAAGCATTGCAGAAAACTCTGCGGGAGACGCCTGGGAGGAGTTCTGGGTAGATCCCGCAGGATGGACCACTGTCAAGAGAGAAAAATCATCCTGGGTATCTTCCCTGGAGGAGTCTGGGGTTGCTACCCGGGATCACAGGGCCCCAGACCACCGGAATAAAGACTCAGGGACATAACTGCAAGGAGTCTCGGATGCATCCCAGAGGATGGAGCATTGCTCAAGGATAAAAATCATCTCGGGTATCTTCCGTGGAGGAGTCTGGGGTTGCTACCTGGGATCACAGGACCCTAAACCCCAGGAAGAAAACATTCAGAAACAGAGCTGGGAGGAGTCTCGGGTGCATCCTGCAGGATGGACAATAGTCCAAGGATAAAAATCATCTCAGGTATCTTCCCTGGAGGAGTCTGGGGTTGCTACCCGGGATCACAGGGCCCTAAAGCATTGCAGAAAACTCTGCGGGAGACGCCTGGGAGGAGTTCTGGGTAGATCCCGCAGGATGGACCACTGTCAAGAGAGAAAAAGCATCTTGGGTATCTTCCCTGGAGGAGTCTGGGGTTGCTACCCGGGAAGACAGGACCCCAAACCACCGGATAAAAGACTCGGGGACATACCTGCGAGGAGTCTCGGGTGAATCCCAGAGGATGGAGCATTGTCCAAGGAGAAAAATCATCTTGGGTATCTTCCCTGGAGGAGTCTGGGGTTGCTACCCGGGATCAGAGGACCGCAAACCCCCAGAATAAAGACTCAGGGACATACCTGCAAGGAGTCTCCGATGCATCCCAGAGGATGGACCACTGTCAAGAGAGAAAAATCATCTTGGGTATCTTCCCTGGAGGAGTCTGGGGTTGCTACCCGGGATCACAGGGCCCTAAAGCATTGCAGAAAACTCTGCGGGAGACGCCTGGGAGGAATTCTGGGTAGATCCCGCAGGATGGACCACTGTCAAGAGAGAAAAAGCATCTTGGGTATCTTCCCTGGAGGAGTCTGGGGTTGCTACCCGGGATCACAGGGCCCCAGACCACCGGAAAAAAAGACTCAGGGACATAACTGCAAGGAGTCTCGGATGCATCCCAGAGGATGGACAATAGTCCAAGGAGAAAAATCATCTTGGGTATCTTCCCTGGAGGAGTCTGGGGTTGCTACCCGGGATGACAGGACCCCAAACCACCGGATCAAAGACTCGGGGATATACCTGCAAGGCGTCTCGGGTGAATCCCAGAGGATGGAGCATTGTGCAAGGATAAAAATCATCTTGGCTATCTTCCCTGGAGGAGTCTGGGGTTGCTACCCGGGATCAGAGGACCGCAAAACACCAGAATAAAGACTCAGGGACATACATGGAAGGAGTTTCCGATACATCCCAGACGATGGACCACTGTCAAGAGAGAAAAATCATCTTGGGTATCTTCCCTGGAGGAGTCTGGGGTTGCTACCCGGGATCACAGGGCCCTAAAGCATTGGAGAAAACTCTGCGGGAGACGCCTGGGAGGAGTTTTGGGTAGATCCCGCAGGATGGACCACTGTCAAGAGAGAAAAAGCATCTTGGGTATCTTCCCTGGAGGAGTCTGGGGTTGCTACCCGGGATCACAGGGCCCTAAATCCCAGGAAGAAAACATTCAGAAACAGAGCTGGGAGGAGTCTCGGGTGCATCCTGCAGGATGGACAATAGTCCAAGGAGAAAAATCATCTCAGGTATCTTCCCTGGAGGAGTCTGGGGTTGCTACCCAGGATCACAGGGACCCAGACCACCGGAATAAAGACTCAGGGACATAACTGCAAGGAGTCTCGGATGCATCCCAGAGGATGGAGCATTGCTCAAGGATACAAATCATCTTGCGTATCTTCCCAGTAGGTGTCTGGGGTTGCTACCTCGGATCACAGGGCCCTAAAGCATTGCAGAATACTCTGCGGGAGACGTCTGGGAGGAGTTCTGGGTATATCCTGCAGGATGGACCACTGTCAAGACAGAAAAATCATCTTGGGTATCTTCCCTGGAGGAGTCTGGGGTTGCTACCCGGGATGACAGGACCCCAAACCACCGGATAAAAGACTCGGGGACATACCTGCGAGGAGTCTCGGGTGAATCCCAGAGGATGGAGCATTGTCCAAGGAGAAAAATCATCTTGGGTATCTTCCCTGGAGGAGTCTGGGGTTGCTACCCGGGATCAGAGGACCGCAAACCACCAGAATAAAGACTCAGGGACATACCTGCAAGGAGTCTCCGATGCATCCCAGAGGATGGACCACTGTCAAGAGAGAAAAATCATCTCCGGTATCTTCCCTGGAGGAGTCTGGGGTTGCTACCCGGGATCACAGGGCCCTAAAGCATTGCAGAAAACTCTGCGGGAGACGCCTGGGAGGAGTTCTGGGTAGATCCCGCAGGATGGACCACTGTCAAGAGAGAAAAATCATCCTGGTATCTTCCCTGGAGGAGTCTGGGGTTGCTACCCGGGATCACAGGGCCCCAGACCACCGGAATAAAGACTCAGGGACATAACTGCAAGGAGTCTCGGATGCATCCCAGAGGATGGAGCATTGCTCAAGGATAAAAATCATCTCGTGTATCTTCCCTGGAGGAGTCTGGGGTTGCTACCTGGGATCACAGGACCCTAAACCCCAGGAAGAAAACATTCAGAAACAGAGCTGGGAGGAGTCTCGGGTGCATCCTGCAGGATGGACAATAGTCCAAGGATAAAAATCATCTCAGGAATCTTCCCTGGAGGAGTCTGGGGTTGCTACCCGGGATCACAGGGCCCTAAAGCATTGCAGAAAACTCTGCGGGAGACGCCTGGGAGGAGTTCTGGGTAGATCCCGCAGGATGGACCACTATCAAGAGAGAAAAATCATCTCGGCTATCTTTTCTGGAGGAGTCTGGGGTTTCTACCCGGGATCACAGGGTCCTAAATCACCGAAAAAAAGACTCGGGGACACAACTGCAAGGAAGCTCACGTGAATCCCAGAGGATGGAGCATTGTCCATGGAGAAAAATCATCTTGGGTGTTTTCCCTAGAGGAGTCTGGGATTGCTACCCGGGATCACAGGGCCCCAGACCACCGCAATAAAGACTCAGGGCCATAACTGAAAGGAGTCTCAGATGCATCCCAGAGGATGGAGCATTGCCCAAGGAGAAAAATCATCTCGGGTATCTTCCCTGGAGGAGTCTGGGGTTGCTACCTCGGATCACAGGGCCCTAAAGCATTGCAGAAAACTCTGCGGGAGACGCCTGGGAGGAGTTCTGGGTATATCCTGCAGGATGGACCACTGTCAAGAGAGAAAAATCATCTTGGGTATCTTCCCTGGAGGAGTCTGGGGTTGCTACCCGGGAAGACAGGACCCCAAACCACCGGATAAAAGACTCGGGGACATACCTGCGAGGAGTCTCGGGTGAATCCCAGAGGATGGAGCATTGTCCAAGGAGAAAAATCATCTTGGGTATCTTCCCTGGAGGAGTCTGGGGTTGCTACCCGGGATCAGAGGACCGCAAACCACCAGAATAAAGACTCAGGGACATACCTGCAAGGAGTCTCCGATGCATCCCAGAGGATGGACCACTGTCAAGAGAGAAAAATCATCTTGGGTATCTTCCCTGGAGGAGTCTGGGGTTGCTACCCGGGATCACAGGGCCCTAAAGCATTGGAGAAAACTCTGCGGGAGACGCCTGGGAGGAGTTCTGGGTAGATCCCGCAGGATGGACCACTGTCAAGAGAGAAAAAGCATCTTGGGTATCTTCCCTGGAGGAGTCTGGGGTTGCTACCCGGGATCACAGGGCCCCAGACCACCGGAATAAAGACTCAGGGACATAACTGCAAGGAGTCTCCGATGCATCCCAGAGGATGGACAATAGTCCAAGGAGAAAAATCATCTTGGGTTTCTTCCCTGGAGGAGTCTGGGGTTGCTACCAGGGATGACAGGACCCCAAACCACCGGAAAAATGTCTGCGGAAGACGCCTGGGAGGAATCTCGGATGCATCCCAGAGGATGGAGCATTGTCCAAGGAGAAAAATCATCTCGGGTATCTTCCCTGGAGGAGTCTGGGGTTGCTACCTGGGATCACAGGGCCCTAAAGCATTGCAGAAAACTCTGCGGTAGACGCCTGGGAGGAGTTCTGGGTAGATCCCGCAGGATGGACCACTGTCAAGAGAGAAAAATCATCTTGGGTATCTTCCCTGGAGGAGTCTGGGGCTTCTACCCGGGATCACAGGGTCCTAAATCACCGAAAAAAAGACTCGGGGACACAACTGCAAGGAGGCTCATGTGAATCCCACAGGATGGAGCATTGTCCATGGCGAAAAATCATCTTGGGTATTTTCCCTGGAGAAGTCTGGGATTGCTACCCGGGATCACAGGGCCCCAGACCACCACAATAAAGACTCAGGTCCATAACTGAAAGGAGTCTCAGATGCATCCCAGAGGATGGAGCATTGCCCAAGGATAAAAATCATCTCGGGTATCTTCCCTGGAGGAGTCTGGGTTTGCTACCCGGGATTACAGGGCCCCAAACCACAGGAAAAATGTCTGTGGGAGACCTCTGGGAGGAATCTCAGATGCATCCCAGACGATGGAGCATTGCCCAAGGATAAAAATCATCTTGGGTATCTTCCCTGGAGGAGTCTGGGGTTGCTACTCGGGATCAGAGGACCCCAAACCACCGGAATAAAGCCTCAGGGACATACCTGCAAGGAGTCTCCGATGCATCGCAGAGGATGGAGCATTGTCCAAGGATAAAAATCATCTTGGGTATCTTCCTGGAGGAGTCTGGGTTTGCTACCCGGGATGACAGGACCCCAAATCACCGGAAAAAAGACTCGGGGACATACCTGCGAGGAGTCTCGGGTGTATCCCAGAGGATGGAGCATTGTCCAAGGAGAAAAATCATCTTGGGTATCTACCCTGGAAGAGTCTGGGGTTGCTACCCGGGATCAGAGGACCGCAAACCACCAGAATAAAGACTCAGGGACATACCTGCAAGGAGTCTCCGATGCATCCCAGAGGATGGACCACTGTCAAGAGAGAAAAATCATCTCCGGTATCTTCCCTGGAGGAGTCTGGGGTTGCTACCCGGGATCACAGGGCCCTAAAGCATTGCAGAAAACTCTGCGGGAGACGCCTGGGAGGAGTTCTGGGTAGATCCCGCAGGATGGACCACTGTCAAGAGAGAAAAATCATCTCAGGTATCTTCCCTGGAGGAGTCTGGGGTTGCTACCCGGGATCACAGGGCCCCAGACCACCGCAATAAAGACTCAGGGCCATAACTGAAAGGAGACTCAGATGCATCCCAGAGAATGGAGCATTGCCCAAGGATAAAAATCATCTCGGGTATCTTCCCTGGAGGAGTCTGGGTTTCCTACCCAAGATTACAGGGCCCCAAACCACAGGAAAAATGTCTGTGGGAGACCTCTGGGAGGAATCGCGGATGCATCCCAGAGGATGGAGCATTGCCCAAGGAGAAAAAACATCTCGGGTATCTTCCCTGGAGGAGTCTGGGGTTGCTACCTCGGATCACAGGGCCCTAAAGCATTGCAGAAAACTCTGCGGGAGACGCCTGGGAGGAGTTCTGGGTATATCCTGCAGGATGGACCACAGTCAAGAGAGAAAAATCATCTTGGGTATCTTCCCTGGAGGAGTCTGGGGTTGCTACCCGGGATGACAGGACCCCAAACCACCGGATAAAAGACTCGGGGACATACCTGCGAGGTGTCTCGGGTGAATCCCAGAGGATGGAGCACTGTCCAAGGAGAAAAATCATCTTGGGTATCTTCCCTGGAGGAGTCTGGGGTTGCTACCCAGGATGAGAGGACGGCAAACCACCAGAATAAAGACTCAGGGACATATCTGCAAGGAGTCTCCGATGCATCCCAGAGGATGGACCACTGTCAAGAGAGAAAAATCATCTTGGGTATCTTCCCTGGAGGAGTCTGGGGTTGCTACCCGGGATCACAGGGTCCTAAAGCATTGGAGAAAACTCTGCGGGAGACGCCTGGGAGGAGTTCTGGGTAGATCCCGCAGGATGGACCACTGTCAAGAGAGAAAAAGCATCTTGGGTATCTTCCCTGGAGGAGTCTGGGGTTGCTACCCGGGATCACAGGGCCCCAGACCACCGGAATAAAGACTCAGGGACATAACTGCAAGGAGTCTCAGATGCATCCCAGAGGATGGACAATAGTCCAAGGAGAAAAATCATCTTGGGTATCTTCCCTGGAGGAGTCTGGGGTTGCTACCCGGGATCACAGGGCCCTAAAGCGTTGGAGAAAACTCTGCGGGAGACGCCTGGGAGGAGTTCTGGGTAGATCCTGCAGGATGGACCACTGTCAAGAGCGAAAAATCATCTTGGGTATCTTCCCTGGAGGAGTCTGGGGTTGCTACCCGGGATGACAGGACCCCAAACCACGGATAAAAGACTCGGGGATATACCTGCAAGGCGTCTCGGGTGAATCCCAGAGGATGGAGCATTGTGCAAGGATAAAAATCATCTTGTGTATCTTCCCTGGAGGAGTCTGGGGTTGCTACCCGGGATCAGAGGACCGCAAAACACCAGAATAAAGACTCAGGGACATACCTGGAAGGAGTCTCCGATACATCCCAGAGGATGGACCACTGTCAAGAGAGAAAAAGCATCTTGGGTATCTTCCCTGGAGGAGTCTGGGGTTGCTACCCGGGATCACAGGGCCCTAAAGCATTGGAGAAAACTCTGCGGGAGACGCCTGTGAGGAGTTCTGGGTAGATCCCGCAGGATGGACCACTGTCAAGAGAGAAAAATCATCTTGGGTATCTTCCCTGGAGGAGTCTGGGGTTGCTACCCGGGATCACAGGGCCCCAGACCACCGGAATAAAGACTCAGGGACATAACTGCAAGGAGTCTCGGATGCATCCCAGAGGATGGACCATAGTCCAAGGAGAAAAATCATCTTGGGTATCTTCCCTGGAGGAGTCTGGGTTTGCTACCCGGGATTACAGGGCCCCAAACCACAGGAAAAATATCTGTAGAAGACCTCTGGGAGGAATCTCAGATGCATCCCAGACGACGGAGCATTGCCCAAGGATAAAAATCATCTTGGGTATCTTCCCTGGAGGAGTCTGGGGTTGCTACTCGGGATCAGAGGACCCCAAACCACCGGAATAAAGCCTCAGGGACATACCTGCAAGGAGTCTCCGATGCATCGCAGAGGATGGAGCATTGTCCAAGGATAAAAATCATCTTGGGTATCTTCCCTGGAGGAGTCTGGGGTTGCTACCCGGGATGACAGGACCCCAAATCACCGGAAAAAAGACTCGGGGACATACCTGCAAGGAGTCTCGAGTGAATCCCAAAGGATGGAGCATTGTCCAAGGAGAAAAATCATCTCGGGTATCTTCCCTGGAGGAGTCTGGGGTTGCTACCTGGGATCACACGGCCCTAAAGCATTGCAGAAAACTCTGCGGTAGACGCCTGGGAGGAGTTCTGGGTAGATCCCGCAGGATGGACCACTGTCAAGAGAGAAAAATCATCCTGGGTATCTTCCCTGGAGGAGTCTGGGGTTGCTACCCGGGATCACAGGGACCCAGACCACCGGAATATAGACTCAGGGACATAACTGCAAGGAGTCTCGGATGCATCCCAGAAGATGGAGCATTGTCCAAGGATAAAAATCATCTCGGGTATCTTCCCTGGAGGAGTCTGGGGTTGCTAACTGGGATCACAGGACCCTAAACCCCAGGAAGAAAACATTCAGAAACAGAGCTGGGAGGAGTCTCGGGTGCATCCTGCAGGATGGACAATAGTCCAAGGAGAAAAATCATCTCGGGTATCTTCCCTGGAGGAGTCTGGGATTGCTACCCGGGATCACAGGGCCCCAGACCACCGCAATAAAGACTCAGGGCCATAACTGAAAGGAGACTCAGATGCATCCCAGAGAATGGAGCATTGCCCAAGGATAAAAATCATCTCGGGTATCTTCCCTGGAGGAGTCTGGGTTTCCTACCCAATATTACAGGGCCCCAAACCACAGGAAAAATGTCTGTGGGAGACCTCTGGGAGGAATCGCGGATGCATTCCAGAGGATGGAGCATTGCCCAAGGAGAAAAATCATCTCGGGTATCTTCCCTGGAGGAGTCTGGGGTTGCTACCTCGGATCACAGGGCCCTAAAGCATTGCAGAAAACTCTGCGGGAGACGCCTGGGAGGAGTTCTGGGTATATCCTGCAGGATGGACCACAGTCAAGAGAGAAAAATCATCTTGGGTATCTTCCCTGGAGGAGTCTGGGGTTGCTACCCGGGATGACAGGACCCCAAACCACCGGATAAAAGACTCGGGGACATACCTGCGAGGTGTCTCGGGTGAATCCCAGAGGATGGAGCACTGTCCAAGGAGAAAAATCATCTTGGGTATCTTCCCTGGAGGAGTCTGGGGTTGCTACCCAGGATGAGAGGACCGCAAACCACCAGAATAAAGACTCAGGGACATATCTGCAAGGAGTCTCCGATGCATCCCAGAGGATGGACCACTGTCAAGAGAGAAAAATCATCTTGGGTATCTTCCCTGGAGGAGTCTGGGGTTGCTACCCGGGATCACAGGGCCCTAAAGCATTGGAGAAAACTCTGCGGGAGACGCCTGGGAGGAGTTCTGGGTAGATCCCGCAGGATGGACCACTGTCAAGAGAGAAAAAGCATCTTGGGTATCTTCCCTGGAGGAGTCTGGGGTTGCTACCCGGGATCACAGGGCCCCAGACCACCGGAATAAAGACTCAGGGACATAACTGCAAGGAGTCTCAGATGCATCCCAGAGGATGGACAATAGTCCAAGGAGAAAAATCATCTTGGGTATCTTCCCTGGAGGAGTCTGGTGTTGCTACCCGGGATCACAGGGCCCTAAAGCATTGGAGAAAACTCTGCGGGAGACGCCTGGGAGGAGTTCTGGGTAGATCCTGCAGGATGGACCACTGTCAAGAGCGAAAAATCATCTTGGGTATCTTCCCTGGAGGAGTCTGGGGTTGCTACCCGGGATGACAGGACCCCAAACCACCGGATAAAAGACTCGGGGATATACCTGCAAGGCGTCTCGGGTGAATCCCAGAGGATGGAGCATTGTGCAAGGATAAAAATCATCTTGTGTATCTTCCCTGGAGGAGTCTGGGGTTGCTACCCGGGATCAGAGGACCGCAAAACACCAGAATAAAGACTCAGGGACATACCTGGAAGGAGTCTCCGATACATCCCAGAGGATGGACCACTGTCAAGAGAGAAAAAGCATCTTGGGTATCTTCCCTGGAGGAGTCTGGGGTTGCTACCCGGGATCACAGGGCCCTAAAGCATTGGAGAAAACTCTGCGGGAGACACCTGTGAGGAGTTCTGGGTAGATCCCGCAGGATGGACCACTGTCAAGAGAGAAAAAGCATCTTGGGTATCTTCCCTGGAGGAGTCTGGGGTTGCTACCCGGGATCACAGGGCCCCAGACCACCGGAATAAAGACTCAGGGACATAACTGCAAGGAGTCTCGGATGCATCCCAGAGGATGGACCATAGTCCAAGGAGAAAAATCATCTTGGGTATCTTCCCTGGAGGAGTCTGGGTTTGCTACCCGGGATTACAGGGCCCCAAACCACAGGAAAAATATCTGTAGAAGACCTCTGGGAGGAATCTCAGATGCATCCCAGACGACGGAGCATTGCCCAAGGATAAAAATCATCTTGGGTATCTTCCCTGGAGGAGTCTGGGGTTGCTACCCGGGATGACAGGACCCCAAATCACCGGAAAAAAGACTCGGGGACATACCTGCGAGGAGTCTCGAGTGAATCCCAAAGGATGGAGCATTGTCCAAGGAGAAAAATCATCTTGGGTATCTACCCTGGAAGAGTCTGGGGTTGCTACACGGGATCAGAGGACCGCAAACCACCAGAATAAAGACTCAGGGACATACCTGCAAGGAGTCTCCGATGCATCCCAGAGGATGGACCACTGTCAAGAGAGAAAAATCATCTCCGGTATCTTCCCTGGAGGAGTCTGGGGTTGCTACCCGGGATCACAGGGCCCTAAAGCATTGGAGAAAACTCTGCGGGAGACCCCTGGGAGGAGTTCTGGGTAGATCCCGCAGGATGGACCACTGTCAAGAGAGAAAAATCATCCTGGGTATCTTCCCTGGAGGAGTCTGGGGTTGCTACCCGGGATCACAGGGACACAGACCACCGGAATATAGACTCAGGGACATAACTGCAAGGAGTCTCGGATGCATCCCAGAAGATGGAGCATTGTCCAAGGATAAAAATCATCTCGGGTATCTTCCCTGGAGGAGTCTGGTGTTGCTAACTGGGATCACAGGACCCTAAACCCCAGGAAGAAAACATTCAGAAACAGAGCTGGGAGGAGTCTCGGGTGCATCCTGCAGGATGGACAATAGTCCAAGGAGAAAAATCATCTCGGATATCTTCCCTGGAGGAGTCTGGGGTTGCTACCCGGGATCACAGGGCCCTAAAGCATTGCAGAAAACTCTGCGGGAGACGCCTGGGAGGAGTTCTGGGTAGATCCCGCAGGATGGACCACTGTCAAGAGAGAAAAAGCATCTTGGGTATCTTCCCTGGAGGAGTCTGGGGCTTCTACCCGGGATCACAGAGTCCTAAATCACCGGAAAAATGTCTGCGGAAGACGCCTGGGAGGAATCTCGGATGCATCCCAGAGGATGGAGCATTGTCCAAGGAGAAAAATCATATTGGGTACCTTCCCTGGAGGACTCTGGGGTTGCCACCCGGGATCACAGGGCCCTAAAGCGTTGGAGAAAACTCTGCGGGAGACGCCTGGGAGGAGTTCTGGGTAGATCCTGCAGGATCGACCACTGTCAAGAGAGAAAAATCATATTGGGTATCTTCCCTGGAGGAGTCTGGGTTTGCTACCCGGGATTACAGGGCCCCAAACCACAGGAAAAATGTCTGTGGGAGACCTCTGGGAGGAATCTCAGATGCATCCCAGACGACGGAGCATTGCCCAAGGAGAAAAATCATCTCGGGTATCTTCCCTGGAGGAGTCTGGGGTTGCTACCTGGGATCACAGGGCCCTAAAGCATTGCAGAAAACTCTGCGGTAGACGCCTGGGAGGAGTTCTGGGTAGATCCCGCAGGATGGACCACTGTCAAGAGAGAAAAATCATCTTGGGTATCTTCCCTGGAGGAGTCTGGGGCTTCTACCCGGGATCACAGGGTCCTAAATCACCGGAAAAATGTCTGCGGAAGACGCCTGGGAGGAATCTCGGATGCATCCCAGAGGATGGAGCATTGTCCAAGGAGAAAAATCATATTGGGTATCTTCCCTGGAGGAGTCTGGGGTTGCTACCCGGGATCACCGGGCCCTAAAGCGTTGGAGAAAACTCTGCGGGAGACGCCTGGGAGGAGTTCTGGGTAGATCCTGCAGGATCGACCACTGTCAAGAGAGAAAAATCATCTTGGGTATCTTCCCTGGAGGAGTCTGGGTTTGCTACCCGGGATTACAGGGCCCCAAACCACAGGAAAAATGTCTGTGGGAGACCTCTGGGAGGAATCTCAGATGCATCCCAGACGACGGAGCATTCCCGAAGGATAAAAATCATCTTGGGTATCTTCCCTGGATGAGTCTGGGGTTGCTACTCGGGATCACAGGGACCCAGACCACCGGAATATAGACTCAGGGACATACCTGCAAGGAGTCTCCGATGCATCGCAGAGGATGGAGCATTGTCCAAGGATAAAAATCATCTTGGGTATCTTCCCTGGAGGAGTCTGGGTTTGCTACCCGGGATGACAGGACCCCAAATCACCGGAAAAAAGACTCGGGGACATACCTGCGAGGAGTCTCGGGTGAATCCCAGAGGATGGAGCATTGTCCAAGGAGAAAAATCATCTTGGGTATCTACCCTGGAAGAGTCTGGGGTTGCTACCCGGGATCAGAGGACCGCAAACCACCAGAATAAAGACTCAGGGACATACCTGCAAGGAGTCTCCGATGCATCCCAGAGGATGGACCACTGTCAAGAGAGAAAAATCATCTTGGGTATCTTCCCTGGAGGAGTCTGGGGTTGCTACCCGGGATCACAGGGCCCTAAAGCATTGCAGAAAACTCTGCGGGAGACGCCTGGGAGGAGTTCTGGGTAGATCCCGCAGGATGGACCACTGTCAAGAGAGAAAAATCATCCTGGGTATCTTCCCTGGAGGAGTCTGGGGTTGCTACCCGGGATCACAGGGACCCAGACCACCGGAATATAGACTCAGGGACATAACTGCAAGGAGTCTCGGATGCATCCCAGAAGATGGAGCATTGCTCAAGGATAAAAATCATCTCGGGTATCTTCCCTGGAGGAGTCTGGGGTTGCTACCTGGGATCACAGGACCCTAAACTCCAGGCAGAAAACATTCAGAAACAGAGCTGGGAGGAGTCTCGGGTGCATCCTGCAGGATGGACAATAGTCCAAGGATAAAAATCATCTCAGGTATCTTCCCTGGAGGAGTCTGGGGTTGCTACCCGGGATCACAGGGCCCTAAAGCGTTGGAGAAAACTCTGCGGGAGACGCCTGGGAGGAGTTCTGGGTATATCCTGCAGGATGGACCACTGTCAAGAGAGAAAAATCATCTTGGGTATCTTCCCTGGAGGAGTCTGGGGTTGCTACCCGGGATGACAGGACCCCAAACCACCGGATAAAAGACTCGGGGACATACCTGCGAGGAGTCTCGGGTGAATCCCAGAGGATGGAGCATTGTCCAAGGAGAAAAATCATCTTGGGTATCTTCCCTGGAGGAGTCTGGGGTTGCTACCCGGGATCAGAGGACCGCAAACCACCAGAATAAAGACTCAGGGACATACCTGCAAGGAGTCTCCGATGCATCCCAGAGGATGGACCACTGTCAAGAGAGAAAAATCATCTTGGGTATCTTCCCTGGAGGAGTCTGGGGTTGCTACCCGGGATCACAGGGCCCTAAAGCATTGGAGAAAACTCTGCGGGAGACGCCTGGGAGGAGTTCTGGGTAGATCCCGCAGGATGGACCACTGTCAAGAGAGAAAAAGCATCTTGGGTATCTTCCCTGGAGGAGTCTGGGGTTGCTACCCGGGATCACAGGGCCCCAGACCACCGGAATAAAGACTCAGGGACATAACTGCAAGGAGTCTCCGATGCATCCCAGAGGATGGACAATAGTCCAAGGAGAAAAATCATCTTGGGTTTCTTCCCTGGAGGAGTCTGGGGTTGCTACCAGGGATGACAGGACCCCAAACCACCGGAAAAATGTCTGCGGAAGACGCCTGGGAGGAATCTCGGATGCATCCCAGAGGATGGAGCATTGTCCAAGGAGAAAAATCATCTCGGGTATCTTCCCTGGAGGAGTCTGGGGTTGCTACCTGGGATCACAGGGCCCTAAAGCATTGCAGAAAACTCTGCGGTAGACGCCTGGGAGGAGTTCTGGGTAGATCCCGCAGGATGGACCACTGTCAAGAGAGAAAAATCATCTTGGGTATCTTCCCTGGAGGAGTCTGGGGCTTCTACCCGGGATCACAGTGTCCTAAATCACCGGAAAAATGTCTGCGGAAGACGCCTGGGAGGAATCTCGGATGCATCCCAGAGGATGGAGCATTGTCCAAGGAGAAAAATCATATTGGGTATCTTCCCTGGAGGAGTCTGGGGTTGCTACCCGGGATCACAGGGCCCTAAAGCATTGCAGAAAACTCTGCGGGAGACGCCTGGGAGGAGTTCTGGGTAGATCCCGCAGGATGGACCACTGTCAAGAGAGAAAAAATCATCCTGGGTATCTTCCCTGGAGGAGTCTGGGGTTGCTACCCGGGATCACAGGGACCCAGACCACCGGAATATAGACTCAGGGACATAACTGCAAGGAGTCTCCGATGCATCCCAGAGGATGGACAATAGTCCAAGGAGAAAAATCATCTTGGGTATCTTCCCTGGAGGAGTCTGGGGTTGCTACCCGGGATGACAGGACCCCAAACCACCGGAAAAATGTCTGCGGAAGACGCCTGGGAGGAATCTCGGATGCATCCCAGAGGATGGAGCATTGTCCAAGGAGAAAAATCATATTGGGTATCTTCCCTGGAGGAGTCTGGGGTTGCTACCCGGGATCACAGGGTCCTAAAGCATTGCAGAAAACTCTGCGGGAGACGCCTGGGAGGAGTTCTGGGTAGATCCTGCAGGATGGACCACTGTCAAGAGAGAAAAATCATCTTGGGTATCTTCCCTGGAGGAGTCTGGGGTTGCTACCCGGGATGACAGGACCCCAAACCACCGGATAAAAGACTCGGGGACATACCTGCGAGGAGTCTCGGGTGAATCCCAGAGGATGGAGCATTGTCCAAGGAGAAAAATCATCTTGGGTATCTTCCCTGGAGGAGTCTGGGGTTGCTACCCGGGATCAGAGGACCGCAAACCACCAGAATAAAGACTCAGGGACATACCTGGAAGGAGTCTCCGATGCATCCCAGAGGATTGACCACTGTCAAGAGAGAAAAATCATCTTGGGTATCTTCCCTGGAGGAGTCTGGGGTTGCTACCCGGGATCACAGGGCCCTAAAGCATTGGAGAAAACTCTGCGGGAGACGCCTGGGAGGAGTTCTGGGTAGATCCCGCAGGATGGACCACTGTCAAGAGAGAAAAAGCATCTTGGGTATCTTCCCTGGAGGAGTCTGGGGTTGCTACCCGGGATCACAGGGCCCCAGACCACCGGAATAAAGACTCAGGGACATAACTGCAAGGAGTCTCGGATGCATCCCAGAGGATGGACAATAGTCCAAGGAGAAAAATCATCTCGGGTATCTTCCCTGGAGGAGTCTGGGGTTGCTACCCGGGATGACAGGACCCCAAACCACCGGAAAAATGTCTGCGGAAGACGCCTGGGAGGAATCTCGGATGCATCCCAGAGGATTGAGCATTGTCCAAGGAGAAAAATCATCTTGGGTATCTTCCCTGGAGGAGTCTGGGGTTGCTACTCGGGATCAGAGGACCCCAAACCACCGGAATAAAGCCTCAGGGACATACCTGCAAGGAGTCTCCGATGCATCGCAGAGGATGGAGCATTGTCCAAGGATAAAAATCATATTGGGTATCTTCCCTGGAGGAGTCTGGGGTTGCTACCCGGGATGACAGGACCCCAAACCACCGGATAAAAGACTCGGGGACATACCTGCGAGGAGTCTCGGGTGAATCCCAGAGGATGGAGCATTGTCCAAGGAGAAAAATCATCTTGGGTATCTTCCCTGGAGGAGTCTGGGGTTGCTACCCGGGATCAGAGGACCGCAAAACACCAGAATAAAGACTCAGGGACATACCTGCAAGGAGTCTCCGATGCATCCCAGAGGATGGACCACTGTCAAGAGAGAAAAATCATCCTGGGTATCTTCCCTGGAGGAGTCTGGGGTTGCTACCCGGGATCACAGGGACCCAGACCACCGGAATATAGACTCAGGGACATAACTGCAAGGAGTCTCGGATGCATCCCAGAAGATGGAGCATTGCTCAAGGATAAAAATCATCTTGGGTATCTTCCCTGGAGGAGTCTGGGGTTGCTACCTGGGATCACAGGACCCTAAACTCCAGGCAGAAAACATTCAGAAACAGAGCTGGGAGGAGTCTCGGGTGCATCCTGCAGGATGGAGCATTGTCCAAGGAGAAAAATCATCTTGGGTATCTTCCCTGGAGGAGTCTGGGGTTGCTACCCGGGATCACAGGGCCCTAAAGCATTGCAGAAAACTCTGCGGGAGACGCCTGGGAGGAGTTCTGGGTAGATCCCGCAGGATGGACCACTGTCAAGAGAGAAAAATCATCCTGGGTATCTTCCCTGGAGGAGTCTGGGGTTGCTACCCGGGATCACAGGGCCCCAGACCACCGGAATAAAGACTCAGGGACATAACTGCAAGGAGTCTCGGATGCATCCCAGAGGATGGATAATAGTCCAAGGAGAAAAATCATCTTGGGTATCTTCCCTGGAGGAGTCTGGGGTTGCTACCCGGGATGACAGGACCCCAAACCACCGGAAAAATGTCTGCGGAAGACGCCTGGGAGGAATCTCGGATGCATCCCAGAGGATGGAGCATTGTCCAAGGAGAAAAATCATATTGGGTATCTTCCCTGGAGGAGTCTGGGTTTGCTACCCGGGATTACAGGGCCCCAAACCACAGGAAAAATGTCTGTGGGAGACCTCTGGGAGGAATCTCAGATGCATCCCAGACGACGGAGCATTGCCCAAGGATAAAAATCATCTTAGGTATCTTCCCTGGAGGAGTCTGGGGTTGCTACTCGGGATCAGAGGACCCCAAACCACCGGAATAAAGCCTCAGGGACATACCTGCAAGGAGTCTCCGATGCATCGCAGAGGATGGAGCATTGTCCAAGGATAAAAATCATATTGGGTATCTTCCCTGGAGGAGTCTGGGGTTGCTACCCGGGATGACAGGACCCCAAACCACCGGATAAAAGACTCGGGGACATACCTGCGAGGAGTCTCGGGTGAATCCCAGAGGATGGAGCATTGTCCAAGGAGAAAAATCATCTTGGGTATCTTCCCTGGAGGAGTCTGGGGTTGCTACCCGGGATCAGAGGACCGCAAACCACCAGAATAAAGACTCAGGGGCATACCTGCAAGGAGTCTCCGATGCATCCCAGAGGATGGACCACTGTCAAGAGAGAAAAATCATCTCCGGTATCTTCCCTGGAGGAGTCTGGGGTTGCTACCCGGGATCACAGGGCCCTAAAGCATTGCAGAAAACTCTGCGGGAGACGCCTGGGAGGAGTTCTGGGTAGATCCCGCAGGATGGACCACTGTCAAGAGAGAAAAATCATCTTGGGTATCTTCCCTGGAGGAGTCTGGGGCTTCTACCCGGGATCACAGGGTCCTAAATCACCGAAAAAAAGACTCGGGGACACAACTGCAAGGAGGCTCATGTGAATCCCAGAGGATGGAGCATTGTCCATGGAGAAAAATCATCTTGGGTATCTTCCCTGGAGGAGTCTGGGATTGCTACCCGGGATCACAGGGCCCCAGACCACCACAATAAAGCCTCAGGGCCATAACTGAAAGGAGTCTCAGATGCATCCCAGAGGATGGAGCATTGCCCAAGGATAAAAATCATCTCGGGTATCTTCCCTGGAGGAGTCTGGGGTTGCTACCCGGGATTACAGGGCCCCAAACCACAGGAATAATGTCTGCGGAAGACGCCTGGGAGGAATCGCGGATGCATCCCAGAGGATGGAGCATTGCCCAAGGAGAAAAATCATCTCGGGTATCTTCCCTGGAGGAGTCTGGGGTTGCTACCTCGGATCACAGGGCCCTAAAGCATTGCAGAAAACTCTGCGGGAGACGCCTGGGAGGAGTTCTGGGTAGATCCTGCAGGATGGACCACTGTCAAGAGAGAAAAATTATCTTGGGTATCTTCCCTGGAGGAGTCTGGGGTTGCTACCCGGGATGACAGGACCCCAAACCACCGGATAAAAGACTCGGGGACATACCTGCGAGGAGTCTCGGGTGAATCCCAGAGGATGGAGCATTGTCCAAGGAGAAAAATCATCTTGGGTATCACAATATCACAGTATCACAGTATGGTAGGGATTGGAAGGGACCTCAAAAGATCATCTAGTCCAATCCCCCTGTCGGAGCAGGAACACCTAGACGAGGTTGCACAGGAAGGTGTCCAGGCGAGTTTTGAATGTCTCCAGAGAAGGAGACTCCACAACCTCCCTGGGCAGCCTGTTCCAGTGCTCTGTCACCCTCACTGAGAAGAAGTTTCTTCTCAAATTTAAGTGGAACCTCTTGTGTTCCAGCTTGAATCCATTACCCCTTGTCCTATCACTGGTCGCCACTGAGAAGAGCCTGGCTCCATCCTCATGACATTCCCCCTTTATATATTTATAAACGCTAATAAGATCACCCCTCAGTCTCCTCTTCTCCAAACTAAAGAGACCCAGCTCCCTCAGTCTTTCCTCATAAGGGAGATGCTCCACTCCCTTAATCATCTTAGTTGCCCTACGCTGGACTCTCTCCAGCAGCTCTCTGTCCTTCTTGAACTGAGGGGCCCAGAACTGGACACAATATTCCAGATGCGGTCTCACCAGGGCAGAGTAGAGGGGAAGGAGGACCTCTCTCGATCTGCTAACCACCCCCCTTCTAATACAGCCCAGGATGCCATTGGCCTTCTTGGCCACAAGGGCACAGTGCTGGCTCATGGTCATCCTGCTGTCCACCAGGACCCCCAGGTCCCTTTCCTCTACACTGCTCTCTAACAGGTAGCTCCCCATCCTATACTGGAACCTGGGGTTGTTTCTGCCCAGATGTAGGACCCTACACTTTCCCTTGTTGTATTTCATTAAGTTATTCCCTGCCCAAATCTCCAGCCTGTCCAAGTCTCTCTGGATGGCAGCACAGCCCTCTGGCGTGTCAGCCACTCCTCCTAGCTTAGTGTCATCAGCAAACTTGCTGATAGTACACTCAATTCCCTCATCTAAATCATTAATGAATATATTGAATAATATGGGCCCCAGTACCGACCCTTGAGGCACTCCGCTGGTTACCGGCCTCCAACTGGACTCTGCCCCATTGACTACGACTCTCTGGCTTCTCTCCTTCAGCCAGTTTGCAGTCCACCTAATTATCCGGTCATCCAGTCCACACTTCCTCAGTTTAGCCATGAGGATGCTGTGGGAGACCGTGTCAAATGCTTTACTGAAGTCAAGGTAGACCACATCCACCGCTCTGCCATCATCCATCCACCTCGTTATTTCCTCATAAAAGGCTATGAGGTTGGTCAAGCATGACTTCCCCTTGGAAAAGCCATGCTGACTGCCCCTAATAACCCTCTTATCCTTGATATGCCTTGAGAGGGCACCAAGGATAAGCTGCTCCATCAGTTTCCCAGGGATGGAGGTGAGGCTGACCGGTCTATAGTTACCCGGGTCCTCCTTCTTGCCCTTTTTGAAGACTGGAGTGACATTTGCTTTCCTCCAGTCCTCAGGCACCTCGCCCGTTTCCCAAGACTTGGTAAAGATGGTGGAGAGTGGTCCAGCAATGACTTCAGACAGCTCCTTCAGCACCCGCGGGTGCATCCCATCCGGACCCATGGATTTATGGATGTCCAGGTTGCTTAACTGGTCTCTGACCCAGTCCTCATCAACTAAGGCAAACCCATCCATTGACTTGACTTCATCTGGGGTCTCAGCAGAACAGGACTCCTCAGGACAGCCCCCGACAGAGTAGACAGAGACAAAGAAGGCATTCAATAGTTCTGCCTTCTCTGTATCTTCTGTCACCAGGGCACCCACCCCATTCAGTAGTGGGCCTACATTGCCTCTGGTGTTAGTTTCATCTGCCATGTATTTGAAAAAGCTCTTCCTGTTGTCTTTTACCCCTCTTGCAAGGTTTAACTCTAAGGAGGCCTTAGCTTTCCTAGTTGCCTCTCTACATCCCCTGACAGCAGCCCTGTACTCCTCCCAAGTGGTCAGCCCCTCCTCATCTTGGGTATCTTCCCTGGAGGAGTCTGGGATTGCTACCCGGGATCACAGGGCCCCAGACCACCACAATAAAGACTCAGGGCCATAACTGAAAGGAGTCTCAGATGCATCCCAGAGGATGGAGCATTGCCCAAGGATAAAAATCATCTCGGGTATCTGGAGGGATACCCCTCCAGGGTATCTTCCCTGGAGGAGTCTGGGGTTGCTACCCGGGATCAGAGGACCGCAAACCACCAGAATAAAGACTCAGGGACATACCTGCAAGGAGTCTCCGATGCATCCCAGAGGATGGACCACTGTCAAGAGAGAAAAATCATCCTGGGTATCTTCCCTGGAGGAGTCTGGGGTTGCTACCCGGGATCACAGGGACCCAGACCACCGGAATATAGACTCAGGGACATAACTGCAAGGAGTCTCCGATGCATCCCAGAAGATGGAGCATTGCTCAAGGATAAAAATCATCTCGGGTATCTTCCCTGGAGGAGTCTGGGGTTGCTACCTGGGATCACAGGACCCTAAACTCCAGGCAGAAAACATTCAGAAACAGAGCTGGGAGGAGTCTCGGGTGCATCCTGCAGGATGGAGCATTCTCCAAGGAGAAAAATCATCTCGGGTATCTTCCCTGGAGGAGTCTGGGGTTGCTACCCGGGATCACAGGGCCCTAAAGCATTGCAGAAAACTCTGCGGGAGACGCCTGGGAGGAGTTCTGGGTAGATCCCGCGGGATGGACCACTGTCAAGAGAGAAAAATCATCCTGGGTATCTTCCCTGGAGGAGTCTGGGGTTGCTACCCGGGATCACAGGGCCCCAGACCACCGGAATAAAGACTCAGGGACATAACTGCAAGGAGTCTCGGATGCATCCCAGAGGATGGAGCATTGTCCAAGGATAAAAATCATCTCGGGTATCTTCCCTGGAGGAGTCTGGGGTTGCTAACTGGGATCACAGGACCCTAAACCCCAGGAAGAAAACATTCAGAAACAGAGCTGGGAGGAGTCTCGGGTGCATCCTGCAGGATGGACAATAGTCCAAGGATAAAAATCATCTCAGGTATCTTCCCTGGAGGAGTCTGGGGTTGCTACCCGGGATCACAGGGCCCTAAAGCATTGCAGAAAACTCTGCGGAAGAAGCCTGGGAGGAGTTCTGGGTAGATCCCGCAGGATGGACCACTGTCAAGAGAGAAAAATCATCTCGGCTATCTTTTCTGGAGGAGTCTGGGGTTTCTACCCGGGATCACAGGGTCCTAAATCACCGAAAAAAAGACTCGGGGACACAACTGCAAGGAGGCTCACGTGAATCCCAGAGGATGGAGCATTGTCCATGGAGAAAAATCATCTTGGGTATCTTCCCTGGAGGAGTCTGGGATTGCTACCCGGGATCACAGGGCCCCAGACCACCACAATAAAGACTCAGGGCCATAACTGAAAGGAGTCTCAGATGCATCCCAGAGGATGGAGCATTGCCCAAGGATAAAAATCATCTCGGGTATCTTCCCTGGAGGAGTCTGGGGTTGCTACCCGGGACTACAGGGCCCCAAACCACAGGAATAATGTCTGCGGAAGACGCCTGGGAGGAATCGCGGATGCATCCCAGAGGATGGAGCATTGCCCAAGGATAAAAATCATCTTGGGTATCTTCCCTGGAGGAGTCTGGGGTTGCTACCTCGGATCACAGGGCCCTAAAGCATTGCAGAAAACTCTGCGGGAGACGCCTGGGAGGAGTTCTGGGTAGATCCTGCAGGATGGACCACTGTCAAGAGAGAAAAATCATCTTGGGTATCTTCCCTGGAGGAGTCTGGGGTTGCTACCCGGGATGACAGGACCCCAAACCACCGGATAAAAGACTCGGGGACATACCTGCGAGGAGTCTCGGGTGAATCCCAGAGGATGGAGCATTGTCCAAGGAGAAAAATCATCTTGGGTATCTTCCCTGGAGGAGTCTGGGGTTGCTACCCGGGATCAGAGGACCGCAAACCACCAGAATAAAGACTCAGGGACATACCTGCAAGGAGTCTCCGATGCATCCCAGAGGATGGACCACTGTCAAGAGAGAAAAATCATCCTGGGTATCTTCCCTGGAGGAGTCTGGGGTTGCTACCCGGGATCACAGGGACCCAGACCACCGGAATATAGACTCAGGGACATAACTGCAAGGAGTCTCGGATGCATCCCAGAAGATGGAGCATTGCTCAAGGATAAAAATCATCTTGGGTATCTTCCCTGGAGGAGTCTGGGGTTGCTACCTGGGATCACCGGACCCTAAACCCCAGGAAGAAAACATTCAGAAACAGAGCTGGGAGGAGTCTCGGGTGCATCCTGCAGGATGGACAATAGTCCAAGGATAAAAATCATCTCAGGTATCTTCCCTGGAGGAGTCTGGGGTTGCTACCCGGGATCACAGGGCCATAAAGCATTGCAGAAAACTCTGCGGAAGAAGCCTGGGAGGAGTTCTGGGCAGATCGCGCAGGATGGACCACTATCAAGAGAGAAAAATCATCTCGGCTATCTTTTCTGGAGGAGTCTGGGGTTTCTACCCGTGATCACAGGGTCCTAAATCACCGAAAAAAAGACTCGGGGACACAACTGCAAGGAGGCTCACGTGAATCCCAGAGGATGGAGCATTGTCCAAATAGAAAAATCATCTCGGGTATCTTCCCTGGAGGAGTCTGGGGTTGCTACCCGGGATCACAGGGCCCTAAAGCATTGCAGAAAACTCTGCGGTAGACGCCTGGGAGGAGTTCTGGGTAGATCCCGCAGGATGGACCACTGTCAAGAGAGAAAAATCATCTTGGGTATCTTCCCTGGAGGAGTCTGGGGCTTCTACCCGGGATCACAGGGTCCTAAATCACCGAAAAAAAGACTCGGGGACACAACTGCAAGGAGGCTCATGTGAATCCCAGAGGATGGAGCATTGTCCATGGACAAAAATCATCTTGGGTATTTTCCCTGGAGGAGTCTGGGATTGCTACCCGGGATCACAGGGCCCTAAAGCATTGGAGAAAACTCTGCGGGAGACGCCTGGGAGGAGTTCTGGGTAGATCCTGCAGGATGGACCACTGTCAAGAGCGAAAAATCATCTTGGGTATCTTCCCTGGAGGAGTCTGGGGTTGCTACCCGGGATGACAGGACCCCAAACCACCGGATAAAAGACTCAGGGATATACCTGCAAGGCGTCTCGGGTGAATCCCAGAGGATGGAGCATTGTGCAAGGATAAAAATCATCTTGGCTATCTTGCCTGGAGGAGTCTGGGGTTGCTACCCGGGATCAGAGGACCGCAAAACACCAGAATAAAGACTCAGGGACATACCTGGAAGGAGTCTCCGATACATCCCAGAGGATGGACCACTGTCAAGAGAGAAAAATCATCTTGGGTATCTTCCCTGGAGGAGTCTGGGGTTGCTACCCGGGATCACAGGGCCCTAAAGCATTGCAGAAAACTCTGCGGGAGACACCTGTGAGGAGTTCTGCGTAGATCCCGCAGGATGGACCACTGTCAAGAGAGAAAAATCATCCTGGGTATCTTCCCTGGAGGAGTCTGGGGTTGCTACCCGGGATCACAGGGACCCAAACCACCAGAATATAGACTCAGGGACATAACTGCAAGGAGTCTCGGATGCATCCCAGAAGATGGAGCATTGCTCAAGGATAAAAATCATCTCGGGTATCTTCCCTGGAGGAGTCTGGGGTTGCTACCTGGGATCACAGGACCCTAAACCCCAGGAAGAAAACATTCAGAAACAGAGCTGGGAGGAGTCTCGGGTGCATCCTGCAGGATGGACAATAGTCCAAGGAGAAAAATCATCTCAGGTATCTTCCCTGGAGGAGTCTGGGGTTGCTACCCGGGATCACAGGGCCCTAAAGCATTGCAGAAAACTCTGCGGAAGAAGCCTGGGAGGAGTTCTGGGTAGATCCCGCAGGATGGACCACTATCAAGAGAGAAAAATCATCTCGGCTATCTTTTCTGGAGGAGTCTGGGGTTTCTACCCGGGATCACAGGGTCCTAAATCACCGAAAAAAAGACTCGGGGACACAACTGCAAGGAGGCTCACGTGAATCCCAGAGGATGGAGCATTGTCCAAGGAGAAAAATCATCTCGGGTATCTTCCCTGGAGGAGTCTGGGGTTGCTACCCAGGATGAGAGGACCGCAAACCACCAGAATAAAGACTCAGGGACATACCTGCAAGGAGTCTCCGATGCATCCCAGAGGATGGACCACTGTCAAGAGAGAAAAATCATCTTGGGTATCTTCCCTGGAGGAGTCTGGGGTTGCTACCCGGGATCACAGGGCCCTAAAGCATTGGAGAAAACTCTGCGGGAGACGCCTGGGAGGAGTTCTGGGTAGATCCCGCAGGATGGACCACTGTCAAGAGAGAAAAAGCATCTTGGGTATCTTCCCTGGAGGAGTCTGGGGTTGCTATCCGGGATTACAGGGCCCCAAACCACAGGAAACATGTCTGCGGGAGACGGCTGGGAAGAATCTAAGGTGCATCCCAGACGATGGAGCATTGTCCAAGGAGAAAAATCATCTTGGGTATCTTCCCTGGAGGAGTCTGGGGTTGCTACCCGGGATGAGAGGACCGCAAACCACCAGAATAAAGACTCAGGGACATACCTGCAAGGAGTCTCCGATGTATCCCAGAGGATGGACCACTGTCAAGAGAGAAAAATCATCTTGGGTATCTTCCCTGGAGGAGTCTGGGGTTGCTACCCGGGATCACAGGGCCCTAAAGCATTGCAGAAAACTCTGCGGGAGACGCCTGGGAGGAGTTCTGGGTAGATCCCACAGGATGGACCACTGTCAAGAGAGAAAAATCATCCTGGGTATCTTCCCTGGAGGAGTCTGGGGTTGCTACCCGGGATCACAGGGACCCAAACCACCGGAATATAGACTCAGGGACATAACTGCAAGGAGTCTCGGATGCATCCCAGAAGATGGAGCATTGCTCAAGGATAAAAATCATCTCGGGTATCTTCCCTGGAGGAGTCTGGGGTTGCTACCTGGGATCACAGGACCCTAAACCCCAGGAAGAAAACATTCAGAAACAGAGCTGGGAGGAGTCTCGGGTGCATCCTGCAGGATGGACAATAGTCCAAGGATAAAAATCATCTCAGGTATCTTCCCTGGAGGAGTCTGGGGTTGCTACCCGGGATCACAGGGCCCTAAAGCATTGCAGAAAACTCTGCGGAAGAAGCCTGGGAGGAGTTCTGGGTAGATCCCGCAGGATGGACCACTATCAAGAGAGAAAAATCATCTCGGCTATCTTTTCTGGAGGAGTCTGGGGTTTCTACCCGGGATCACAGGGTCCTAAATCACCGAAAAAAAGACTCGGGGACACAACTGCAAGGAGGCTCACGTGAATCCCAGAGGATGGAGCATTGTCCAAGGAGAAAAATCATCTCGGGTATCTTCCCTGGAGGAGTCTGGGGTTGCTACCCAGGATGAGAGGACCGCAAACCACCAGAATAAAGACTCAGGGACATACCTGCAAGGAGTCTCCGATGCATCCCAGAGGATGGACCACTGTCAAGAGAGAAAAATCATCTTGGGTATCTTCCCTGGAGGAGTCTGGGGTTGCTACCCGGGATCACAGGGCCCTAAAGCATTGCAGAAAACTCTGCGGGAGACGCCTGGGAGGAGTTCTGGGTAGATCCCGCAGGATGGACCACTGTCAAGAGAGAAAAATCATCTTGGGTATCTTCCCTGGAGGAGTCTGGGGCTTCTACCCGGGATCACAGGGTCCTAAATCACCGAAAAAAAGACTCGGGGACACAACTGCAAGGAGGCTCATGTGAATCCCAGAGGATGGAGCATTGTCCATGGACAAAAATCATCTTGGGTATTTTCCCTGGAGGAGTCTGGGATTGCTACCCGGGATCACAGGGCCCTAAAGCATTG